>NC_137619.1:15830576-16223076 GCF_963280865.1 Gymnoscopelus braueri | reverse complement strand
AGGTCTTTGTGAGGACCTAACATTTTTGTATTTTTGCTACACCTAGGAAACTATATTCAATTGCATTTTCTTTCATTTGAACTTTGCTTTTCGTTGCATTTACAGTTATGCATACAGTATAAGTCACAGACAACAGTGACAGCATATATTATACTGTAAGCTATGGATGACAGCAGAATAAGACATGCAGTTTGCACACAAGTACATTGTTAAAGTCTTTATGTTGTATATCTGTTTTCAAATGTTTTAATACAACATTGTACAATGTATTTTTACGTTATGTAGCTGTTGGAAAAAAGAGAGACGTCTTACCGCGGTAAACGTCTGTTCTGGGCGTTAGGTCCTCGTACAAGATCACATACTGTAAAAGTAACATAGCACCCGCGCAGGTCTAAGATCAAACCAGATGACTCACCCTACTGAGGAAAACCACTGACTAACGCTCATTAAACTCGCAAACAAGACTCTAACTTTTATCAGGTCCTACAAAACTGACATAACGACAATTCAAATGGATTGCACTTTTATTTTACATTGTTAATATAGTATTCTACACACACACACACACACACACACACACACACACACACACACACACACACACACACACACACACACACACACACACACACACACACACACACACACACACACACACACACACACATAGAACCCAACTTTACTGTTTTATGTTCTCCCGTTCAAAGTTGTTTCAAGTTATATACAGTTCTCTACGATACAATACAATCAGAAAAAATAGACTTGATATTTCAGTAGTTTCAGTGCAACAGTTCTTAGACTACTTACAGTAGTCTACTGTAAGACTACTTACAGTAGTCTAAGAATCTTAATCTATTATTCAATGAATATTTCATGAGATGTTCTTCAATTGGGATGCTTGGTGTACAAATCCAAAACGTACAGTAAGTGTTTAAGTCTTCAAACTAAATTAAGTAAATTAATTTGATTTGCATGTTTAACCCGGTGTGAAATCCTGCTGTTGCTCAAAAAATGATAGCTGTTCTCTTGTACAGTAGGGGACCAAAAATATTCATCCGGCACAATGCTGTTAGCGTAATTCACAACTGACTTCTGTTGGGTTTGTTCCCAACAATGAAAACTTCCCAACTGTAAAGATAACCAAAATATACCCAGGTTATCAGAATTGTTTTAATGAAAGAAACAATGAAACCTAATGAAGAGTCAGAAGAGGCAGTTAGTTGTGTGTGATAAGCTGTAGACACACAGCTGTGCCTGGCTGCTTCCATCCCCTCACCTCTCCCCTGAGCAGCAGCGCCCTGGAGCTGTGGTGTTCCCAATGGAGGGCGTCTCTCTGTGGTTATCATACCCCATCTAGTGGCTGGAGTGTGTTAGAGGAGAGGGACAAAGTCACCAGTGGCTCTCAGTGTTACAGCCTGGAAGTGTGGCTTCTGTCAACGGGCTCCATGCAGGCACTCTCACAACTGGAAATCTGAGAGACATACAAAGTCTACAAATGGAACCAAATGGTTCCATGTGTACCCTCTCACAGTTAAATTAACATTACACTGTATATACTGTAAATAGGTGCAGATACTGTATACATATATATAACATAGACACAACGCTAATAAATAGTTCATAAATATAGCTAGTCAACAATTCAACAAATATTCTGTTTAGATACAGTAGATACACTGTGGATGCTAAATCTAATTCTGCAAATTAAAACTAAACAGAATCATACCATTTGAGTCAATTTGATTCATTATTACACTGTCTTATTAAGTGCAGCTGAGAAAGGGTGTCAAAATATAGCAATGCCAGACAACTAAATATATTGCAGGCGCAAATTGAATTGGATCCTAGAGAGAGGGTTCTATGGAGGTGTTGAGACTGGAGCAATACGTGGTTCACGTTACACGAGATATGAAGCCATAAGAATGTGTGAAAGCAATGCCCTCTCCATCCCCTCATTTCACAACCCTATTATCCAATTGAAAACTGATCTTCACTGAACTCCCATTGTGTGCTTCTCTCAAAGAATAAACGCACCAAATTGATCTCAGGTCTCTGAAGTGGGCCCCCGTGAAGCTCCACTTTACAGATGGGACCATTTTATTCACTTCTGGTGGCAATTTACACGCATGCAAAAACTGAGAACCCTCCACAAGAACCTGCGAGTCAGAGGAGTTCCACCTGTTTCATAACCTTGTTGGAGCTCAATTTTCCTGCCTCTCTCTCTTGCCTCACTGAAAAATGTCACTGTGACAATGTCAAAGACTGTATGTTAACAATTCAATCTCTGTACAGTGAGCCGTCGTGTAGAGAAAGACCCCACTTGGTGGACCTGCTAATGTATTGTGAAGCCCCCTGTCAGCAGCTCAAATCTGGCCTCTCTTCCTGTAATTTTAGACCATCACCAATGTAGTTATCGCTTTTTCAAAAGCTTCTCACAAACACCCATGTTGCGCCAGACGGGGACAATTTACTTTGCCAGGAGCGTTTATTTATTTACTTTTTCTTTTCTTTTCTCTCTTCTTCTTTTTTTTGTTGTTGTAAGGAACAAAGACAGATGCACTATATATTTACCTATATAACCATGCCAAGCCATTACATTATATTGCAAGTTTTGCCACCAGTCTGTTTTGGTCCCATGACATATTGGATAACTTATCAACATACTGTACAGGAATAAACAAGGGCATCAAAGACGGTGAGTAAAATTGGTCTCATAAGTAAAAAGGTGTGAGTCAGAAGCCCCATAGGATAGTGTACAATTACAGAGTCATCATCTCATTCAACCTTTTTCCAAGGATCCTTTTAATCAGCCCATAACCACTATTTCAGTTGTTCTGCCATTGGGTGATGCAACCCCTGACACTGAGGCTCTATTCATTAGATTGTTCTAATGTGACTGAAAGCAGTTGTGCAAATAAACAACCCTTTGCCCTGAAAAGAAAGGATTCTCTGAGTCTGTGTCCATTAACCAACAGGGGGGAAACTATAATTCCAACTTGTGCCTTTTATCTTATTAATCCCACGCAACGTCGTTTGCAGGTCCCAGAAAAGGACTTATAAATTGCATCTAATAGGCCTCAAATCAAGCACTAATTAAAACCGCATTAACCTTAATGAATCAGAAAAATTGAGACCTCAATTTGTTGGAGTTGTGTTTATACAAGAGCTGGTTTCAATAATACATGACGCAACCAGCTCTCTGGGATGAACCGCTCTTCCTAATGCAAACCTCCTGTGAGTCTGTGTGCATGTGTGCATCAGTACGGTGTGTTTTGGCCGTCCTCGTCATTACAAGCCCTGTTAGAGGTTAACTCAGCAACATTAAGGCATCTTTAAGGCCAATTTATACTTTGTCGTACGCCGGTGTAGCTTGCCAAACACAGCCGATCTACAAGCTTCAACAAGTCTCATAGGCGACACTTTGTGATCTTGTAGATCTGCTATTTTCGGCGCGCAACACCATGGTACCATGGAGCATAAATTAGGCATTAGAGTGGAGGAAAGAGACCGACCTGCATGGTGCCAATCAGCGTCACAGGTGTTCATAATTGTCTATCTAATTGCTTCATTACTTATTAGGCAGGCCTGAGCCCCACTGAGCACCGTCTGTGGTTCCATCACATCTGTATTTTGGGAAGCCCTCTTCAGCTCAAATGAGAGCTCTCTCCAGAGTTTTAACATGTATCTGCTTGTTACTGTGATTTCCCAGGAGCCCATCATTTATTTGTACGCTGATTCTGACTCAAACGCCTTTAATGGAAATTCCCATGGCAGGAGTATGCGGCTGTAGTGCTTATGACAACTTGTTGTCGGAGCTGTGAATGAGTGTAAAAGGAAAATAACATAAAACATGCAAATCATGTTATTGAAGTCTGTGCTTTAGCCTGTTTAGAGTGCCCTACCAGTCTGCAGCCAGGCTTTTGAGTGCTGTACAACAGCTTTAGTCAATGCATTGCTGGGGCACCCCAGAGATTTCCCACAGAGACCTGCAGTCCTAATGAATCAGGGACCTCAAATGTAGAGGAAACCTCGGGGGAACATTTTTTGATTCTTTATTACTGACGCGTCAGCAAATCTGCCAACCCACCAGAGATCTTCCTTCACTCTGTTGATATCTGGTGGTAATTACAAAATGACAAAACAAAAACTCTTTTTTTAAGAAAAGAAAAAGAAGAAAAAACGTATTTCTACCTGTTTGTCAGATCAATCTCCCTTTAATGGCCACATTACTTCTGTGCAGTTCTGTGCGGAAATGGGAGATAGATTACACTGAGGTCATAAACGTTAATGAGACATTTAACATGCCATTTGGAGGGAGTGCCGCAAGAGATCCTCTCCCTTTCAGATAAGCCCCCGAGCTCAGGGAGACCCAGGTGAAATGATACGAGAAGAGGACAACCTTCAACCTCAAACCTCCAGCCACCTCTGCCCACCCACAGAGGCAGTTATGTATCCCTGCTCACGTCAAGCCTGGGCCTGCAAACACCAATTATCTTCCAACCATATGGATTTCAACTGTGGCCTTTGGCAGATGTTTGTCACACCCCTCAGTCATGTGACGCAAGTCTGAGTTCCAGGGGATTGAGAATGGTGTTTGGTGTTTCTGGAAAATGTTGACAGAATTTGGTATCTAATCAAGGCTTTGTCAGTTGTATTGGTCTTCCATCTCAATTCATTTTTGAAACGCGTTGATCTGCAATTCATTAAAATGAGCTCAGTGAGAGATGACCCCTTTGCTACAGTACAACATGAGCATCACTTGTAAATATCAGTTTGCAGTTAGCATTTAGCCGTCGTTTTGTTGTGTACAACATTTCCTGGACATACAGGAAGTGGAAAAATTGAATTGTCCATTCTAGTATATGAAGCTTATTCAATTACACAAAGCATTTGGATGCTGAATTCCTGTTTTCCCCTTTGCCAGATGTTGGTGGGCAAGTCTAAACTTGGTTTTCCCTGACAACCTCCCAGCCAATGGTTGTTGTCTTCAGTGAGACAGTCCTCAGAGAGGTCACCGGTGTCTCATGTAATGTCAACATTCTAAACAAAACATGCTATGCTTGATTTGAATCACGGTTCAGGCATTTCCCAGTTCTTAGTGATAGACGTAAGATTAAATACTGTATGCCGCCATATCAAACCCCAAAGCTTTAGTCTACATGATACAGAACAAACCACACACTTTACAGTACATCATGTTGCGATGTTTAATGCAACTTACACAGGTACAAATAATCAGCTAGCTAAATACACCTTGTTTTTTTCATCCACTGATAAAACCTTTGCCCTAACTCTATTGCTTATTTTATACTACTACTCTATGTATAAATTGCTTTTTAGAATATCGGAGTTAGGAGAATATTGCAGTTATTGTTTGCTTACTGGTATGCAATTATGTGTGCACTGCAAACTCATATCAACATTCCTGACTATCACCCCTGCAAAATGTATTCGACAGCAGGTATTTCAAAAACAAGTGGTGAAATATTTCATGTTCTTTGCGGCTAATGTGCAATAGACTTGGCATCAATACAATAGCTATGGGAAGTGATTTATTTTCTTCAAGCAATTAAATGCCTACTTGATCATTTTTCTGGGGAAAATGTGAGAATGTGGCAGACAAATTAAAAGAGCGCTCCATGACTAAACCTATCCCTAGGAATGGTGGAAACATCACATTGTCGCTGTCGGGTAGAAACCTTGTATGTCCAAATGCGTTTCATTTTTATTATGACTTTAAAGTCATTTTAAAATAGTGAAAATAGCTGAGCGGCAAGCTCACAACGCATCGCAACGCGTTGTGAGCTTGTAGATCTGAAATTTTCACTACTTTTGTGCGACACTCTTGTATGATGAAGCAGGGCATTAATTTACAGAAAAAAACATAAAAAGTTGAAATATGGAGATACAGGGTTTCTGCCTGACGGCGACGACATGCAGGCGAGAGCCAAACCTTTTAATCGAGTAACATTTGGGAGTTTTGAGAAAACAATTCCGAAATATGCATTCTATTTCTGTTTGCTGACGATTATTAATTTCAATTTTGTGTAACCCCACTTACTCCCACAGTTTAATTAATGACGCTTGTTATCAGCTATGTTTAAGAGGTAATGGACAATGCTGAATTTTGAGTGTTTACAGCGCTGGAGAAAAAGAAATCCTGCTTTACCCCTTTGTAATGCAGTGCCAGCAAACAAGAGATTAACAGTGTTTGTCACTCTTCCTGCAGCTGTGTTATAATGCAAAACAAGGAGGGGAGGGGAAGAAAAAGGCATTAAGCGTACAACTTTGAAATGGTGACTTGAAATAGCCACCATGGTCAGAGGAGCTGGCACCCCAATCCCCCCCCTCCCCCTCTCCCCCCACCACCATCACCTAATCCACACCGTAATTCCTGATCTAATTAGAGGAAAGCTCTGCACTGGGCCTGCCATGAAAAGAGAGAAGTAGTTTGTAGTGAGAGTATGCATGAAAAAGGAAGGAATAGAGGGAATAACCGCAGTCGGAGAGTGGGAGGAAGGGGGGGTGGGGGGCGAGAGAGAGAGAGAGAGAGGGAGAGAGATGAAAACATCTTCAATGCAAGTTGAGCTCATGGTAGCTTACATTACATTGAGCAGGTATGCATGATTTCAATTGACCACAGATTTAAAGGCATCATGTAATCTCCCCTCATCCTCCTACTCACAACACTACACTGTATATTTAGTTCACATACAGTACTTAAACATTGAACGTATTATGCTGATGAGGGGCTTACTGGCTATAGAATGAACAAAAAACTGTCAATATATCTATATATTTACATTTTCCTTGAAAGTTTACTACTCAGATGGTCCAAGTAATTGTGGAATGACTTAAACCACATGAACCCTAAAGCATCCCTGTTCTGGGTATGTCATAATAGGTGAACATCAGTAAAAAGAATTGAGGAACAGTCGACAAAAATGGTTGATCCTCAAGCTTGTAGATTATTTTCTTGTAGGCTATTTTCTATCTAAACATAGCTGATAACATAGCTGATAACAGGCTTGCAACATGACGCTTTGTGAGGGTTTAAGTAGTTAAATCATACAAAAGCACAATCATCCCAGCAGAGACACAAACAGGCCATCAACATACTTAATTGGTCTTTTATAAGAGTATTAACTATAACCTTATACTTAACCTTAACATTATTATTTTTGTTGAGCTCCGTACCAAATCAGTGTTGAAATACCTGTTCCCTTTCTTGACTTTATCATTCATTAATTCTTTATATTATATAATTCCACATCGCTAAACGGTGTCATTCCTCATGGCAACACAACAATGAATGCGCCACAGAAACGGGTAATCCGATAAAAGGCTATTTTTACCTCAGTGACCAAAACACCATACTATGTTTTAATACCATGCCATTACACAAAGGGAATCTGCTACCAAAGAGCCAAATAATAATATGTCCATTCACAGTCTGTATTTATGCAATACCCACAGTAACATCAACAGTTAACACTTCCCCTTTCATCTGTCCAAAAGGAAAATGGAGACAATTCTATGGACCATCATTGCTTTGCTTCAAAGTGTCTCTTTGAAAAAGCAGATAGGTATGCTTGCTGCTTGTCAAGTGTTGGAAACAGTGATGCAACCCTAGAAACAGCCTACATGTACCTATTTCCACACATAGAAGGATGGCCAAGAATAATCAGCTACAGTATATCCGCCAGTGCTGGCCGACTGCAGTCACCTAATTCTAGTTTAGTTTATATTTGACCTGTGGCCCAGACAGTGCCAGTGTTTGTAAACAACCCTAGATAGGCTATTTAACAAATGCTCTTACACAATATGTCACTTAGGTCATACACACAATGATGCACTGCAAAACTATATGTAAAATTGACAACGATGAAAAAGTAAAATGAAACACAGTCAATTTAGGCTATCAAATCACGAGCAGTCAAGGCGCAAAGCACTTATTATGAGCATTAGTAGGCTTACTTCAAACTTAAACACATCCTCGTAAAGAAAGTTGTCATCCATACAGAAAACACACTAACACAGGGATTGCATTGCATTAATGTAACTTGTAATGGGAAGGGGGGGGAAACATCCACTGCCACAGTGGGTGTGAGTGAGTGAGTGACGATTCCAGGACCATGGACAGTTCCTCAGCGCCTAACAAATTAGTCTAATGAATTTTGCCAGTGTATAATTATCAACAAAAATGCTACAGACCTATGTGGATGTTTTATTAATTCATTTCACTTACCATTAGTAGCTGAAGGTGGCGATTGTGACCTGCATGAAACTTACTGGCAACGGCGTCCTTCCATTCATTGTGGCACATTACGCTCTCTGAAGCGAACTTTTGTCTCTCCCAGACCAGCATAACAACAAGATTAGTTGGTCATGTATTAGCCTGTATTTTTAACATATGAATTAATTTGTAAATGTATATTATTCACAATATTTATGAATAATGTAAACCTTTGTAAAACATATTAAAATGTTGGTGGGGTACTTTCCAATATGGATGAGGGGCGGGGGGGGGTGCAAAAAGTCTGATCTGGGAGGGCATTGTCCCTAAAAACCACCCTGTGGCCACCCCTTTGTGCCGGATCTCACATTTTCAACAATTATAGAATTTGTCCATTTGTAACTTGTAACTAAGAGTGTACAAACTGGGTACTGGGTTACACTGAATGGGAATTTTGTTGGAGGCCAAATTGTTTGAGATGTCCAGATGCACATCCGGACCAAGTGTCACCTCTCTAGGACAATTGGGGCATTCGATTTTCAGTGCTTCTGCCACCGCCGACCTCTGTGTCATGACACATTCATGTTTTATGTTCCCCTTTTCCTGTATTGTGCACAATTTACTTCCCCTTTCACCCATGCAAGGGATTATAGGAAATTGTTTGTTTTTTGCTGTGGGCAAAAGCTGTAACGGCTGTATTTTCTCCTAATATCAAAGTATAATGGGACTTGGTAGATATGTTTACTATCATGTGGATTTATCACTGTAACATGATTTTACATTACTGTTTTGGAAAATTCTTAAAGATTGATTGCCAAATAATGTCATACTTTTTATCAATCTTTTAGATTTTCTCAAACTATGTTTATCGATATCCCATGGACCTGCCCTGTGAATGTTGTGTTATTCTGATTCATTTGAAGGTTTTTCACAAAATTCAAATGGTAGAAAAAGATTCTAGGCGGACCTTATGGGTCCGCATCCTAGAGGAAAATTTGTTTTGCCTGTCCAGATACATCTTTTCAGCAAGTTTCAAATTTCTTGGAAAAATGGGGTGGTGGGCTGACCCCTAGAATCAGTACCAATTTTCGTAGGCTGGCTGGTTATGCGTGGCCTGATACATTTTTACAAATATGGATGAGTTATTGGACAAAATATAGGAGACCCTTAATAATAGGAATTCCAGCAGATACAGTGGAACCCTAGATTTTAAAGGGTTCCCACAACTAACCACCATAAGACCAGGCAGTGAGATGCGATATTTCCTTTGGATATCCAGGAAAACGTAACGTCGATATTTCTAAATATCCCAAATACAATGTACTGTAACGGCAATGACTGTATTTGTAGTTAAAGCTGCAATTCATAAGATGTACTGAATGTCTTAACCGGGATTCGAACCCAGGCCTTCTGCACAAGCACCAACATTTTTACTGCTGAGCTAAGAAGTAAAGACCATTTGGTCAGCAGAGATATTACACTTTTTGAGCTTCATGCAGTATCTCTTGTCAACAAGTAGTGTTCCTATACCTGACCACAGGATGAAAATGTCTCAATAGAAGAGCATGGAGACCACCTTCAGCGCCACTGCATATATGTTAGTTATATTTGTATTAACATACTCTACCATACAGATTGGTTGAAATAACGTTTTATTCATTTTTGTTTTATGTTATGGATTACAGCTTTAATTGAGAATGAACATTGTACAGTTTTGTGACACCAGTCTGGCTGCCATTTTTGCATCAAGGCTACAGAAAGGTCAAAATTCCTTTGACAATCAGACATGCCACATTGTGGCCATGTAATTCTGCTCCGCATTACATTCTGAGGGAAGTTCCAGCAAACTCCCAGGCGATATATCTTTGTGGGCTAAGAAGTGAAATACACTGATCCAGAAATAAGATAGAAGCGCTTACCAAGGTCAAGGAGGCTCCCAAATGTAATTACGTGACTAGCACACACAAAAGGCATTGTTATTGGACAAGTATAATGCTACACATTACCAGAGCAACACTGCTGTTTCTATCAGGGAACGCTAGCTTGGGAAGACATAGGGCGGGCATCAATTTAGCCTACTTATCTAAAGTCTGTAATTACTTGGTTTATTTGATAAACAGAACAAGGAGAATCCTTAAATGGTTCTGCAAGATCCAAAGGGGATTAATTCCTTACTCCTTGAAAAAACAAATCGCTGGTAGAATCCCTTATTTCACTCTTTAATCACACATTAATTAGGAGCAGTAGGGGCACCAGTTACACTTGGCATTTGGTGAGATTGCAGGAAGAAAAAGGCTTGCATTAGCCTCTCCAGAGGAAGGAGGCGAGCACATCAGGCTAAAACAAAGATGACACAATCCCGCTGAACAGCAGGAAGTAGGAATTAACGGGAACAGTGATCCAGGCTTACGAAGGTCTCACACACAGCTGATTTTTCCTAAGGGCCAGGCTACATTGAGAGTCTACACAGTATGTACAATATTCTATCTTGGGGAAAACTTATGGATACATTTACCAATAAGATTTTATAGGAGGCAATTATGCAGGTATCACAGATTTCACAGGCATATAATCACCAGACATGCCCAGAGGGTTCTTTTTTTTTTTTCATCCACCTCACATTTTCTATTCCTTATGCAGGCCCACTATGTATGTACAGCATTCCTCCCCCTCTTTTGTTGTTTTTCCCCGTTATATGTATAAACTAATAAACAACACTTCAATCAAGCCTGTACTCAGATATGGAGTCATGGTTAAGATCCTTGGTATTTTAACAACTTAAACCCTATTTCATACTTTGTCGTAAGATGGTGTCAACGTCACGAAAATAGCCGATCTACAAGCTCACATGTCGCATCGTGACGTGTTGTGAGGTTGTAGATAGGGTATTTTTGCTATTTTTGAAAAAATATCATTTTTGAAACCATACCCAAAGATGCCAGGTTCAAAGTGGTTAACCCTGGGTGTCCTTGTTCATTTTTGACGGAAACATGAAAGGTCCTCTCACCTGTCTCACACATACAGTATGGTTAGCCATGTTTTCTTTTCAGACAATATAGCATAGTAACTGCAGTGGGGCGTACTTTTCCTGCTGGTTTTCAGCTGTACTGAAGTTGGTTAGAAAAACCTTTTAATACCCAGGCTACTATCTACCCAAAAATGCTCAGAAGGGTGATTCCTTATTCGGGATGCAAAAACCCTGTATTGAACACTATGAATAAAATGGGCTTTAAAATGTGTCTTGAAATCATTATGCTCTCGGTCCGTTTTCTTATTTCGCGAGCTCGAATAAAGAGGTAGCTTCTCAAGCAATCTTGGCCTTGTTTGTTCAAGGTAATTACTACTTGTCCTCCCATCCTGCCAGCCCAGATGATGCATGAAAATTACCCTTCCTCTACTTCAATCAGAGCTGGGACGAAAAAAAGGAGAATGGAGAAAGGGGAACAGAGGCAAGCAGATGGGGGGTGTTGGTGGTGTTGGGGGGTTATGCGGGTAAGAGAAGAACTCTATATGAGACACATAGCACTCCCTCCCTGCGTGACAAGAAAGGGCACTGTCTCTGATTAATTAGCTGGAGTTGGTAATCAGTTTAATAAGACTGAAGTTGATGGTGAGAGGTCCCCTTTGGCAGAGCCTAGCTAAGCTTAGCGCTCTGTTCGGGGCCCTTGCTTTCTTCCATCAAGTAAACATGCAGTGTCTATTTACATAAACAGTTGTTTCTTTTTTTTGCCGAGGCCTGTGTGCAAGTTTTTTTTTTCTTCTTCCAAACTGTCTGAATTTACTAACGCCACAGCTTAAGTGAGTTCCAACAAAAGGACAGGGAATTGCAGACAAATTCATGAATTTTTCTTCATATGAGAACTAATTAAATTGAGGCCTTTTGAAATGAATATAGTGTGAGGTACTCACGACTCGTACGCCCACAAAGGGGGTATAATTCCTCGATTGAATTGTGGTGTGATAGAATGGAGTCCTTTTCTATGGTGAGCTATACAGATGGCTAGGGTGCTTTTCATTCACCCTCACGTAATGACAAATCTCATTAGGTCAGTTATCATTTGTATGGATAACAAGAGTTGAATGAAGGGCCACAAGGCTATGCAGTGCAGGAAAGTACCTGTCTGCTGGTGAACATAATACTGAATGGTAGTCAGTGGTGGAAAAAGTTATCAGATTTTTTACTAAAGTAAAAGTAGCAATACCACAATGTAGAAATACTCTGTTACAAGTAAAATGCCTGTATTAAAACAAATATACTTAAAGTACCAAAGTAAAAGTACTTAAGTTTTACAAAATGTGTCAAACTTTCTTGAAAACTGCAGATCTACAAGCTCACAATGCGTCACGATGCGACACGTTGTGAGCTTGTATATTGCAACATTTTTTTGCAACTATTTTCAAATTGACCTAGTAGGACTTAAGTGTTTTTTTTTGTAATAATCTAAATTTACCAAGTAACTAAAGTTTTCAAATTATTGTAGCTGAGTAAAAAGTGCAATGTCTCTGAGATGTAGTGTAAATAAGTATAAAGTATTGAAAAATGGACATACTCAAGTAAAGTTAAAGTACCTAAAAATTCTACAGTACTTAAGTATACTTAGTTACTTTCCACCACTGATGGTACTGTAGATCAGTTTGTGGAAACCCCTGGACTGAATTTCAATGAGCTAGTTTAAATATGATCTCTGGACACAAATCAGTACTGCTGTAGTACATGGAAAAGAAATGTTCAACCGTGCTATGAATCACACTCCAGTCCTCTTTTTATTTTAATGGGTGTAAATCAAAATAATTCAGCAGTTTATGGGCTTACAGAAAATGTTCATCATTAGCTATAAAATGGCTTGTTATTGGCCTATAATTCAATGGTGTTTTGCTGGAATCCTAGTACATAGTACTTAGCTTTTAAGTTTGTTCTATTTTGCTATTTAAATCAGATTTGATTATATACAGTAAGAGTATCCATTTAGCTCAAATTCAATAGTTTGCATCTATCATTTCACTTATAAACTGTACAAAAAGATACCTGTTCATATTTTGAAAAACAATTGTTAACAAAAATGTCATGTCAAGAAATGCATCAAAATGCTTTTAAATGAGGTTAACTCTCCACACTGATCCAGTATAACAACAAGACCATGGTCAACTCAAACTAGACTGCTTCAATAGGTTAATAACTAAACCTACTGTAACCCTCTCTACCTCTGAAGCTTATTTTACAGAGCACTGCTGTAAATGAGAATGTGTTTATTTCTTAGTAAATTCTTCATAGTCTTGTGTGAAAAACAGTACTATCAGTCCTCGCCTGTAGCATAATCTATGCCATTTGTCTACGTTGTTCGAATAAAATAAAACGACGAGACTTAGCATAACTCTCAAAAGAACAATACGTTTTTTGCAGTCATAGCCCAGCAATTTCTAAACTAAACTCACAGGACCCAGTCCCTGATAAGGGACCACCACATAACCCATGCCGTTAATGATCATCCGTTGTTACAACACAAGTCAAGGAGCAGATAGTGTACAGAAATAATTTAAGCAGTGTTAAGTGGCCTATTGTCATTCAAATGATAAATTATGCTGGCAGAGGTTTCAGAATCGCTTTTACAAAGCATTGCTATTGTTTGTGTTGAGACAAGGTTTTAGGAAGTCCGAAGTGAGGGAATTACTTTGGAGACTTTTGAGTTCCTTGGGGTTTGAAGACAAATTGGTTCCATGCTCATCGTGCCTGCCCTAACAGTCAGACAAGACTCCAACATGACAAATTACAGCTTTACAACAACAGACTGGACTGCACTGCTAAGAAGGGAATGTTTGAATGGATATCTGCATTCAACACCACTGACTAACACTGCAAATATTTCATGCTAGAGCAAAGATGGTGCAAAGTATTATACTACTGTGCTGTACAGTATATGCTATTTGGTTCATTGTAGGCACATCAAAAACATTTTTTTAAATAAACAAAAGGAAATGGGGTTAAAAATGGTCTCTAATTGCATTAATAATACTATTCTACTCTGTAATATACATTGCCAATGTTGTGTGGCAGGCAGCAGTACATTTGAACCAAGCATTTAGCCAAGCATCACTCAAGTTGTTACGGTTACATGTTTCTCTTCTGATAATACTGTGGCTTGTAATTACTTATACAGTAGGTGCCTGATATTTCCATAGGAAATGGACTGTAAATTATATGAATAGCCAGACCTACGGAGTCCAATCCAGGGACAAATCACGGTAATGTTAATTGCACCATGAATTTACTTGCTCTGTGTAAAGCTCTCGGATGCTTTTAGACCCCAGGGGTCCTTGTTGGGGTTCCAGGGGGTCCCCGGCAAAAATTGTGAATATAACATCCACTTTAACCCTATATCGGCTATTTGAAAATAGCCGATCTACAAGCCAATCGATCTAGCTCATAACTCGTTGCGAGGTGTTGTGAGCTTGTAAATCTGCTAGTTTCAAAACATCTTGTAAACATTTGGGATCAATTTTGAAACATTTTAACAACACAAATCTTATACAGGGGTCCCTGGCACAAAATATTTTCAGGTGGGGGTCCACAGCCAAACACATATTAATTTGGGGGTCCTTGACATGAAAAGGTTTCCATTCTGGAAATACAAAATAGTTTTGGGCTGTCTGTGTGGAAATGAAAAGAGCTTTCTGTGAGGCATTGTGTGAGGCATTGTATGTTTACACAATGACCATTCCTTGGCACTATAATGCTGTACCACTTTTGAGAATGCTTCATGTCTCATTCATTTAAATTCAAAGGTCAGAATTTGGCCTTTTTTCTCTTTCAGTGTGAGGCAGGTAAATTAAGACTTTTTCATTAATTCAAGTTAATGTAACAAAGGAGATACTAAAAGAAAGAAAAGGCAATGCAGTCCTGCAGTATAGGTCATTTTTAGTGTCTTTATAACATTAATTTACCTTACCAGGTATTGTGGGGCATTGCTTAAGATGTCATTACCTCTGTTGGGAATGCTAAATGATTCTTTAAAGAAAAATAAAATATTCATTGTGTTAGTTAATAATTCATCAGGATAAAATGCCATATTGAGTTTGCATAGAGAAGATGAATACATAATGAGTGCATGCTCAGCATATTTGTCCTTGGGAATGGTTTTTATTTTATATCATGAGAGCAAAAGAAAATTAATTGAAAGTTAATTTACATTTTGAGTTCTATAAGTTATGGGAAATGATCAAGTAGATGCTTTCAAAGCAGTTTCTAAGTAAAACACAATTTACTGGGTATATAAAGCAATGCTTTTAATTATTGAGGAAGGAGTTGTATTTAAATATGCTTTATCAAATTAAATATTAATGGCGTCTGCTTGACCTAATTCCCACAGCTGAAATATTGGACTTATAATGTACTGGAGTTCATGATAAAAGAAAAAAACATTCTTTGTATTGGGCTACTTGAGAAATAGCATACAGTATATATTATATATACAGTGCAGTACAAACACACACAATATATACGGTATATACGACGATATATACGGTATATACGACACACACACATATATGTGCGTGTGTGTGTGTGTGTGTGTGTGTGTGTGTGTGTGTGTGTGTGTGTGTGTGTGTGTGTGTGTGTGTAAACATTTCATTTATTTTGTTTTGTTATTTTTTGTGAACCCAGAATATTCAGTTGGTGGTCTAGATTAGAATTCTACTAATTCTCCACTGTATTAACAGGATTAAGTGTTCATTGCATACCCCAAATACTGTAGACCACTATTCTGCAGTGTAAATAGTGCCTAGCCAAACACTGTCAAACAAATCTCTTCATATGATAGAGGTTAATGTGGCTTTCAGGTTAATCTTTCTTTCTTTTCTTTTCTTTTTTTTTGCCTAATTATCAATTGTGACACCTATTATAGTTTAACGACTGTTGCATTGGATAAATGGCATGTCTTCAATGTTATAATTCCGAGCATCTTGACAAACACAACCCATTAAACAACTCGGTGGCCTTTTGTCAAGAGCGATGATTACACTAATTAAAACTGCAAAACATCTGTGAGGGCCGCAAGACGTGCTGGAATTAAACAGGTCATTAAATCAGCCAAGGAATATGTCAACATCCACACAGGCTGTCACTCTGAGACTAACAACAAGGAAGAATATGAAATGTGACCAAACTCTCTAAGTACAGTATGGGCAGCAACACTAATTGCAAAACAACGTGGAAAATTACCACTTGATTGCTCGAAAGAAACAAAATGTTTATCATAATCACTCAAACTATTTCTTTATTTTTAAATTAATGACAATATGTAAATAGCCATATACAGTGTGAGCTGCATACTGGATTAGGTGTGAGGTGCTTTATATATTGCTAGCCTTTATCTGTTGCATCTCTGTTAAGGCAGACATCTCTGTTGGGTTAATCCTCTTTAAGCTGGCGATAGCAGCAAGTGATACTATTGATGGCATGTTACCAACAACATGTGTTCCTCTTTCATGGAAAAAGCCCTGTTTCACCATACAACAACCGCTTTCGAACCATTTAATAGGATTGTCGTTTTTTACTCTGTGCATCAAACAATGTTTCTCCCTGCAAGTGTTTCAACGTGTGCCCTAAGAATTTGTCTACGCGCTTCACAACAAATCAACCTAGGTCAGGGGCTAAGATTGGCCTCCAGTGAAACCCTACTGAGAACAGCTCCTTGTAAGGAGAGGGAAAGTGGATTTTACAGCTTAAAAAACGGAATCATCTCTGCTCAAGGCATTATCCTGTGTTCAAAGAGATTAATAAAGTGAGATGCTATTGATATGGTGCTGCACCGCTCTTGGCTTAGTGTTGGTCGTGTTCAATGTCTCATACTACGCGAACAAAAAATGGCTTTTACAAATGGCAAAACAGATGCTTAAGGACGCTTGCTTAAGCATCCCTAATTATTGTTTTAAGGCATTTAAGGCATTTAAAGCAAAATGGCTATGGATGGGAAGATGTACTGTACTGTATACTATCCTGTGACTGGCCAAATGGAATATAACCTTTTTGAAAGGCTCTCATTATCTCTGAGACTTTGGGGTATAAAATGTTTATGAAATGAGCCACAATATTCACACATAGGACCTGAGTTCAAGTTCAATTGAATGTGTGCCATCCTCATTCATTGAAGCAGGCTAATGGATTCAATCACAATCTATTTGAAAACCCATCAAGCTTTAGGAGATTACTTTAGAAGACAGCTAAATAAAATTAGACTGCCTTTTGTTGTTCAAATGAAACATTTGCACAGCTCTGATGTTTCCTTACTTCTCAGTCAGTATGAACTTTTCATAGCACTCATCAAAGTGAAGAAATCCCATGTTGTACTTTGATGTTTTAACACAGTTTAAACTCAAGTCTCATTACAGAGATAATTAATAGTTTAATTAGCACAAATTCTCACCAACTAACAGCTTCTCAGCCAGTCCTGTTGAATAGATTGACAAGTCTAAAAGACAATGCAGAAAGATGTACTTTCCCAATACATTTTGCTACATATTTATTCAAAACATAATGCTTGAGAAACTAATGTAATGAATGTGTTTCTTTAGCTCAGGAGTTTTCCTTCATTGCAAATGATACAAACTTTTAATGCTGATGCTCTGCTCATTTTTCTCATTGTACTGACTCCGCATGCACATTAAACTATTAAAATAACATACCGCACCAGGGCACAGATCGCCCAAATATGTGCAATGCAAACTAAGTAGGTAGATTACTTTTAATTCCCATTGCCTTGAAGCAAGAATAATAATTTTACACTGCAGAAAAAATATATACAGTAGCATTGTGAATAAAAGTAATTAAATAATCGTAACTGCGCCACATTTCTTTTACATTCTGTTTGCAATAATTTTACAAGAATATGAACGTGGGGAACACATTTCAGAAGTACTAGGCCGGTGCCCACCTACTCGGGGCTGATGCAAGTCAGGAATGATGCAAGTAGGGAATGCATGCCTCATCCATTCATGCGATTCCTCTTGTACCCAGTGCAGTACTCACTACTACAAACGCTACAGGGATGTCATCAACAACTGCTGACATACATGTACATGCATATAAATAGGAGACTGGCAGATCCACAGACAGACAGATAGAGAGATAATGTGCATCGCTCTGTAAAGGAAGAGATATATTGTACACTACAACTTTATTGTCGCAACGGTACAAGCATGACGCAAAGTGCCATGAAGCTCATAGGTTGGGTTTGCCAATCAGGGAAATCCGGGAGGGACAGACAGACATACACACACACTTCTGGAATGTATAGATAGATAACTGGAAAGGTGAATATTACACTTACAAAAAAGATAAATATAAAATAAATAAACAAATAAATCAAATGTAAAAAAGACGCTCCACTTGTCAAAACTCCCTCTCTATAACACCCACCATGAGAGCCGCCAGAGTCTCTTACGGAGCCTGTTTACGTGATTCCAGCATAAGTTTCAGCTTGCGAAGGGCTCCCTGGTGCTGGGGGAACTCATCACAGATGCGGTGTACGATGGTGCTCACTTGGCGCACACGATCCCTCTGGCGCTCCAGCATAAGTTCAACTTGCTCGCTGTTGGAGAGGGCCTTGTATCGACCCTCACACACTGCCTGCAACTTGGCGGCTCTATTCTGGAGAGCCACCAAGCAACTGAAGTTCCTGTCTTTGGTGTCCTGGAGATTATGCAGGTCAGAGGCCAGGGTAGTGCTGTGCCTTTTGAGCTCGGTTAGCTGCTGCTTCTTCTCCTCCAGACTGTTGACCAGATCTGCCTTTTTCTCTAGCAGCTCTTTGATCGTCTGCTCACACTTCACCACTAGCTTGTGTTTCTCCTGGATCTTGCGGCACAGGCCTTGGTTGATGCGGACCAGGTGGTCAGAATGTGCTGTTTGTTTGTGGTCAGTGCGGGCCTGTGCCTCACAGTGTAAAACGATACTGTCCTTTTTGTTCACTGCTGTTTCACTTTCCCTAATGAGCTGCTGCTGCTGCTTCATCAGCCGGTTGTAGTTCCCCTCCATGCGATGAATCTCGATTTTCATCAAACTAATGTCGTCTTGGCCCACGTCCATATATGAACGAATCTCCCTTGTCAGTTTCAGCTTCTTCTCCCACAGCATGACTTGGTGCTCAGCCTCCGCCAGACGGCTGAGCAGTTGGTCCTTCTCATCCAGGATGTTCTCCAGTCTCATCTGCATCTCTATCGACGCTTCCTCAGCCTCCTTGATTCTGCGTACAAAGTCGGTCTCCATCAGGATGTTCTCGTTCTCCAGGTTCTGTTGCATCTGTCCCTTTGTATTGAGTAGGGAGTTGAGCCTCATTATGTCTGACATCAGTGTCCTCTTATCCCTCTCCAGCTGCTCCAGCTCACGCTGTTGCCCGTTAATCTCACCCTCAATACGGATTTTCCTCTGCTCCAGGACCATGTGTAGTGTTTGCTGTTGGATCATGTCCTCTCGGGCCGCCTGCCTCTCTTCCGTCAGTCTCACTAGCTCCTGCTGCTGCCTCATCCACAACTGCTGGTCCTGCTGGATCTGGACGTCCAGTACTTCGACCTCCTTTGCCAATGAGGTGGCTTTCATCTGCAGCTCATATAATTTCAGGTTTTCTTGTCCACTACTTACTTCAATCTGTTCGATCTTAGTTTTGAGAGTGTTGAGGAAGATGCCCTTATTTTTAATGACGTTGACACGGATATTGATCTTGTTCTGGCTCTCAGAGAGCAGCTTGTTGTAATTGGCGATCTCCAGCTCTCGATTCTCCAAGGTACGGGTCAGTTCGGCCAGGCGCTGTCTGACATCACTGCTCCCCAAACACGCCGCTGCTATATCATCCTCCATCTGCCACAAGTGGGCGATCCTGTCCTTCTTTGACGCGGCCAGCTGGTCGATGAGTGTCTTTGAGTTCTTGGCGACTTTGTTATGCGCAAGCTCCTGCTGTATCTGGGTCATGATTTTCTCCTTCAGCTCCAAACTCACAGCGCTCTCATTCTCCAACTGTTTTGTCAGGTTGCTCAGGTGTATTTGGTTTTTGTCACTTTCCTTGTTGAGCCTGGTGAGGAGACACTTCTTCTCCTGAAGGGTGCAGTCATAGGTGCTGTACTCAGCCTTCAAGGCCTCCTGTTCTGCCAGGGATTGACGGATCATTATCCTGTTAGTAGCGCTGTTCAGCTTGGCCTGCTTCAGCGCGACGTGAAGTTGCTCATTCTGGTCTTGCTCTTTAGTGATGTTTTTCTTGCAGTCTTGAATCTGATAGTCCAGTAAAAGCAGTTCTTGGTTGGCAACACGTATGGCCTTCTGCATGTCGGTGAACGCTTCATCTTTTTTCCTCATAGCCACCAGACTGCTGTTCCACTGCCCCAACATCTGTCTACGCTCCATTTGCAGAGACTCCATCGCCATTGTGGCCTCAGCGATATACTCCTTGGCAGCCTTGGTCTCTTTTTCCTGGGCCATAGTCTTGGCCTCATAAATACCTACCTGCTCTGTCAGTCTATCCATGTCTTCTGTCAGACGCTCCACATACAAATCCTGCCCATATTTCTGCTCCTCAGCCATGGTCTTCTCAGCCTGAGCTTTTTGTGTGGCAGTCTTCATGGCTTTGATGTCAGAGCGAAGATCAGTGGTGATCTCCTTCATGTATAAGAGTCTTAGCCTCAGGTTCTCTTTCTCTGCCTGTAGTTGGGACACGTGGGTCCTATCTTCACTAACCTGGCTGGCTATGTTGTGATACCGGCTCTTTGTGGCCTCTAACTGATCCTGGGCCTGCTGGCGCTCAGCTGTGGCCAGTGCTATGGCCTGATGATGGTCCTCTAGACTGGTCAGGCATCTGAGCAGGTGCTCCTGTACTCTGGACAGACTCTCACCCAATTCATCTCTGCGTTTCAACTGTATCTTCTCCAATGCACACTTTTCCTTCAAATCCTCATTAATCCTTTCAAGCTGCTTTCTAAGGTGGTTCTTCAAGGCAGCCTGGAACCTTTCCACCAGGGGATGTTCAGGGTCAAGAATGATGAGTGCATCCTCTTCCTCACCCTCCATCATCTTTTCCTCTGTCAGTAGCTGATCCTCAGAGTGTTCTGCTGAGGTTGTTGGTGAAGAGAAGACATCATCACTGTAACCAGTGAGAGCTGATGGATTTGACTGCTCTCCGTCAGAAAGATCCCCAGAGCTGTCAGCGTCAACTGCCAGCTCTTCCTCACCCTCCATCTCTTCCTCTGTCAGTGGTCGCTGAACCTCAGAATCATCGATATCTAATGGATTTGACTGCTCCCCGTTGGACGGAGGCTCTGAGGCTTCCTCTCTCTCCTGATCCCCTCCTCCCACATCACTCTCAGGCAGGTCATTCATTATCTGGTTGGTACTGGAATAAATCAAGCATGGATTTCTATTTTTCATATTTTATATTGGCTGTGGTGACATCAGCATTAGTCCCTACCTCGCATTGTGATTGGCTGATAGGCATCGTCAGTGCTTCCAAATATATAACTCTGTGCTCATCTTATTTCCTGCACCTGTATTCTAGTGGTGGCAGCCGACCGCAAACTTAGGCAGGCTAGTTTGTGTGTTCTTTGTATTCAATGATAGTGCAATATCCATTCTCAGCTGATAGCATTTTGTGCAGTACATGTTATAAGAGTACTTGTCTATGATGTATCTGTGACGTATGACTTCATATTTGGGTTAGACTGCCATTGACTTCCATAAGATTAAAGTTAAATTGAACACAATATGGTAAAAACATTAATGGAGGTACTGCCTACTGGCAGCATGTGCAAGAAATCTGGTGGTTTGCGAGACTAGCCCCATTAATATTTGAACTATTTATATTGCTTGCTGGACGTAAAAAGTCTGTCCACACCAAGCACTATAGCTAAAATATATCATTCACTACTGTCATCATTATAGTTGTGGTGTGGACATCCACTTGAGTTAGAACAATTGTAAAAACAATATGTTATAGTTAGAATATACCTTTCGCCTGGTAGCAAGGTTCATAAATCTTGTAACACAACACTCCCTCGCTTTTTACCCCACTATATCCAATGATTGATCAGTTTTTAAGTTTCTTTATCAATAGATTAGATATTTGATATTATCAGACATGTTAGACTCATTGAAAACACACATCCATGGTTTTGGTGACTGACACCGTCTTTGTGTGAGGGCCATTTTTTTCCAATAACCTTACATTTGCTTTGTTTTGAAAATGACAAAAATAATAAAGGTTATTGAAAAAACATGCCCCCCCTTACACATTAGGACAATATCAGAATCAGGGACATGGGACATCAAGGACGTATCTAGTACATGTGGGAATTATTACGCTGATGTAGCTACCACGCTGATGTACTGAAACAACACAAGGTTGCCGTACATATATAGACCAGGCTTCTGATTATAACAGCGCCATGTGTGCACTCGCTCCATCATAATACAAACCATAGGTTGGCTGCTTGGACACTGCAGGGAGACTGCAGGTGGAAAGCTCCCGCACACAGATGAGAAAGTATGCAAATAAAATATATAGTACACTCATACCTGTTTATTCCTACACCTGAAACCCGTAGCCTAAGTACAGCATGTTACCCATTGTGTGCCTTTCAGCACAGATGCACATATTGTACTGTATGCACACGCAGACACAAACTATCCCGACCACAGAAAGAGGAAATATCCTTTGAATGTACAGTACAAGCGCTGTGTGACTACTGTAAACATACAGTAGTACTCATTCATAGATATTGACACACTGCCACTTATTCTTAAGTTTGCAAAATCATTTTCAATTTCAAAGTCAGCCTACTAAGATTGTCTCAGCAAGATGTTGAAAATCTTGTCCATGCATTTATCTTCAGCCAACTTGACTACTGTAATGGTGTCTTTACACGTCTCAAGTTGTGGTTTATTCAGAATGCTGCAGCTCGATTCTTCACTAAGTCCAAGAAACAACGTTGCAATCGTCTGTGTGAAGGAGGTGACGTTTCTACATTTTCTTGACTGTCTTCTGAAAAAGGTTTTGCTTGGATGGGGATCAGTTATGCCTATGCTTTCATGAAACTTATATTTAAACCCACAAGATGGCTCCTCGTCATGGTTGAGAGCTATTACTTGCTCATGTGTGACTCCTACTTATTACTTGTGGTTATACAGTAGTAGCTGCAAGACAGTTTACAACAACAAACAAATAAACAGTAGTAGTGGTGCTACTTGTTTGGAGTGTGCCTTTCATTCGATTTAACCACATAAACCATATACTTACAGTTGACCATGGTCCCCCAGGGGTTTATACTTTGTGCCCTCATTTTTTCCATTTACACCAAATCTCTTCGCGAAAATAGCCGATCTACTGTACAAGTTCACAATGCGTTGGTGTTACGATGCGTTGTGAGCTTCTAGATCTTCTATTTTCGCAGAATATTCGCCTATTCGCCTATTTTTGCCAAATGTTTGCCTATAATGACATGCCCAGAAAAGGGACACTGTGTTTAAGTTGTTTTAATGAGAAGTCAGTATTAATATGATGGACTATGAGCTTTCAAATATGATGAGCTTTGTCCAGAAACATACATAACACAATTTCTTTACGTCTTCATGTCATTGTCATGCTTTTACAGTAGCGCCTCTCCAGTGCAAGACATGCCCAACTACAGTACATGGTGTACAGAAAGTGCTTGTTGGAGCTCTTCTGGCACTGTCCATTTGTGGACATACTACCAAAATAGAGAAATCCAACACAAGGCACTATCTCGGCACTGACAGATCGCCACTGTGAGAACTGCAGGACCTGGACGAGTCAGGCTCAGGCTTGTTTGTTTTAGTTGCGTGCAGGGTTGCGCACGGTAAATAGCCAATCTACAAGCTCACAATGTGTCGCGCTGCAACGCATTGTGAACTTGTAGATCGGCTATTTTCGGTATAAATCGGGCATCAACCCCTCATAAGCAGTAGCACCCCCCCCCCTCTACCCCCTGCTAAGGCAGACAACATTGGAGACACTGAAAGGGAGAGCTCATCATATGATTAACAGTCAGTGTAGGCTTGGTTAGAAACATTGTATGCCTCTTGTTTGGGCTAGGGAACAATAGCATCTCTCTCACAGGATGGGCGAGGGCCAACAGCAAAGCCTCCTCCGTTTCATGTCTCACACGTTCCCCCGCTCACTCAACTTTTCAGTTTACGACCGCTCACAACAGTTTACAGCAGCCAAAAACGTTTCATTTTGTTCTTGCTAAATCCTATCGCACATTATCCTGTACATTGCATTAGTCCACTAATCTTGCCTTTCTCTTCCTCTGAAGAAGAAAGGAGTGCCTTCGTGATTAACCCACTTTACAGCAATAAATAAACGCATCATCCAGTAATGTACACCAGATTTAATTTGAAGGAAAAAGGCCAGAACGCTCAAATCACAGAAATGTAATGAAAAATAATACACAATGCTGCCACCAATGGGGTGCCTTCAGAATTAATTTGAACGTTCTGTAATTTATTTTCCCTTATACTCGCTGGCTTTTCACAGCCTAATCATGTGACTTTTTAACCACCACAATATCGTCACTGTCGGGTGGAAACCTCGTATGTCCAAAAACTTTACTTTTCAGGAAATGGAAAGAAGAGTCTGTGTTCCAATGGATCGAATGTAGTCGGAAGCTCTTAATAATACTTTTCATTGGTTCAATATTCATAAAACCCACAGACACACCTAACCACATTCACTTTTTGTTTCAAAAAATAACAAAAATAGCAGATCTACAAGCTCACAATGTTCTTTGAGCTTGTAAATCTGCTATTTTCACCACTTTTGCATGACACTCTAGTAGGGAATTCATTTATATGAAATATGAAATTTGGAGGTTTCTGCCCGACAGTGACGATAACGCTGGTGTGAACTGCTGAAAAACATACCTGAAGTAAAGTACATGAACATTCTGCCTGCTACAGTAATAATAACTCAAACGTAATTGTATAACTCAAATTCTAATTCAAACTCCCAGCAATCTTCTGTTCCTCTGCGTTTGTTACATGTAACCCATGTTGCTTTTGGTTTCCCACCTCCTTTTAGCTTCAAACCTGAAAGACAGAAAATGTGCGCTGTAAAATCTCAAAATGGTTTGAAAGTTAAAGGGGCGTGATATTATTTGGTTAAATTAAGTGGTAAAGGGTGATGCAAAGGGTGTTTTCCAGTGGTATGGAGCGTGCCATGTGTCGTGTTTTTCTAGCGGTTTCATCCAATCAGGAGAGAGAGCAAGTGAAATTGGACATGAGGAAACAGAAAGAATTAGCAAACAAAATTGTAACTGGAACACTATAGAATTAGAGCTGGTGAATGATCTTTGTGGGGTTCTTTTTGGATAAAATGTGGTACCGACCTGAATTTTATTTTCTGTTTACTAAAGAGCTGAAGAGATGGGGAGACCCCTGTTACTGAACAAACACTCACAACAATGATTACAGTCTGGCCACCATGCGGTTGTCTTATGGTACAGTATAGCTAACTAACACTAGCATAAGGACAAAACATCATACCGTACCCCCAAGTAATTTGGTTCTTCCGTTTTTGGGCTGCCCGTGAAGCTTCCTCTTCCTGTTTATGCTCAACGTAGTCACGGCAATCAGCTGCTTGTGCAATTTTCACGCCCAACTATTGAGAGGGAGACAAAGACAAGTCCCATAATGATTAGAGAATGTAATGCCTAATTTATAATCGGTCATACGTGTCCCGTACCAAAAATAGTAACAAGTATCACGTGTCACAATGTTATGCGTTGTGAGATTGTAGATCGGATATTTTTTTACGCTGGACAGCTTCGTATGACTAATTATAAATCAGACTTAATGAGACTAATAATTAGTCTCTCTGGCAGGTAAAAACTCTGTTCTAAAACTTCAGTCCTGGAGCTGTAGTTTTTCATTTAGAATTTATGGTTAAGATATATGCTACTTCAAATGAATCAACAAATAAATAAATAAAACCTTTCTTCCCCCTTTCAGATTGATTTGCAGAAGAAGTATGCTGCTTTTTTCAGCTACTGTTTCAGTTTCGATTGTTCTAATAATTTAATAACCCATGCTCGACGTTTTCAGGTCAGGCATGAAATCATCCACAGAAAGGAGCGACGTTCTATAAGTCTTCCTGGGACCGTTAAAAGTAGACCGTAACATTGTTCAATTAAGTACAGGGCTGTAGCCATATACAACAGAACATGTACTATACAACTCATTATATTCAAAAATAAAATGAAATATAAAACACAGTATACTGTATACAGTGGGTTTTGAGAGGCTATATCAGGATCAAATGCATTCACAGTAGCAGATTAAAAAATATATATTTAAATCTGCTAAAAAAACTCACAATCATCCTATGAACACACACACATGTCCATGCACGTGCGCGCACACACACATACACCTTGTATATGCAGTGGACACACTTTTGGCTAAAGCATTTACAAGCACAATTTCGCTCAGTCTCAGCTAGTGGGATTGGCTTTCACGTGTATATAATCTAGGTTGCTTTGTGTGTGTGCTGTAATTTAAGGGGAAGCTAAAATGTAAGACTTGCTTTTTTATTTCTCCTGCTCAATGTTCTCTTTCTTTGCCTTTGGTTTCATTTATCTATGTATTTGTTATTGTTTGTTGATGCATAATGTGCTAATAAAATAAAAACTAAAACAAAACCAATGTACAGTAACCTACTTCCCCTTTCTTTTTCCCCTTTAAAAAAACCCCTTGTTACTGGGGCCCTTTTCCCCCAGTCAGCAGTTGTGTAAATTAGACTTTCCGTTTTGGAATACTGCAGGCAGTCCCTGAAATCAGAAGTGAAGAGAATGACCGTGACTGCAAGAGGCAAACATTCAAATCCCAGGGAGGACATGTGTGTATTGTGGAACAGAATAATCCGAATCACCCCAGTCACACAGAAGCACGGGAAACAAAGGGAAAAATCCTGCCTCCTCTGTCACTCCTGAGATAGGTTTATTATTCAACCAAAGGCAAACTTTGATAAACAACTTGGAACAATTTCACCAAACCTTCTGGTAATTCTCTGTAATATTCAAAGTACAATCAGGGGAAAGAAAGTCTTAAGGTAATGAAGAAATGTGCCACCATTGCGCCACTTGGAGAAAAAAAAGACCTGCTGGGAAAAAAATGTTTCAATTATAATTAAGTGGGATAAACTTTATTAGAAAGACTGAAACTAAAATATCTCCTAATGCATGCTGGGATTAAGCAGGTCAGAGCGAGCAGGCAGGAAAAATTAAACTCTAAAGGCTTTTTATCACCATATTTCAGGAACCAAGGGTGTAAAATGTTCTAATTTGGGATACATTAAAAGCCATAAAGGTCTTTCAAAAAGATTAATGGTACTTTGCTTGGATTTAAGATAAGGGCTTCAGCTGGCTGCAAGTGCTGGGCTCTGGCAGGGCCCTCAAGGCATTCATCTATACAGTCACTTGGAAGATTTGTGAAAAGCGTCTGCATAACCTGAAGCGAACTATGACAGTTTTCTAATTCCTTGTCGTTTTATAGGTTTTAAAGTCCATAAATTATGTTTTCCAGTCAAGTGTTGGAGGAGAACAAAGTTACGATCTGTGATTGCTATTATGCGTTTCCAGTAGATTTGTTGGCAGATAAAGCACGTTTAACTCTTGAGTGTACAAATGGAACCAAATGTAAGTGTCTAGTTGGATGATTTGGTGCCATTTGTACACTCAATAATATTTACAAATGGATCAATTAACATTGAGGATTTTATAGTGTAGGTCCTTCACTAAATGCTTTTGAATGATTGGGATGCATGCTGTGTTTTATTTAATTGTTGATACATCTCAGGATAGGTCCTGCTTTCCAGATTTAAAAAAAATTAAATCAGTGTTTGATATGCTTTGTTCTGAGAGACTAAATTAAATGAAACTGTGAGATGCTAAATGGCTTCTTTTGGAGATTTACACCCATAGATTTAGCTTTTTTCCCCCTACACGAGGATTACCCACATTAACCTGCACTCCTGTGGGGCGCATTTGAAATGCAAAGGTCTTGAAAACACGCCTTCTATAACATTCCAAAAAAAACTAAATTAAAACCCACTACCCACACTCCCCCTCCCCAACACACCACACCCCCGTTTCCGCTTTCCTTTAAATTCACTACAGAACAGTTACTATATTTAAAGCATTAAAAAGGTTTTAAATTTGTTCTCTTTTTTTGTATCAGTTTAGTCAACAATCCCTGATTGTCTTTGCTGGGGCTCAACATTAATGTCAACCAAGTTACCTAGGAGACAGACCAGATCAAAGAAGAAAAAAAGAAAAAAGAAAAGCACCCTCAAATGTCTGATTAATCAAGCCTGCAAACAGCTTATTTCTTTTAGCCTGCATGCAAGTATGAAAATGAGATTCCGAGAGCAGTACATTGTGGAGATTTGTTCATTCTTATCTGAACAAAGCCAGCGGCAGCTTATTTCATGGATCACTGGCGCTGTCAGCGCTGTGGTACCAAGCAGGTGACAGCTCCTCTTTCTGTGGCGAGAACAAAATTAGCAAAAAGTCGGCACAAATTAGCCTCTCATATTTTCAGTAATATGACATTATTTTTCATTTACTTTTTGATCCACTTTTCAGGATTTCTCCCCCCCCCCCCCCCCCCACTCCCCCTCCCCTTTGCATGCATCTTAGTGCCAAATCCTTTCACATCAGAAGCTGGGGGGGGGGGGGGGGGTTAGAATGTGCAGCAAGAATGAAAATACAAAGCTGGCTGCAAGACGCAAAACCTCCTGCATGCTTTGTTTAAAGCGCCCATGAAAGACTGTTTTTCCTATAGTACGCGTACATTAATATACAATACTATGTCCATCACAACCAATTCTCCTGCGTTGTTGGTTTTCTCCCTTTCTCTCTTAAATCTGTCCTGTACGTCATCCTGTTAAAGACAAGGTTTATTCATGGGATTAATACTATGACCTCTGGATGATTTGAAGGCATAAAATTCTTTGTGCACAATGCTCGCACTGCAGCGGCAGCTTAGGGCCACTAGGAGGGTTAAGTCAATAGTACCGTGTTGGGGTCGTCATGGAGATTCAAGTGGACTCCCAAACACGGGGCCTCAATACAACACTTCAAGCACAGGGTCTATGTAAGCCATGTAGAAGATAAACCAAGTCCATATTAATAACAATCGCAAACACTGGATTTATTTGTGTTTCAGTTCCATCGCATATTTTCTTAGGTGTATCGTCACTCAAAGAAGCCTTCTAAAGCCTTTTACATTCTATAAGCAGTGCCATTTTCACAGTGACTTATACAAAAGAAAAATACTGTCATTTAAACAACAGTAGCTCCAAAAAGACAATAGTTCAATGAAAAATGAGGGAAATTATGTCTGCATATGGATAAAGTATTAAAGCTCCCATTAACGATACAAAATAAATGATGGCTTTAAGAAAGAAATGGCCTTAAACCCATTCATAAATTTCCCATCCAGGGAAGCCTCTTCCAATTAAAACGTGTGAGAGGTGGATTAACAAGGGCTATATGGCTTTGCTTCGCTGAATCACCTCCCCGAGCTGCTCCACTGCATTTGACGTGTAAACGATTAATGACCGGCCTAATTCCCTTATCACTCTACCTTAATGCCTAAATAATGTGGCCTTAGTCAACTTTGGAAAGCAGGGCTATATAAGAAAGGAATGAATATCAGATTAGGCAGCTCACGTGTAATTTCAGTGTAATTTCTAAGAATTGAGCTGTAGACGAAAGCAAAATGAGGTTTCTGGCTGTAAAGTCTCAAACGGTGGACTCAGAAATATACAGAATGGGCTGCAGATCTCGTTCAATCAACACTACTCGTGATATCCCCCAAGAAGAAAGTAAACACTTCTCGATCTGCTTTTGTTTTTCTTGCCTGTTGCATACTGTAGCATTATTGAAAGCAATACTATGATGCAAAGATTAAATATTTATATTAATATCAATTTCATATTAGATATTGTAAAAAATAGTGCGGCACTAGCATACCATATGACCATCACCATATCACCTTGTGTGCATGGTATTTTACTGTAAAGGGTAGTGGGCAAGTGGCTTTAGTTTGAGAGGAATTTACAACAGATCACATCTCATTGAAATTCAAACACTATGAATGTATCAATACCCATATAGTCGATGATCTATAGTACAGTATATGTACTATTGGTATCCCAAGTACATGTTATTAAAACATATCATACATTAATATTACTACATCCTCATACTATTCTCCTAATAGATTATCAGACTTTCATGGTGGCAGCCATAAGTGGTTTATGTAATCTTGCCACCACTTTGACAAACAGCATTACATGGCATGCAAAAAGACAGCCACTCCAGGGAAGACACAGCAGAACAGCCAGTAGTATAATGCATGTCTCTATTTTCTCTTCTTATAATCTGATGCAAGATACACATGACTGTCATCTTTAGGGACTAGGGGGGAAAAAATCTGAAAGTTCGCCTGCTTTGTGCACATTCCATTATCTTGCCTCTTCTGAGTAGGGTAGGCTTATTAGCAAGCTTTGAACTCACACTTACAGTAATATGCCATCAACAGTTTTATAAGCTAATTAGAAAAAACAGTTTAATTAATGAGTGACTGGCAATAAAATGGCAATCATGAAAAAAGAATCCAAGGGTGCTAAGCTTCCACTACCACCAATTAAGGCCTAATTACAAACAAATTATATATGTGTTTTGCTGTGGGCTTTAATTTAAGAAAAAATGGCTTTAATTAAAAGAGAAAACATGCTAATTAATTAAACAGCACACAAATCTACATAGAAAAGTATGCTTTGTCTATCAAGTAATTAATGAAATACAATAATCCAAATGAGATTCGCAGGCATTTGATAAAAGCTTAGTACCCATTTCAAAATCCATTTCAAAATTAATGGGCGAACATTTAATGTGAGTCATCCAGAGATACAATAAAAGTTCATTCAGTGATAAATTGCTTAGGCTGAAGGAAAAATGAACAAAGAGGAGAGTTTCCCTAAACTACTCTACAGCCGCCTAGGGGGCCTTGCAGGGTAGAGTCAGCCTCATATTCTGATGCGGGGCGGGGAAACCAAAAATCTGATAAGGCATACTTTCCACAAAGGCAATGCTCATTAATTTTTTGATTACAAACATGGGCATGGCAGGCAAAGGTGGTGAGAAGAAAAAGGGGTGAAATAACATAAATAACATGAAATACTCTTAGTTAAGCTCTTTGTCTCAACTAACCCACCATGTCTCCTCAAACAAAGCATGGCGGGCCACCTTTGTTTCACAGTATTTAAGCAAGGCTTTCCAAAGGGTATATTTCAAGGACAGAGTTGCTTTCTTTTCAGTAGCTTCTAATTTAAATCCGAGCTGAAGTCTAATGAGGGGTATTATAACCTGCATGTTGTGGACTCTGGAACCATGGCGAATGGCCCTAAAGACAAATATAGTAATATGCTTAATTGTGCGTACTGTGCAAAATATTAAGAGTGCATACTATTTCCTCAATAAAGACTGTCCATATGAATTCGGGCAAAAGTGCTTGGTAGTTACTGATTCACATGAAGTGATAACTTACCGGTACTGTACTATGTATCATTCAGGGTATGAAGTCATGACCAAAGTCTTAAGTGCCATTGAATGGGATATTGGAGAAGATGCCAGACATCCCTAGCAGATTTGAATTTGTCAAGAGAATAGCAATTCTGTTGGGTTTTTCATTGCAAACAGGTTGTCATGTGTATGATAGATAGTCCAATACCCAAATGACCTCGAGTCCATTGGAATCAAGGGGTTAAAAATGATTCATTGATGAAAGAGGGCAAGGGAAGTTGACATCATTTCACAGAGCAACAAATGGTAATTCAACTGACCGAACAATGCAGTTAATTGGTATCGAAAGACTCATGAAAAAATGCACGTCTTGTACCTCATGAGTAGGGTATGATAGCTGACAACCTAAAGCAGCAATATACTGTGTGAGGACATTACCCTTTATGCATACGTCTTCAGTCTTACAAAGTAAAACATTGTATTTTTCAATTTATTTTCACGCTGTTTATTATTATTCATTACCCAATTTTTTTGTCATTTCCCATTCCCCCAGTGTACTGCACCCCCCTGTCACTGCCACCCCTCCCTGTTGGCCTGCAGGATGGTGCAGATGCCCACCTGTCTCCTCCAATACACAATGCTGTCACCAGCTGCTTCTTTTCACCTGACAGAAAGGAGTTCCTATAGGAGAGTGTAACGTACATGGTGGTTCACACCATCTCCTCCATATCCCCTTCCCGCTGAGTTACCGGAGTTAATTTAAGCGGTCGGACAAGCCATATAGGCAACACTGCAGGGAATTGATCCTGGGGCGTCCGTGGTGATGGGCGAGTGTTTTACCCCTAGTCTACGCCACCCGATTGCCCCCCAGGGAGTTATTTGTTGTAAGGGAGATGCTAACATGACAACAAGGTTGGACAGGTGGGCGTGATTATTTAAGTACAGTAGCAATGTGTAGTCAGTGTATAAGTCTTCATGATTTACAAAGGCATTATGCTGTATGTTTTACTGTATCTTGATTGATTCTTGCATAAACAATAATTCAAGTCATGATGACAGCGCAAATCAGTGAAATCACCCTATAGGTCATCCTACAAAGGGTGCAATTTTGTAATTTGGGGTATTGATGGGTAGTCTTTGAAACACACACAGATATTTGGGGACGTGGCTGAGTCTGGCGTTGTCTTGTACAGTAGGTGCAAACAACACAGGTATCAGCATTGAGTTTGTGAGATGGATCGTATAAAGTGATATATTTTATGTAATAGCACAAACCTATGGCCTAAGTATCGCAGTGCAGGGACCTACAACATGAACAATTAGGACAATTTGTTTTTCAAGCTCCCAAGCCACAAAAAGGAGCCATATTCACACAAGCACCTTTGTTTGCACCTCCCAACACACTCACGTGACATCGATTTCCTTCCCCTATTCGCCTGTACTAGGACATGACGTCACTGTAGCTAAAATAATCTGCTTTTAATTTCACTGTGATTTCACTGTCTCAATTTCAGTACAGCAACAGCTCTTCTGGATGCTATCAAGTCTCCTAAGGGGGGGGCAAGCTGGTTATATATAGTAGTCATTTAATGTTATGCTAATTACTAAAATTAATTAGTCCATACTGCAACTCATAGCAGTGTAACATAAATTGGAATAATCAAAGAATGACCTCCCAGTCATTGTAATTGGAGGGCTTGTACAATTTAATCTTTTGAACTAAGAATGTAAATGTACTTCAGGAGCCAGAAGTTATTTCTAATCATTTTGAGACTTCCACATTTTATGAGAAACAACACACAACAAACTTTAACTACTGAGAAAGCTTACAAAACACAATTTTATGAGCAAAGAAGCCCCATCTGTATAGCGGTTTCCTAACATCCATGTGGTATATAAAACAAATATAGGATGCTGTGCCTCAGCAAGATATGCACTACATGAACAATATCCACTTTAACATGAATAATATGGGATTGCTTCACATCATCTTTTCCTAAAACTTTCACCCAAACTTAAAAGTGGAGCATGGTATTTTAAAACAACGGAAAATATTAAAAAATTGCAGTAAGAAGTAAATCTCAAAGCAACCTGAAATATCCAAGCAATGTGTATTAGGAGTTCCACAGATGAAAGACGTACATATCAGAAGTTGTAACAATTCTTCAAAAAAGGTTTTACCAATTGGTTTAATGTTGAGATTAAAAACAAGAAAGTAAAGCAGTGGAACTCATTAATTGATTTCAGAAAGCAGAAATAAACATTTTGGTATTATAAAGGAGGATTCTCACAGCAAGCGTTCTATCTTCTTCCATTTCCTTTTGGTTTGAGAAGATAAGCACTAAACTGTTAGATTTAGGATGAAAATACATTGAAACATTGCCCTCAAATAAGCACCAGGGTTTTGCCTAACAAACTATGCCTAAAGGGACAAACATGCCTCTTTAGTTCTTCACAGCTGTCAAATGCTTTTACATTTTTGCTAAGAAAACCTGTTTCCATTCTTCCAGTAAAAAGCCTGCCACAATCATGTCTTGTTGTTATGACCGTAAACAAATTAAACATCCAAACCATTCCATACCAAATGAGCCACTCAATTATAACCTTGAAATTGAATCTGGCCACAGTGGGGATTATTGATCCTCTAAATGTTTGTCACAGTGCTCCTGTCAAAAGTGAACAGGAATGTACTAGTAAACAAACATTTTGGTCTCTTAAATGCTAGCGAACGCCTCAAGCACAACTAATATCATTCAAGATAAGCCTAAACACTGTTCAAAAGTGATTCAATGCTCAGTTTCTTACAAATTCCCTGGCTTTTACTCACCAGGTTGTAAAAAGTACATTTAGTAGACCAATCACCTCTCATTGCCTTTTGGATGAATCAGCCTATTTTGTACTCACAGGAAATGGGTTACAACTTGGAATCATCAGGGGTTTGGGATTTGAAAATGGCCATTTCACCACCCTTGTGAAGTTAAGTTATCACCGCTAAACAATGAAATATGGCTGCCAGACTGCTGTCAAGTCCCATCAAGTTCCTGGCAAGATTCAAGGCAGGTTGACACAGAGACAAGAACCTCAGCTAAGTCTGCCCCAATCCACCTGCACAATAAGAGGCTTTCTCAAACTACAGTACAGTTGCTGCTTTTCCAGCGACAGGCAAGTACTTATAATTGAACTTCCAATATTTGACCACTTTGCAGCTGGTAAAAGTACTGCATGAAGGACTGACACACTATTGCACTGGTTTAACCTAGCAAATACTGGACCATCATTCACTTTACAAATTGTTACTATCGGGTAGATTCTGTGTGTGTGTGCGTGTGCGTGTGCGTGTGCGAGTGCGTGTGCGTGTGTGTGTGTGTACTGTATATATAAAAACCTTTTTTTTCCATAAACTAATGCCCTATTTTATACTTTGCTGTATGGCAGTGTCACGCGATAGTAGGGAAAATAGTTGGATCTACAATCTCATAACATCATCGCCTATAGTATAATGACATGCCTAAACAGGGATGCCAGGTTGAAAGTGGTTAAGTCTGTCTGTGGGTTTTATAAATATTTAACTGAAGAGCTTATGACTAAATAATAACTAAATTGGAGCCATTGGAACACACATTGTTTTTGTTTTTCTATTTCCTGAAAAGTAACAGTTATATGGGTATGGATATAAAAGCCATCAGTCTCCTTGAACTGTATACAGTATGAAGCGCATGCTCTGGAATCTCTTTATGGACGCTCATTTCCTACAATTCCAGAATGATTCTGATTCTAAACTGTGTTTATTTGAACCATTCAAGCATTAGGATGTTCAAGAGAATTAATACATGTTATTCAAATTGTGGGCTAAATGTTACAAAGAATAAGAAACCAATTTAAATGAAGTAAATACAAGACTGAAACATCTGTGCATGTGCATTCTGAAATGCTTGGTTCACTCTGCAGAGTTGCATAAATGTTTTGAGTGGGATTAGAATTATAAAGTTCAAAAGAATGAATCTTGTGATTTTCATTACATTGTCATATCTACAATTCTGTTGTGGTCCATCATCTCATAGAACAAAGAAGGGTAGTTTTGACTGTAGTGTATGGTGATTCACCCCCCACTTGAAGAAGCGGCACTACAGACGTATGTCTTTTTAACCACAATTATGTGTATGTGTATGGACTACATTTTCTGCTAAATTAGTTTCAAACCACTTGATCCTTGGTGCCTGCCAAGGCGGTTGGTTACAAAACTTCAGGCACTGCATTTAGGGACATGTACACTTCAAAGGTATGAAACTCTTACCTGCAGAAAGATTTAGCAGTGGGCTTGAAAGCAATGTACCCTTCATTAAAAAGCAGAGCCAAAAGTCCTTTCGACATTGCAGCACTTCAAAACTAAGGGGAGGGCTTTCCATTAACTCAATGTAAAAGGGCTGCAGGACTCAATAGTGGGTGTCTGTGTGTGTGTTTTTGTTCCTCTATGTCTTTGCAGGAGAAATGGCCACGGATCCATTAGGCTGATTTGTCACAGCGGGAGCACCCCAAAGATCTCTTATCAGCAGTACGTACCTCTCGAGTGGCGAGCCTGTCGCTCATCTCCTCCGCCTTTGCTATGTCCCCTTCAGCGATGGCACTCTCTATGCTCTCTTCTAGGCCGGACTGCAGAAGAGGAAAAAGATTGAGTTTTTTTTTCTCTCTCTCCCTCTCTTTTTTTCAGACACGGGGTAGAGGGGGAAAAAAATCAAAGAGTTACTTCAAAAGTCTCCAGGGCCTTATTTTTAATATGATTGCTATTACTACAAATATGTAGATTTCTCTTCACAAATGAAAACCTTTTTGATTGGATATTAGTGGGGAAATCTTAGAAATGCTACAGGAGATTACCAAACATAAATGTGACTCTTTAATTACACATTTCCATTACAGGCCTAAGCGGAGTGGGTGCAAACATGCCCCTGGCTACAATGATGGGACTATCTGAGGAAGCAGAGTACAAAATAATGTCTCCTTCCCCAAAATTGTATCATGCTAGAAACATACAGTAGCAAAGAAAAGGGCTTTAATTATTGTGACACTCTTCTGATGTCTTCTTTCTTGTTTGTAGACCTCTATTAACTTCTAAAACAGCACAATGTCACATGTCTAAAAATGCATACAAAGGAATCATACTAAAGCTTGGAAGATACACTGTACATTATTATGACCGTTGCATTGTTTTGTTTTTTTACACGTAACACGTTAAAGTAAGACACAAACAGACATGACCATCATTACTTACCACCAATATTATTTTCTACAATGTCCCTTGAACTAGTTTGAAATAAAACTTACTGTATAACTAAAAGTAAAATGAAAAGGCTATCTCCCAGCAACTACAGTATAGCTTTTTTGCAACTGATAGCATGTGAAAGGCTTTTGAGTATTTAATATTACATATTAATTACACAAAAAAGAATCTGAGCGTTGAATGTCTTCTCATTATGTTGACATGACAAGTTCTGTTTCATTCAGCTTGTTAATCATTTCTTTATCCATTCAAAGTTCAAAATGAAGGCAAAATCAGCAGAAAACTCAATTTAATGGTTCTTTGAGATACTTTGAGCTCAACATAATAATCCAAATAACTATTAAAAGGATTTGCAATTGAATTATGAACATTTCCCAATGAGCTGTTCAGCAAAATTTGCAGATGTTTTGCTTCATGGGCATTTTTAAATGTGTTATTCATCTATTTAAAAATATATATACATATAGTTTAAGTGGAACTTAAGTTCATGGTACATTTCTATTTAAGATCAAATACTTCTCCATAGTTAATTTGACACCTGCCCATGTATTATGTCCCAGATTCAACCAAAGAAACAACCATTAATAAAATACAGGATATAGCCAATCTACAAACTCACAACATGAAACATTGCAATGCATTGTGACATTTGCTATATATATGCTGTGTGTGGGCATAATGTTTATTTTATTAAAACATTTTAATGATGATTTTAGCCAATTTTGCTCCAAATATGGATGCCAGGTTGAAAGTGTTTAAACAAGGGAAGTTGTCATTATCAGTGTTTTGAGTAAGAAATGACTCGCAAGATGCTCACCTCCTTGTCAGAAAATACTTCCATCTTACTTTAATTTTAGCCCTACTGCAGAGGACAGAAGAATCATCTTAATCGAATCACTAAATGTAGCTTAACAGAATCCTTCATATTCTTACTAGTGTCTGCCTGTCTGGTTGAGCTACCCAAAGGATTCAGATAATCCACCTGTCATATGAAATAAAACAATGACAGGGTGTATGGGCAATGAAATATTAAAGATCTTAATGTGTTTGTAATAGCTACAGTACCATAGTGATGGAAAGGTTTGAAGGCAGGTGTCTTTGTTACCTTGGGAGGGGGTTTGCTACACGCAGGGGGCTGAAATCTATCATTTACACCAAAATACTGCTTAAGCTCATCCCAGGGTTTCTCAGGCTCAGCTTGATTCTCTCTGTTAAGAGAAGAAAAGAATCATGACAAATGTATGTAAGTGCGTTAATTATATTCTTAATTCTTTTTACCAGCAATATGACAAAAAAATGATCGATAATTGCTTTAAAAAAAAAGTATAATCAATTACTAATCGATCCCTATTTTGGGCATGCAATGCAATGTGTTTTGAGCTTGTATATCATCTATTTCACTACTTTTGCACCGTTGTGCGATTAAGTACTGTACACAAGAACGCTGAAGTTGTTAATCAATGTCAAAAATAAAAAAAATAAAAAAATGTACACGCTTCTCGATTATTTGAAAAAGTAGTCGATTAAATAATCGCTAAGGAAATATTAGATAGTTGCAGCTCTACACTAATATATATCACAGTTATGCACCTACAGTACAGTACAGTACAGTACCAGCTGTAAATGTGAACTTCTGTAATTGCACTGTTCAATCAATCTGGCTGTAAAGGCATCTTATTTACCTTTCTTCTGTTGAATCCTTGTTAATGGTTCCTGCTGAATAACACAATATAAATCAATCACATAATGTGGAAAAACACAACACGACAGCATGACATGCATCTTTTACCAGAGAGGTAAAACCAGTTAACATGCTGGTCTGAGGCTGGCCTTATGATTACTATACAGCTAATGGGCTGGCCTGTGGCTCTAAGGGCAATAATACATTTCTCTTCATCCTACTTGTATACAAAATTACTTAAATTCCTGGATCAAAGTCAGTTTTCAATAACTATTACACAACTATAGTAGTGTAAGGCGACTCTGTGGTACAGCATGCTCCAGTCTACTGTATTATAGTGTGCTAAACATATTATCAAGGGTTTGTAAATGTCCTTTGTAAAATCAAAGAGACCTTTCTTATGTCTTCTTCGTCTTTTTCTGAAGTCCTTTGTTTCCTTGATCTCATTTTTCTTCTTCTGCAGCTCTTTAAATTTCTGTGCACACACACACACACGCACACATGCACACACACACACATTGAGCATCAAAATATGGAATTCCCTTTTTGCTTTGCAGGGGGGGGTGCAGCCGTCTCGAAATGTTATCTTATAGACAGAGTGACCACTGGTACACTTCCAAAAATGTCACCGTGGGATGTGGGATGGAGATAGGTTAATCAACACGACACAGTATGCTACTACTGTTACAAGCCTTGGATCAAGACTATCATATATGTATTTTATCGAGTCTGACTTTTACTTTCAATTTCAAAATCGATAAAATACATCTATGATAGTCTTGATCCAAGGCTATACTGTTACAACAATTTGAACCAATTCAAGTGCAGCTCCCTGAATGGCATTTTGGAAAGAATACTCACATTTTTTACTTAAGTAAAAGTATCAATACTGCAATGTAGAAATACTCTGCTACAAGTAAAAGTCAGGAATTCAAAATTGACTTGAGTGAAAGTACAAAAGTATTGGTATCAAAATGTACTTAAAGTAAAAGTACTCATTATGCAGAAATGTCCCATTTCAAGTTTTCAAAATGTATCGAAATCTTTTGAAAATAGCAGATAAGCTCACTATGCGTCGCGATGTGAGCTTGTAGATCGGCTATTTTCAACTAGCCAAAATGTATATAGGACTGAAGTGGTTACTGTTTATATTTTGTAATAATAATCAAAATCTGCAAAGTAACTATAGTAACTAAAGTTTTTAAATAATTCTAGTGGAGTACAATATTACAATATTTTCCTCTGAGATGTAGTAAAAGTAAAAGTACTGAACATTGGAAATACTCCAGTAAAGTAAAAAAGAAATACCTCAAAACTGTACTTATAAGTACAGTACTTGAGTAAATGTACTTCGTTACTTTACAGCACTGCATTTTGCAACAACATACTTGCCACGTTTCCTGGGAAATCCCAGGCAAGCTGGATTCATGATCTTGGACAGTGTGGAGAGTGTGAGAGGAGTCTGGACCACTGTTGTTGTTATCATCATCATTATTATTAATAGTCCCAGCATCTCTCAACTTCTCCTTGTCCTCTGTGTTGTTGTGATCAGCCTCCTCGTCATCTGAGCTCAGATCAGCTTCTGTAAAGCCCTTGGGCAGGAGTCCACAGTACATAGTATGCGCTTTAGGAGGAGCTTATAATAATTATTTGATGACTGTTTTATGAAATGAATAGAAAAAGCTACACAAAGCGGTCGATGTGTTTATGTTTTTACACCACATAGAGAATGAGCATACACATTTCCGGGGTAAACAGTGTGACGTTACAAATAACACAGTACCGATTGGTCGAACACTGGCTCGCACTTCAGCCCTGAAACATGACTGTCATATCATGACAGTCATGGATGAACTTCTACCTGGTGTTTGCACTTTCTCTATTTATAACCCGTACATCTACATATACGTTCAAATTTCAAATATAAAGTGCTAAACCCATGGCCACAGATGTTGCAATTATGTACGGTTTCTCAGAAGTAGCCGTATATTCCGTCTTGTTCAATAAAAATAAATTTAATCCGATTGGTGGCCATTTTCTATTTTTTTCCAAACACGCGACCTTATTGGTTGGGAGGTGTATTGCACTCTGATAGATGATAACTCCATGAGAAAATGGCCACCAATCAAATTAAAATGCTTTTTATTGAACAATATGGAAGATACGGGTATTTTTGAGAACCCGTACATAATTGTAACATTTATGGCCATATATTAAGCACTTTATATTTGAAATTTTCACTTTTTCCATTTATGGCCTGTATATCTACCTAAACGTTCAAACACCAGGTTGAAGTTCATCCATGACCATGACGGTCGTGACAGACGACCGTCGTGTATCCATGGCTAGGTCGCTCTTTAGCTTAACAACCAATCACAAATGTACTCAGAACAGAAGAGTAGTGCGACTAGAACATGAGACGAAAGCTCCTATTGGCTGTGATCGATGTATACGCACTCATATCTGCGTGCCGAAAATAGCAGATCTGCAAGCTCACAACGCTTTGCGATGCGACGCGTTGTTAGCTTGTAGATTGGCTATGTTTGGTGCGCGACTCAGTCGTACCGTACGACGAAGTATAGGCTTAGGAAAGTACAATTGTGGCCTGACTTCCACAGTATGTAGGCTAATTGGATCATTATATCTCCATGATTTAGATGACTTGTTGTGAAACATATTAATGATGTATCACAGATGCTACTCCAAACAGTACCACAGTCAGTCACAACAGGTAAGGAAGATGTGTTTTGAAGCAAACCCAGGTGTCTTATTAGACCTATACAGACTGAGTACTTCTGTGAATTAACCAGGAATTGCTCGAATGTTAAAGTGTATTTTTGTGTCATGTTCTCAGGAAGATAAGCGCTCTTTTGTGACCAGTGGCTCGCAATTTATTCAAACTGCTTGGGGCATTACATTATTATTAGAATGATTAGCATGCAAATCTTGTATGGCTCCTGGCTTTGGCAAAGAGACCTCCACACTTAAATTGCTCTTTCACACTAACTCACATTAGGCTTTCTTTTGGTTGCATTTTATTGCAAAGCCAATAATCTACATAAATTATACTCTATATTTTGTGCCCTGTGATTGTAGACTTGCAAGACCCCTAACACTCATAATATAGCAAATAAGGAGACCCATACTCAAGTTCACATAGTCCAGTATTCTACATACATCATTCAAGCAGACTAATAATTAACTAATTATCTGACATGCATGAATCTTTCCATAAAAGGAAGTCAAAGCAGGATCTGCCTAAATAATATTTTGACTTTAAACTGGCCCCAAACTAAAACAAATAGCCCTGAAGACCTTGCATTCTCCTTGGACTTTGTACCCTCCATGAGACATGCACAGTAGAATCCTGAATGTCAGTCAGAATATAGAAATGGATCCAAAAGGTCCATTTGTATACTCAGATTGAAATGAACACCCAGGATTTCACTGTGTGTAACGTTGCTCTACTGTGCTTTGCAAATGTAATGCATATTAAACTGCTGATAGGGCTTATGCTATATTGAATGTCATCTTGAACATGTACAAAATCTCTATCTGATCCCCTAAAATATGCAACCATTAACTGGTATCACTCACTCAGCTGGCTTTAATTACTTGTGTGACAAGTTGATGAGCAGGGTAGACTCTGAGGGTAAATGAGAGTCATAAAGTCCTGTTAATACTAAACAGTTTTGCTGTCACAGGTCTGATCATTCTTTATTGATTACTAGACTTTGTGTTCTATTTCACACTTGAATTATTATTTCTGAGCTTCCACTACATCTCCCTCTCTCTCTCTCTCTCTCTCTCTCTCTCTCTCTCTCTCTCTCTCTCTCTCTCTCTCTCTCTCTCTCTCTCTCTCTCTCTCTCTCTCTCTCTTGATCCCTCCCTCTTCTTTTTCCTCTCTCCCTCTCTCTGGCATGTGCTCCAGTTCATTATTTCCATCATTTCCTGGTAATTTGGAGTTGGCTGTTTAAAACTTGGAGCCTCTTATTAAGTTTTGGCCATGGTGGATAAGAGGCAGGACTGTAAGAGCACAGAGATAAACTAATCATCTTAAAACCCTAATTATTAGTATCTTACTGTGACAGACTGTTTTTTGCGAGGCAGCCAAATTGAGCCTCAAATGAGGAAAGGCATATCTGTGTGGAAGTGGTAATAATTTTAAGTCATCTTGATCTGGCATGGTGTGGCAGAATTCATTAGTGCAGATTAGCACTGTGTGTACAAAGTAAATGAGATATCTAATGGCAAACGTGGAGGTCCAGAGACTCTTAATTCCCTTCCCAATATGAGGCATGGTGGTAAGAGGTGATTATATATACTTTAACATTCTGACTTTTGCTATGTACATTTAACCATTGGAATTGACCTTTCACCTTCCGCTGTACATTAGCTGCTATCTTAGACCATGGGAAGGTGAGGAGAATGAACTCCAAATCAGATTATACAGTGTTACTCTGATGCAGGGTAGAGCAGAATTTTTTATTTTTTTATTTTTTTTTATTTTTTGGCAAGGATATGAAAGAAGTTAATTATGTGTGTAAGGCGGAAGGTTTGGGGGCGAAAAAATAAGATTACAGAGAATAATTTGCTGATATAATTACACCAAAATTGGGTACACACAATCGTAAAATACATGTATTGCTTGACCCGGGTTAGCCAGTGAAATAAATCCTCCTTCTATAGCCTTTGTTAATTTGTTTTTATCATCTCCAAGTGGTGTTTGTGCAGGCAGTTCAATTTGCATGTGTAATTCCACTGTGCAAATTGACAACAAGTAGATAATTCTAGGAAATAGGCTGGTTGCAGGCCCCTGCTATCTTCCCAAGCCTATTCATTTTGAGGAACCGCTGAGGCATGAAACTCATACATCAACTATTTCCTGACAACGCTTAGGCTTATTGTCCCCTAAAATGTCATTACAGCCATTATTTATGAAGCTAATTCATTTATTAAACCATATTTACTCTGACAGAATTTGTCACATTCTATCCATATCCTGAGCATTCCTGTTGAACAATGTCTTTCAATGAGTCGTGAAAAAGCCTCCCAAAACTTTTGAATCAAGTCTATTTGCTTTTTACACACACACAATAGTTGAACTATTGCATATAAACACAGAAATGGCTCATGTTTTATTTTATTTTTTATTTTTTTGCTTTATTAATGAGAAGTAGGGAAGCAAACTTTGCATATCTTTCAGGGCACTGCCTTTTGTTACAGGTAGAAATTGGAATTGTTATATTAAGGCCAAGCCACCAACATCTTTTGTGTATTTTTATAATACAACCAAGTTAACATGGACATACTTAAAAGGATTACAACTACACAGTAAAATCCTCGCTGTTAATTGAACTTTGAGCGTGTATATATCTATTTTTAAATTAACACTAAGTGTTCATGGACCATTACGGTTCTATTTGGGTACATTTTTACACTCAGAGTTAAATTAACACGGAGGATTTTACTGTGTATGTACAGTATGATATATGACAGCCACCTTCTCGAATGAGAATGTGGTCGTCACTTTTAACAAATAGCAGTGCAGATAACTGAAGCTAAACAGGTTTCTTTTTGTGTCTATTCCCCCCTGGCCTGTTGCTGCTGACTTATGGGTCTGTCAGTTCAGCACAGCATACTTTGTGACAGTGTGAATAATTTGTAATTTTGAGTGATGAAGTAACACATAGGGGGTCATAAATTTTAATGTTACATGTTCTTTCCGGATAATTCCATCATACCGTTCGACTGTATTTCTCCTTTTCGACTCACCTGTCACCCAAAAGCACTTATCACAGCAGTTACGATGAGTTATGTTTGAACTGTTTTATAATATTGATTTGGAGGTGTGACAATTTAATTAATGCTGGGTGTTAGCTGTCATATTGCAATGAGCGGTTCCTATTGGTTAGAACATTAGACAGGCACGGTGGGAGCAATAATGATAAGAATAAAGCACTTACTGTGAAAAGCCTGTAAACGGGGATAAATGCAGACGAGAGAGACGTCATGGGCTAAATTTAAGGTGTCAAAAATGGTAATACCTTTTCTGCGCTGTATTTCTGTGGAGGTCCATTCTCTAATAACACAAGTCATTGAGACACAGCCTGCCATCTCTTTTCCACAGGTTTATGTCCATTTTATTGCAGAGTCGGTGTTGCCAACAGACCCAGAGAGAGAGGCAGTGTACTGGGGGGGGGGGACCAGAGGGGAAATTAGGTAACTTTGCAGCACTTCATTGAACAGCAATAAGCTTTTAGGGCTTAGCCAGCATAAACACATTAAACTGATGAGATTCATCAGCAGTCTTGTGTCAAATCCATTGTGCCCACAGGCAAATTTCAACAACGGCAAACTGCAGACTGACAGTTCCCTTTGCCACAGAGGCAAACCACTATAGTATAAACTGGATTGTAGGAAGACAAAATGTTACCTCTTTTACCAAGAATTAATCTTACAAATGCTATATTAGTGTCACTCACCATGTATACAATATTAGTGTTCTAACAATGTTTGTCTTACAGCCCCAGTAATGTTAGACAAGGCATAATGTTATAGAGGTGGTTTTATGGAAATAGTTTTTGTTTTGTTTTTAATTTCCTACAGTCAGCATTGAAATCATGAAGTTGGAGATTATTACATTAAGACCCAATCCTTCCCCAGAGCATCTGTCTCAGAATAGTTGCGAGTGAACTTGATTGAACAACTGCAAATTGTATGTGACCCCTGAACAGGAGAACATTGTTGTTGATTCACAGTTGGTTCAACATATTTGATATTTAATTGGCTTAATTTCAGAGCTACCCAGCTGGAGGACACTACCCTGATAGAAATGATACATTTAAATTGAAATATTTCCTCTCAAAGGTAAGGGTGGGGGGATTATTCAAATGTATTTCACCATTTATCTGTTGTCTCATTCCTTAGCAAATCATTGCCTTTTGGATAGTTTCACTGGAGGCAAAGCAGATCAGCATGAAATGAGCTCAGTTTGAATCTTTACATGCTCCAATCAGATGAGCTGAGATTTAATCATGGCTGGCCTGCCCTGCCAGAGTCAGACCTTTCAGATGAGACCAACTACATATTCATAGCTTTCACTTCTACTGTATGGTTGATTATAGCAGCCGAGTTAGAAGGTACAAGCTTGCTTCTACGTATCGTTATTCAAATTTCCCTGTATGAGAATTAGGATTGAATACTGAATATGAGCCCTGTTCTCACCAATCGAGGATAAAAAATAAGGCCAAGAACATAGAGAGCGTAATTTCCTCTGAATGTTAACATGAATAAAGTATGCAGATCTACACTGTAAAATTAACTCAGTTTGTACACTCCATTTGAGTTAAATGATCACTCATGATCATGAATGGATTTTTATAGTGTATGTACTGTATAGTCCACCTTTTGTTAAATATTATGGTGTATGAAGCACTAATGTATAAAACGTCCCTTTTCTTTCATGCCTGGCTGCGTACGTATAATATCATTTACATAGCGGTGTGTTGCATTTAGCAGCCCATTTGTGTGTGTGGCCTTGTAGTTGTTCATTAGCTCGCCTGACATAAAATAATGCCTTTGAATAATGGGAAATATTACCTGATGAATTAATTTGGGTGATAACATCTGGGGTAAGAAGCTTTAAATGCCATCTTAAATTACACGCAGGCAGTGGAAAACGTTCAACTTGCCTCATTTGTATTAGAGGAGCACTAAAGCCCAATTCCTTCTATATACTTCATAAAGCATCACACAAATCTGTTCTTTTCATTGAAAAAAACTGTCATACATGAAGTATTAATGAGCTATAGGTTTGCAGCTTTCATTGGGAAGAGACAGGGAAACTCACTGGTTAAGTAAGCCCGATGAAATCTCATAATAGCAAGGAGAAAACACACAAATCCTACTACTATAAAGATGCTACTCATTAATGCCACTTTTCCACTGAATGGTCTATGGTGCACTCGCCATTTTTGGTTTTCCACCGTGCAAGGCAAAAGTAGGAATTAGTACAGTACCTGGTACTTTTTTGGTATCACCTCCGTCAAGATTCCAAGTGTGCTGAGCCGATACCAAAACGTGACGTGCAAACAATGCCGACTACTTACTTACATCACTAGCATCATTACGTCACAACAAATTCTCTTATACTGCAATCAAACTTTTAACCCATTGATACCTGGAACGCATCTGTGTCACTTTAGATGTCTTTGGCTATTCAAAAATAGCAGATATACAAGCTCATAGCGCGGCACAGAGTGCCGCGCTACGAGCTCGTAGATCTGCTATTTATGAAAAATATTTTTTTATTATTATTATTTTCTTTAACTGTTAGGATTTACATTTTTTTAAAGAATCGCCTCAGGTCTTAATGGGTTAAACTAGTCAATGTAAAAGTGAAATGAACCAGTATTGAGCCCCTGAATGGCCTATTTCTCACCTAAAATGCCATCAGAAACTGTCGCCATTGTTCTTTAGTGCTAGCTCCCACGGAGGATTGGACATTGTTATGACTACTATGCTGCATTGAAAAAGCACCTGATCGCAAAAGCGAGTCGAGTTATGTAGTCGAGTCGAGTTCAACCAGTACCATGGCATGCAGTGGAAAAGCATTGTTATTTTTCATTAGATCAACTCTTATTTCAAAGGAAGGTCTGTTTGTATCCTTAATTACCAAACATTTCTCTTATAAAATGATAGCATCTGACCACAAGGTGATATCATTGTAATAATAGTTTTAATGTATAGTGATGAAGGAATGACATTTGAAAGACAGAAAACATACGTTTGTAATTGTCCCTTATGGTATAAATAGAATTGTGCCTCTGTGTGCTTTGTGTAGGGCCGTACATCAAAGGTTATGTCATATCAGTTGGAACATAAATTCATTTTCCCATTAAGGCCAGTGCAATTTTCACACAATTTATTTAATCAATTCCAAGATGATTCTGACGCGTAATGATTTCATTGTAATTTTTCATTGTGTTAATGGAGGGAATGGCAATTTGGCAACGGAATTAAAGTGGTCTGTGGACTGATATCAATTGCCTTGAATGAAAATATTGATGTCATTCTTTCAATTGCTTCAGTCAGTGTAATGAGTTGCTCAGGCGAATAATGCTCCCTACCAGTTGACACGGTCAGAACTCGATCCTTTGAACAGTGTTGCAGAAGCTACTCTGAAAATGTCGTTAACTAAGCTACAGCTAAACAGAAAAGGTACCACTGAGAGAGAAGTATTTAAACTAAACTAAAGCTGCTGCAGTATGAGAAACAAAATCTTCCTTTAAAAATCTTTAGTTGAAAGTGTCAAAACAAACATTGACAAGCTATGTTGTCAGAGAATCAAACTGTAAGACAAACAACTAGAAAAAGTGCTCCTCGGAGCACAGGTCTCCGCCAGGTCAGGTACGTTATTGTGGCCTCCTGGTGGCTATAATAGGCCAATGTGAAAAGGGTGGCATTTCTTCTTAGGCCTTTAACGGCAATCGGACACTCCATTCATGATTTGAGGCATTTTGTAAAAAAAATTGGGTTTGCTAAATTAGACCTGCTGGTGGCGCTATAACAGGTCAATGTGAAAAGGGGGGCATTTCTTCCTAAAGCCTAGAGGGAATGTGCGTGTGAAATTTCACGGAAATCGCAATCATGATTTGAGGAATTTTGTTCAAAACGGACCTATCCTGCAAACTTTGGAAGCCAATGTTAGCCAAGTAGGATGGAATATGAAATATCCGACAAATCCTTCTCCGATTTGTGTGATTTTTGGACAGAATCTGAAGGAGTAAGAGCAAAATAAATGTTTTACAAAAGTCAGCCTCCTGGTGGCGCTCGAACAGGCATATGTGAAAAATGCAGGGCAAAGGTTTTTCCTTGGCCTCTAGGGAGTGTGCATGCAAAGTTTCACTCAGATCGGTGCAGTTATAGGAAAAATGTGAATCGGCCTGTTATAGCGCCACCATGAGGCTGATTTTAAAGTTTTCAGAAAATTTCACGGAACTCGCATGCTGCGTTCATGATTTGAGGCATTCTGTTTGAAACGAACCAATCCTGCAAACCTTGGAAGCCAATCTTAGCCAATCAGGATGGAATATAGTAAATCGGACAGATCCGTGTTGATCACATGACTATAGAGATACTGTGTACCAATTTGCGTGTTGTTTGGACAAAATCTGTAGGAGTAATATCCAAAAATGTGTTTAGCAAAAGTCGGCCTCATGGTGGCGCTATGACAGGCTGATCTGAAAAATGTGGGGCAGAGGTTCTGCTGTGGCATCCAGGGAGTGTGTGTGCGCAGTTTCACAGCGACCGGGCCAACGGTGGCGGAGATTAGCTGCTCGCAGACAGAAGGACGGACGGACACACGGACGGACGGACAGGGGTCAAAACATACTCTCTCGCCATGCCTTTCGGCCTGGCGGAGACAATAAGCAAACATGGACGTTGCAGAACGATGATCCATCCAACACTATCACAAGTTCAAATTGATGATCCATCCAACACTATCACAAGTTCAAATTGATGATCCATCCAACACCATCAAATGTTCAAATTGATGATCCATCCAACATGATCACAAGTTCAAATCGATGATCCATCCAACGCTATCACAAGTTCAAATTGATGATCCATCCAACACCATCACAAGTTCAAATTGATGATCCATCCAACATTCTCACAAGTTCAAATTGATGATCCATCCAACATGATCACAAGTTCAAATTGATGATCCATCCAACATGATCACAAGTTCAAATCGATGATCCAGCCAACAGTATTGCAGCTTCAGATCGATAAACTGTACAGCAACACAAACGTGGTGGCATCCTATCCTGGGCTAATGTTGACATGAAGAGAGATTTGGACAATGTTGTATTTGTGTCCCTATCAGTGGATATCTTGGACACATTCAATTGCTGCCCATCAAACTACTTAAAAGCTACTATATTTTGAAAAAAGGTGACCTACCACAGTACTGGACATTGTAGTCAGTAGTTCTTGCTGGTTGTACTCAGTTACCCTCCAACGCTGACTATGCAGTTACAGACTTTAGAAGCACGTACACAGTAAAATGCAGTGTTGATTTAACTCGGAAAGGTAATTTTTACACTAAACAAAACTATTGGCTATTCATTCATTCATTCATCATTTGGCAACTTTTTTTGGTTTGACAGTATAGTAGAGATGGAGGGCAGAGATGGGGGGCGACATGTAACTCGGGTCTCAAACCAAAATTGCCCCAGGGGCGGGCGGGCAGTGGTAATTGGTAAATACATTATACTGAGGATACCCGTGATGCTAAAAGCCAACTATACTATGTATGTATTTTACAACTAAAGGCTTTTTGCAACACCAGCTAGCTTTAATAATTCATACTAGTAATGTTTACAAATGTATTTATTATTGTACAAAGTGTTGAAGAAGGATAGGCTACCACTGTGCATATTTGTCAATGGTAAACCAACAAAGTCATCTTCATACCCCATAACCTGTGCTGCTGTACCACGTACATAGCTGCTATAGGATGTTTTTGGTTAATACTTCTAGATTAGACTAAAATGGACCTTTTCAAATATCTTCATTGACGCATGATTGTCTTCCGTATATGTGTTTGTTATGCAGTTAAGACACCTACTTTGTTTCTTTGTTTTCTCTCGTCACAAAAGATTTCCCTGCTGCTAATTTAGCTCGTTCTGCACCTAAGTTCACAGGTAAGCTTTCCATCCTGGCACAGAATTAGAACCCCCCCCCCTCTCTTATCCAGATAGTGAAAATCTTCTCCTTAGAGGGAGAGTGAGTGAGAGAGAGAGAGAGAGAGAGAGAGAGAGAGAGAGAGAGAGAGAGAGAGAGAGAGAGGAAAGGAATGCCTTGCCTTCCTCATTACACTGCTGTCATTTACTCTTCATCCCCCCGTACTCTTTAGTGGCATTAAGACGGGATGTAAATTTGACAGTTAACGCTGTTAGAAAATGGCTAGTTCAAGAAGGGCAGGAATTAGAGATGGGCATTAGGCGCTGATAAGCTCCTTTCCTCTGCCGCCGCGGCTGCTTAACATTCATGGGAAAGTCATCATCAAACAACGTTATCACAGCTCTGTTGACGGCCGAGGAACATCATCACTATGATAATTTTTTTTTTTTATAGCTGTGAGCCAAAAAAGCACTCTTTTATTTCAGTGGTTTGTTAATGAGATAGCAGCTTGTTGGTATGGGCAAATGCAAACTTGCCACACTCCAGCGTTTGTTTGACTCCCCCTGTCTCCCCCTCTTGCCTTCCACTCCTCCCCCCCCGCCACACTGTTTAATGTCGCTGTGTGTGTGTGTGTGTGTGTGTGTGTGTGTGTGTGTGTGTGTGTGTGTGTGTGTGTGTGTGTGTGTGTGTGTGTGTGTGTGTGTGTGTGTGTGTGTGTGTGTGTGTGTGTGTGTGTGTATGCGTGTGTTTACGTACTCCTTCCAAAGTGCTCTGTGTACATTGCTGAAGGAGGGCCTTTATGTGTACCTTTGCAGATCAGTCACTCAAAGAGAGGAAAACACGGCTGTATCAACAAACGGTCTCTCCTAACAGCACAGTACCTGACACCTGTCAATCACCGGGGATTTCGCCATAGATACGAGTGGAAGGTAAACGATAATGGCTATTGAAGTGAAATCCCACAAGCAATACAACAGTACAGTGTGTATGTGATCAAGTGTCTTATTAATGGCAACATATAGATGGTTTATATCTCTTGAGCAATGGTGATAATAGGCTTGTGAGAAAGTGAGAACATAATATACACTCAACCATGTAACTTGCATTGTGCCTCTTCACTGCTCACATCAAAGCATTTGACAGCATTGCACACTGTTAGCACCAGTATTATAGCAAAGTACAGTACACCATGTGTTGGCTGCCAGGACAAAGCAGCTTTCTGTTTTTGGGGGTGCATACTGTGAGCTGTAGATATACCCAAATCTGATTTTGGATTTATCACTGTTTGTGCTTGTGGTGAGGGTTAAGTGAGATTTAATCTATAGAAATCCTTACCAGGGGAAATGACAAATAATCGCTATCTTTCTCTAATTACTTCTAAAAGTTTTTTGTTTGCACTGCAAACATAGGAAATGTGGGATGGTAACCGACATAGTCTTTGCGATTTCCGTTTTCCATTTATAACTTCCTAATGCCACCTTTTTCTCCTTTTGTCCTGTTATGTTTTTACACTACAGCCACAGCCATATTGATAATTGGTTTCCCCCAAGTGCTAGTAGAGATTACCATTAGAAATTGTTTCACAGGTCAAATAAAATCTGTTATTATGACAATTAGTCATAATTATATTATAGTAGGAATTACAGTTTTACCGCCCTCGTTGAACTGATACTGTTATTAAGCTGTTATTTATCACCACTAGCTGGGAGGACTAGCGTGTTCTTTACGCCCCCATACTAATAAATCAATAGGCATCTATCATTTATTACTTAGTGGTTACCAGGCTGCGGGTGTTGGAAAAGTTTGGGAAATGTATAAAAGCCTTGAAATATTTGGGAAATGTGTTTCAGTCCAAATACATGTATTGTTTCATGTAATAATCCCCACCACACAGTCATTTCATTTTTTGAAGACAAATCTTCGCCTGTGGAGATCAGATTAACAACAAACCATAAAAATGATATATAGAATATGTAGGATGCCAGTGGGTTTGGTAAAGCACTGGTTTGGAACCAAGGATTGAGTAACTTTGCCGCAAAATGAGGAATGTTAATTTTAGTCCGAAATTGTAAAAATTGACAATTTGTACACTTTCGGAGTTAAATCAACTCTCCACAAGTTACTGTGTGCTTGGCTCAGCAGCTCTGAAGCTCTGAAGAACATAACTTTTCTTATAGTTCATATGATGAAATATAATTCAAGACTTTACTAAAACATATCTTATACGTAAGAATTGTATTTTCTGTCCTTTTCCTTACATTTGTATTTTCAACCCATTACTTAATCACATTGTCAAAATCCCCTAGCCTGGCGTAGACAGACTATATCACTGCGTGGATATGAGTCTGGTGCTTCTATGAGGACGTTTTTTTTCCAAGGGGGCGGGATCAAAACAATGACTCTAGACGCAATTGGTTAGACCTACAAACCAACTACCAATTACAGTCTCCCATATTCGAATACTGGGCCCTGATTGGTTACCCACGTCTTCTGGAGCAGGAAATTGATTCTCTATGGAGCGGTGCCAGACCCAAATCCCAGAGTGCAATTTTTTTTTGCACTCGCAGATTCGTCTGGTCCCAGGCTAAAAATCCCCCAGTTCCTCTCATCAAACTCACCCCTGTGCCGTATTTGTGATGCTTTTCTCTTCTGCCCTCACCTCTTTTATTCACTCCATTTCTCTATTTGAATGACTTTTGCGTTGGCATTATATTCTAGGAGATGAGAGGATTAGCCTCACTGAAATAGCTGTAACTCTGATTTGAGGTCAACTACCAAATCCATTTGGGGGAAGAATAACACAAATAACTGCACTTTTCTCTGCCATGCACAGAGGCCTCTTTTGAATAATGTGTCATCTTATAGAGCAGAACCAAAGGCTTACAGTACTATTGATAGGAGGTAATCTGCAGCAGTATTTCTCTCCTAATATATTTAGATTTATTGTATTAGACAGAAACGAGTACTCCATATTGGGTAAAAGCTATAGAATGAATGCCAACCAGAATCACAAAACACTTGTCAAATAGAGTTAGGAAAGAATGGCATAAATATATTGCCATGCAGTTCTAACAGTACTGCAGATATTTTCGGAGACTTTAAAGTATTTTATGTCCAGTGGAGCTACAGTATCTTTCCTTAATACTTTTGACAGAATCTTCCGATAAATTCCATTAGGCAAATTTGTGTGTCATTGGTGCACTTATTTAAGCTTCACAGCATGTCGCAGTGTGAAGTGTTGTGGATCTGCTATTTAAAAAAAATATATATATTATTAATTTATTATGACATTCCTAAAATTGGGATGGGTTAAAGTGGTTAAAGACATGTAGTTGCATCCAAAATCAGTATAATAGCATATTAGGCTAATTTATACTCACATTTTGTATTTTCAATGACAAAATGCATTCTCGAATCTCGACACATTTATAGGTGAAAATACATAACTTTTATAGAGGTCCACTTGTCAGGATTGTGCAACAAAATATGAATACGCCTAGTGTTCAGAGACTCATTTAGCACCATTGCTTGTTCCCCGATGATTATTTGGCTCCAAACATTTTGTATTACATTTATCAGACAAAGAGTTTGTATGCGAGCCACTCATAGTCTTGTTATGCATAATTTATTAATTTGTAATTAGCAGGTTTAATGAAACTGATACTCTTAGTCTTATATAAGTTATTAGTTTCAACAGAAACAAATCCACTCATTCAATACAATAAAATAAGCCACATGAAAGAAATAAAGTGAATAAGCAAAGAGCACTGAAGCTAACGAAGTGATTTACACACTTATTAAAGTAATTATCACTTTGCCTCCCAGACCTAGCTGAAAAATACTTTTAAATTCTCATTGTACTCTGAGGTAGGCAATGTGGAATCATTCTTTTCCTGTTTAACTTTGAAGTAAGCTCAAAAACATATAGGTAGAGAGGCGAAGGCATTGAATAATCAGCAACTTCAAAAAGCATGCTGCCACTTAGCCCTCCCAAAGCTAATGTCCCCGAGACATTCAGAATGAAAATTATTCAAACTCATTTAGTGGCAGCAAATTGGTCTAAGTTCAATCAGAAAACAGACTGACACTGAACAAGAAGTGCAGCCTAATTATACTTGTTTGTCAAATGAAAATTTCATTTGGGCCGAAATGAAACCTTCGAGCAACTTCTTTTAAGGTGAGCTGCTAGTTGTATTATCAGCTAAATGCAGTAAAATCCATAATCATGTGATGATAATGAAAATGGAGCCAATGTTAACATTCAGGCTTCCACTGCCCGGGGCATATGGTGATAAAAAATTAAGTACCATGGTCCTCTGCCAGGCACGCTGACACCCGGGCTGGTCTTTAGCCTCTTAGATGCGTTTTTGCATTTTAAAAACTTTATCAAAGCACTGTTGCAATGTGGAAAATGTCAACGGGAAATGCACTGAAGGCAAATTGGAATTTCATTAATAGTGAAATTATTGCTTTTGACTGATGTATTACTATGCTTGTTAAGAGCTGGAGAGTGGAACGCTTGTGTGTCTAGTTGGCAGTCTCGCCTTCTCTTGTCCCATCCACGCCATTTGCTGAAAGTTAAGAGATCTACTTTCCAACTGCAAATGGAAATATAAAGTAGCTAATGCTTAATTTATAGTACACAGTCATTCGACAAAGTATAAATCAGGCTTAAAGTGAAGGATATCTGGTTGAAGGTGTTCATAGTATATTTAGCATTATCCTTTGCAACTGGGATCCGTCTGAAAGCTTACAGCTTACAGAACAGCTCAGACAATGACTCTTTTGTGTTAGATACTGTAACAATGACATTAAAACCATTTTCGGCATGTCAAATATAGTATTAGATGAACATTTTCCAGAATCTTAATTTTTCAAAATGTAAAAAATCGTCCAAAATAGCACAAATAGCAGATGTACTGTACAAGCTCACAACTCGTCGCGTCACAACCACTTAGTATATATAGGGCTTAAGTGCTTAATGTTGTGATAGCTTCAGTCCCTCCTGTGTCAATCTGTGTGCTTTATCATCTGGTATGTAGTTACTGACACAATGTGGATATGTGCTCCGGAGCAATGAGGGGACTTCTTATTCATAGAGCCCTGATCTCTGCTATCGTCTACAATGGCGGTTCTCAAAGTGAGGTCCGGGGACCCCCAGGTGTCCTTGCGTGGGTTCCAGAGGGTCCCCAACTAAAGCATTGATAGTTAGGAACCAAAAGGACCCTTAAAGGTCTGTAACTGCGAGAGCGTACAAATTGAACTGGTTTCATTTGTACGCTCCAGAGTTATGGGGGTCCGTGTGGCCTAATGCATTCCAAACTGGGTGTCTTTGAAATGAAAACGTTTGAGAACTACCGGTCTACAAGAACCCTGAGCAGCAGTTACCTAAAAGGTTCCACACGTCCTAATGAGGGTTGTTGGTAGCAGAGACAAACTGGCCTACTACCACAGTGGCTAGATATCAGCTACCAGACTCCTCCATTCACTCATGGGCCCAGTGGTGTTTATTGATTTATTACCTTGTAATCCCCTCGGTGTCAATGTTGTCCATGATGCTGGAGGAACTGGGAACGCCATGTCAAATCGGGAATAGTTTTTGACAGCAAACGGAGTCGACAATTTAGCTTTAAAGCTTTAATGTGATGTACCGTATTATTTCTATAGGTGGAACAACATAACCTGTTTGAAAGTTTGTGATGGTTATGAGTTCAGAATTGATTACATATTGCCAGAGGAATGCAATTGGCAGGTTAGCACTACAGTATTTATTAGTGTTTGGGTACCAGGAATTAATTATTACAAAACTATTCACAATTGTCCATGATGGCACCCTTTTTCAAGAGATGAAGGAAGTAGCAGAGTACAACTGATGTTACTCTAACCAACAACAATCAAAATATATAAATAATAAACTACTGAAACCTACATCAATAACTAACAAACTAACTAACTAACTAACTAAAATAAATAATTAATAAATATATAATATTGTCCAGCATTTTCAACAGATTGTAGTGTTGGTAGCACACATCTACAGTATGTTGTTGTTTTTTTTTACTTACTACACCTGTAGTATTTAAATATATTTCTTGAAAAGAAGAATACATATGTAATATAATGCTACAGTGTAATAGAACACACAGAAGAAGTATGTGTGTGAAATGGGGTTATGTATATTCATACAGGTACAAGCAGCATCATGTTGGTGTGGCATAATAACACTGGATTTTAGAGATAAAGTTAAAAATGTACAAGGAAAAATCACAACACCCACAAAGTGTACAAAGCTTGAATTCAAGTTCATAACATTCACAAATAGATGCCATCTGAACCATCATAATGCTGCTCATTGAGAATTGTCATTGTTTACAGCTGTAATTGTTCTATTGTCTTATTGAAGTTATCAGCAATCACATATCAACAGAAATGCACAATGCAATCCATTCTGTGTATTTGCAATATGAATAAATGATAGACTGTGTCCACAAAAATAGTCTACATCTAAGGGACAGTTAGCTCAAATGGCTCTAAATCTGATTGTTACATCAGAAACATAATAATAAGGTGAATTCAGCCTTGATTCTATTCAGGATTTAGTCCTATAGTACTACAATTGTTTGCCATAAGTCTATAACAAAGACCCTCACAGCCTACAGCACTGTCATCCCAGTTTTAAAAACATTAGCAGGGAAAATGCATGTTTCAATTCAGCAAAGGCTTCAACCCATTCCAGCACCATCTATTTTATACATCAGTGAATCATCGCTACACACTGTCTGTGAGGAAACACAACTTCACAAGTACATATCAAAGTGGCTTTAACAGTTGAAGCCTATTCATTGGCAATGCTTTCATCTTTTAAGGCACACCATATCTTATGATGTCCAACTAGTAAGAAATATGTGAGCAGTCAGGAATCTGTCCACATATGGACTCAATATGAATGTGAATATGTTTTTGTTCCTGTTACTAGGTGCCTCGTTTCAACTTTGACAGGATTGAAGATGGACACTTTTACCTTTTATATCGAGCAGATCGTATTGTCCTTCTATCCTAAGCAAAAGCTCATTACACACAGAAAACCTTTGGAATTTATTTTAAGCAAATCAATGTTTAAATAGCTACTGTTAATCAAAGCTCATCTGAATTCATAAGCACATTGTTTTATGTTTAGTTTCCATGATTTGATAGTAAACAAACACATATCATGACATAGATATAGAACATACTATATTTTTTATCCCATATATCATTTACACAGTATGTGTTATGACTTAAATGTGGTGTAAATGATATTTATTTGTTAAAATAAATGTTAGATAGCTCTACAGTATATTCCCATAGCAATCTTTGCTGTATAGAGTGTTTGTTCAGTAACAGGGGTCTCCCTCTCTCTCCAGCGCTCTTTAGTAAACAGCAAATACATTTTCAGGTCAGAATACCAATTTCAAACGATTAGGAGAGTGAACTCATACAGGATACAGAATAAACAAGTCAAATTGGAAGTGATGAAACAAATAAATGAGCAGACAAAATTGGAACTGGAACAAGCTGATAAATGATCTTTGTGGAGTTCTCTCTCCTGATTGGATGAAATTTGTAACCCACCTGAAAATGTGTTTTCTGTTTATTAAAGAGCTGGAGAGAGAGGGAGACCCGTTACTGAACAAACACTCTATAGCAATGATTACTATCAGAATATAAAGCTTAAACTTTTTGTTTTAACCAAAAACTATCACTTACAGCACCTTTAAACCCTATTTTATACACACAAAAAAACTGAAGAATCTGCTAGCTCACAACATGTCACATTGCACCACGGTGAGCTTGTAGATCTGCTATTTTCACTATATTTTAGAACATTTTTTAAAATGGTTGCCTATAATGACATTCCCAAAATAGGGACATTAACTCATGATTCCTCATTCATTTTACCATAAACCATAATGCAAGCTTTTCAGTATATCGATTTCACTAATCAGCTGGTAACCTGCCTCAGGCAAACTTCACTAGCTTCGTGAGGCATGGATGATGGCTCAGTGCGTTTATTTGTTTGCTAGATGTGAGAGATTCGGAGTAGGCAACCTAAAAGCAGGTATGTCTAAAGACTTTGGACAAAGACTTTCCAACTAAAAACAACTAAGGCAAGATAATGTAATTAGTTGAAAGAAATTGTTGTTAAAGTTGACAATTTAACCAACTTTATTATACAATGTATTCTGGGCAATTCATTCTGCAATTAATTGAATTAATTGTGTCACAATCTAGCATACAGGCACTAAACAAGAAAGATCTAATAGCATACTGACCTCAAGATTTAAGTATTTAGTGAGCCGAGTTACACTATTGTCAGCATATCACAATACCATAACCGTTATCAGTCTGCTAAATCCATACCAGCAGCTCCTTGTACTTGTATCACTTAAATGTCGACATTTGGACATCACTGACAAGTTAGAACACTAGCTGGGATCCACATTCAGTCGTTCAGTAATTTGAGGATGAATTTTCAATTTACAATAATATTGTCACTCTGCCCATCTAATAATGACGCCCATTAATTGGATTTGCAATGACGTTTTGAGCAAACTTATTTAAATGCACATCTCTCAGTCATCCATGATAACAATGAATAGTGCGTGCAGTCTTACATACAGTCCAGTTCAGAACAGTGCAGTACAGTACCTCTAGAGGAGCTGTGGAGACATTTCACTGTATTTGCAGTGGAGCTCTGACCTCTTGTGCTACAATCTGGAAGTACAAAACTCGGCTACTCTGATTATACACCCACCCTTTGGGAACATGTGTACAGTTAAATCAATCAGTGATTGAAGAAGTACTCACATTATTTTATGTAAAAGTATCAATAGTATTGGCATCAAAATGTACTTAAAGTTCCAAAAGTAAAAGTACTCATTAAGCAGAAGGTCACATTTCACAAGTTTTCGAATGTATAAAATTAGCAGATCTACAAGATCTACAAGCTCACAACACGTCACTTTTGCGACGCGTTGTGAGCTTGTAGATCGGCTATTTTCAAATTGCCAAAATAGGTCTGAAGTGGTTTTGTAATAAAAATCTAAATATACAAAGTAACTAACTAAAGTTTTCAAATAATTATAGTGGAGTAAAAGTACAATATTTGCCTTTGAGATGTAGTGGAGTAGAAGTAAAATTACTCAAAATTGGAAGTACTCCAAAGTAAAAAGTACCTGAGTCCCTCAGAGCTCTATATACTAGTGTATTTTCTGTTGTTGTGGGGGAAGCTTTAGCTGAAAATAGCCGATCGACAAGCTCACAACACGCCGCGTTGCATTGTGTTGAGAGCTTGTTGATCTTGTTGAACAATACGGATGCTGGGGTTTACGTGGTTAAGTAGGTACAGTACTTGAGTAAATGTACTTACTGTTAGTTACTTTCCACTACTGAAATCAATACTCTGTATTTTACAGTGTGGCACTATCCGAAAACTGCCATCTTAAATTAGCGTTCTCTACTTTTTGGTTTTCAGTTCCCTGAGGAATCGTGGGTTTCGCAAGTTAACATTACAGAGAATACTCACTAGTGTCTCGTAGAACATGAAGTTATATCAGGAACCATCTCTGGTGCGGTGCTTCCGTAGAAAACCTCTCCAAAGGTAATTTGATATAAAATGGTATTACAAAGAGTCCACCCAATTAAATGTGAGGCTTCAATTCCCACATAGAAAAGATTAGCTTGTATTTACTTTAATTACTTAGATCATGTGACTAAATAAAGCATATTTATGTTTAATTGTGGTGAAGTCTGTCCCAGGTGTCCAATTGTCTACACCTTCGAAGTAGAAAGGTGTAGACAAGGCATGTTAATGCACTTAATTATTATTATTATTTTATCATTTTGTAAAATAAACAGATTCTTAGCAATGAGTGAAAGCAGCGGGGGTGGTAATGATCACATTCATGTATCAAGGAAGTGAAAAAAAGGAACAAGCATGTGAAAACTGTGTGTGTGTGTGTGTGTGTGTGTGTGTGTGTGTGTGTGTGTGTGTGTGTGTGTGTGTGTGTGTGTGTGTGTGTGTGTGTGTGTGTGTGTGTGTGTGTGTGTGTGTGTGTGTGTGTGTGTGTGTGTGTGTGTGTGTGTGTGTGTGTGCGCGCGAGTGCATGCGTGCGTGTGTGTGTGTGCGTGCACTTGTAGCTCACAACAGCTATTTTCAAATAGAAGAACCACTGACTGCACTGTCTTCTTGCCTAGCCTATGAAGGGAGCCTGTTAAAGAAATGTCTTTTAACAACCCTTCAGACACTAGTGTTCTAAAACAAACCGAGCACGGTTTCATAGTAAGCTCCACTTGCGCGGAGGCGCGCCCTTCCGCTGCGTTCGCAACAACTCCATTAAGGTACTTTGAAGTTCCACAGAGAACTACTTCTCTGGGGGGTTCTTACATACTGTGCGGTTCTTATACTCTGAAACCCTTTAAATGCCATCAGAGGTGCCACATTAAAGTAGGAACTCAAAGATTTGAAATGAGGAGAATCCTCAATAATGTATCCAATTTGTAACTCAAGAGATTGGTCAAATTATCAAAAGGGACCCTTATTGTCTCCGCCAGGCCGAAAGGCGTGGTGAGAGAGTATGTTTTGCCCCCTGTCCGTCCGTCCGTGTGTCCGTCCGTCCGTGTGTCCGTCTGCTCTTCTGTCTGCGAGCAGCTAATCTCCGCCACCGCTGGCCCGGTCGCTGTGAAACTGCGTACACACACTCCCTGGATGCCACAGCAGAACCTCTGCCCCACTTTTTTCAGATTAGCCTGTCATAGCCTGTCACACTCCTTAGAGGCCAAGGAAAAACCTTTGCCCTGCATTTTTCACATATGCCTTTTAGAGCGCCACCAGGAGGCTGAGTTTTGTAAAACACAATCTTTTGCTCTTACTCCTTCAGATTCTGTCCAAAGATCACACAAATCAGTACACAGTATCTCTAGAGTCATGTGATCAAGATGGATGTGTCCGATATTTCATATTCAAAATACAACACAAAATACCTCTAATCATGAATGCAGTGTCCCATTGCCATGCAAGGCCTAAGAAGAAATGGCACCCTTTTCACATTGGCCTATTATAGAGCCACCAGGAGGCCATAATAACCTACCTGACCTGGCGGAGACTTGTGCTCCGAGGAGCACTTTTTCTAGTTTGTGTGTTTGTGTGTTCACTCTGAGTTAGACTCTGAGAACACTCAGGACTTTACAGTGAAGGAAAATGTGTCCCATGCCCATTAAGACCGGGAAAAAAAATATATAGAAAAAGCATCTGTGTCATTTTAGATTTCTTTGGCTATTCAAAAATAGCAGATCTACAAGCTCATAGCGCACTACAAGCTTGTAGATCTGCAAAAAATATATATAAATCGTGAAAATGTGTCCAAATGTATAGCTCTGCTGTCGGGCAGAAATCAGCTCCAAAATTCATTTGTCAGGAAATGAAAAAACAAAACAAAAAGTGGAGTTAGGAGGTTTTGTCCATTGATAAGAACAGCTGAATGGACCTCCAAGCTCACAATGAGGTTGGAGGTCAAAAGGGTGTGGAGCCTGGAGTCAGCAAAACGATCTAACTCCACCCCCCTTTGGTGGAGTTAGCTGGTTTAGCAGACAGTTTGAGGATCCAATGGAGTTAGCTGGTTTTGTCAGAAGAGCCTTTTAATACTTTTGATTGGTTCAATATTTTTTAACCAACACACAGACGTAAAGGGTGTTCAATAGCACAGATTTATGAAAAAAAATAAAAGCTGAAAAAAAAGTTTCTGCCAGACAGCGACGATATATTATTTTTTAAAGCAAACATTTTTAACTCAAATCTTTGCTTCTGGGGGGTCCCTGGAACAAAATATTTTGAGATTGGGGTCCACGGCCAAATACATATCATTTTGTGGGTCCTTGACATGAATAAAGTTTGAGAACCACTGATATTATAGCAACATACGTTTAAAAAAAAACAATTAGGATTTAGAAGACATTTGTAGAACGCGAAGAAGTAAAGATTTGAGTTAAAATGTTCGCTTTAAAAATATATATATTCAAAGATTTGCACAAATTTTCACGATTAAAAAAACATTAGCAGATCTACAAGCTCCTAGCGCGGCACTCCGTGCTGCGCTAGGAGCTTATATCTGCTATTTTTGAATAGCCCAAAGAAATCAAAAAAATTACACAGATGCTTTCCCAATCATAAATTATGGGTGAACAGAAAAGATCTGACAGGAATCTTGTTATGCTGTAGGAACTGCATTGTCTCACTATCACTATTTCAGACGGCAGGATAAGGATTTATAGCGCAATGAGTGCAATCGGTATTCGAACGCTGGTCTCCCACTCGAAGGCCAAACTTTCTACTGCTGAGCTAAGAGAGAATGCCTGATTGTCCAGGGGAGATATTACGCTTCGAGGTTCTGGCAATGTTTCTTCTTGTCAACCAGTAGTGTTTCTACCAGAACACATGGTCTAAATGTCTCAATGGAAGAGCAGGGAGACCTCCAACCACCACAGATATACTAGTTATATTGTATTAACATACTTTACTGTACAGATTGGTTAAATATAAGGTTTTATTCATTTAAATAAGTTCCAAATTGCAGCTTTAACTGCATTTTATTTTATCAGCTGTGAACTTGTATAATGTTTAGCAATCTAGCTAACCAAAATGTCCTCAGCACTACAGTCAGTACTATAGTACTCTAAGCCAGGAAAGCAGAGAGATCCATGGACTCTGCTTTGTTCTAGCTATTGTTGATTCAGCTCATGAATCCATCTCTGTCAGCCCAATGAATCCTAATGAACCTGAAATCTGTCACATTTGCTCCACAAAGAGGGCTAGCTTGCAAACTTTCTCTCGAAATTGAAACTATTATCTTGAACTAGACAAGCACGGGGGCTCAATATAAATAAATAAAACCACAGTTATCTATTGGCCAGCATGATTGCTGCAGCCAAAGCTGACATCCAAATTGGCTGTCTTATCATGTCGAAGTGACTTCAGCTGAGTAGAGACAGTAGATGGAAGTAAAATGATCTTTAAATACTAGTTGAAAGATGCTGGCCCGATAAGTTGTTCCACAACAGTTTTGATCAGCGAAGCATGCATTCAATATATTGCCCATTTAGATATGTGAGATTAACTTAAGTGGTCTGTTAAATGGTTGATAAATTATATTTCCTTCCGTCGAAGGTAATGACTTCATGGCCTTGATGAATTATTAATGTTGGGACGCACTGTCCATTTTGAAAATATATTGCCTCCTTTCTCATGCAAGACTATACGAGTGACACTACAGTAGGAGTGATACGACTCTTCTTTGAGAAAACAAAAGTGTATTGTCGACAGTTATACCTGTAATTTTACTACAGATCATTCCCGCATCCTTCTATCCCAACTAACAAGGTTAAAACATTTAACGACAACCATGAATATCAAAACTGCCTTTTAGATCTTGACCCACTGGCCGAATAATTGAAATAACAGCATTGAGACTCACAGACCACTTATCTTTACGTAGCTTTGCCAACAGCTACCTACACCATCCTGGTGTGTTAAAGCCTATACGAATTGAATTCAGTTGCATGACAAAGCTAGCCATTTGGGAGCCCTGGTGTTGGAAAATGCCAGAGCTATTTTCCTCTTTACCACTCAAGGCAGTGCTTGTTTAATAGTAATTGGAATCTTATCCAGCTGTTTGCTCATCATTTCCTGTGCCTAGTTATTCCTCACCTACACGGTACAATCTTCAGTGCTCATTTAACACTGAGAGTGCACAAATGGAACCAAATAGACCCGTAAGGGTACATTTGCACACTCTCAGAGTTGCAAATGGATAAGTTAACACCGAGGATTTTACTGTGTAAACTCCATTTAAGTTTTTTAATAACATTTTAGAATAGTTCCCATTCTGGTAAACATAATCTGATTACCTTGATGGATTGAAAATGTATGTCTGACTGCGGTTTGTTTGATTTATATTTATTCAAGAAGCCTCAAATGGAGCCACTTTGCAAACAAAAGGTCACCATACAACTGCAGAAGCCTCAGCAGTGTATAGGAATATTATACATACCGGTGCATTTTGATGTTGCGTTTGCCTCGGCCCTCCTCTATTGCATTTGTCGAGGGACTGAAATGACAACAATGTCACTCAGATCGATTTGGTTATTCCACTATAATTCTGTTGACAACCCTGTATTGTTATTGGATGTCATGACTGCTCACAGAGTGCATCCCTAGTTGACCGGAGTCCCCCAGGGGTCTTTACAAGGCTCTCTCCTTTTTTCCTCTACACTTGATATCATCACCGACAGTTAGGCTCATGTGCTTAATTTATACTACTCCGCCTAACGGTGTCGTTTGCTGAGAATCAGTTCGTTTCACAGAGTATAGCTAAATTATTCTTAATACCCCATTATGGAGTAAGATAACATACAATAGTATTGCATGTGGCCTTGTTTGACTCTGGAAATTGTACAAACCGAACACACACACACACACGCACACGCACACACACACGCACGCACACGCACACACACACACACACACGAATGAGCAGGAGTCTAAAAACTATTCTGTGATAGTTTTAGATTTCGCTCTGTCCATAAGCCTCTCATTGTACTGGGAGAAGCTGCTTGACTCAAGTGCCTGCCAGCTGCTTACCAAATGAGGTTATAATGTTTCCCTATCAACTGTAAATTTCAATAATTTGTTGGAAGGGCCTCTCACTGTCAGTTTTTATCATATTATCAATGACGACTCAATTTCCCCCTGCCGGTCCATCTTGAGCGCTGACCCCGGCCCTATCACAGTCCTGTAATGAAGTGCAATGGAGTGGTAATTGGTCCACATTATACCAGATCAGGTAACATTAGACTTATTTTCTTATCACAATGAGCCCTGCTGGGGACTCTGAATGAGAAACCAAACACAGTTCCTTTCTTATGCAGGCTGTCATCCAAATAACATTTCAGCCTGCGACCCCTTCCCATTTCAGTTTTCCATTTCAAGATTGCACGCCGGCTCTGTGGGCTGAGCCTTGCCTCTGGTTTCCTCCACTTTAAAAGTCTCTGAAATAGCCTTAGTGCCGGGGCAGATATGAGCTAGAATAGATGCTTCCTGAGATGGGGAAGTACAGTAAGTGAGCTGGTAACATGAGCATGATCTCTGTAATGAGTGGGATGTACAGTGCTACTGTCACATTGTGCTTATCACTGTTTCAGGTGAAAAATGCATTTATATCAGTATGTGTTTTGCTTCAATTCAAGCTGTTGTAACGACTGGAGAAAATCCCATGATACTTAAAACATTTTCATTTAACCACTTAAGCCCAATATTTTCACAAATAGTGAAATAATTGTAAAATAATCTTCAGAAAGAATAGCAGAAAGGTTTTGGATATTTTCACCTTTAATGACATACCCAAAATAGGGAAAGTGGTTAATCGTTGTTTTGGTAAAAGAAAGAAAGAAATGCATGTTTCTCTTTCTTTTCAACATTGTTTAAAACAAATTAAAAGTCCTAGTAAGTTTGAGGTTTTGTTGAGAAAATGTGACCCCGGGTCAGCTCTTTATTAATGTTATGATTTCAATCAATTACGTGGTTTTATGATGTGCAATTGGTTGTTTGGATTAAGTGGGCTCTGGAAATGTGTACAAATGAATTCTTTCTGGGTAATATGGTGGAAATGTGAGCTCCACACAGCATATTGGGGCAGCCTCATATCGTTGCAGAAACCAGAAACCTTGTATCTCCATATTTCAACTTTTTATGTTTTTTCGTCATTTAGAGTGTCAAGCGAAAGTAGTGAAAATAGCAGGTGCAATGTGTTGTGAGCTTGTACATCTGCTATTTTCACTATTTCTGAAAGTTTTCCTTCTATTTCCTGAAAAGTAACGGTTTTGGACATATACGTTTTCTACGGGACGATGTGAGGCCCCATATTGTGTCGTTTGAATAACAGCCAAGTGCAGCTCAAGTGGATTAGAACCCAAACTCATGGTGGACTAACTTACTGTAAATGATCAACAATAGTACATTGTATACCTCTGATTCACACATTCATAAATCCGGTCCTAGTGATATCCTTTGGTGGCTAAAGGAGAAATTAAACGGTGCTGCGGAGAGCGAGGTCCTGAGTGAACTTTTGTGCTCCGAGAGGCAAGATCCAGGATCAGTGCTCTGAACTGACTCCAGCTCTCTGCTGGGGTCAATCCATGTGCTGAAAACACACCGCAGACTAAAAGACAGGATATTGGATAACGAGGTTAAAATATAGGAGCAAAATATTCTCTTATTAAATTCAGGCTGCAGGGATTTGGTTTGAGCAACCTAATAGATAGTGGTTTCAAGGGAGCCCAAACAAAAGGTAACGTCCCGGTCATGCTTATGGTAGCTAATAGCAGAGTTAGGAGAAATTAGGGGACTTTTTTCCCACAGGAAATTGTACTTAAAGAGGGGTCATGGATCTCCATACTCTTTGCAGTTGGTTTCAGAGGTCTGAAGATTAACATTTATCGTAACCATTTAAAGGTCTTTATGTTTAGCAGAGAAATGAATCAAAACAGAAACACAATACTTATGTTATTGGAGGGAAGGACAAAAATCTGACCAAAGTGATTTCATGGCTGGAATACCAAGTTAAATCATGGTAAGACAAGTCAATAAACGCCACAATAAGTCTGTTTCATGATTTTAGAACTGTAATTGAAGATAATTAAATTGGTTTGCAGAGCAAACATATCTTGGCCAATGATGGGAATGTCTGCTAGCTGCTGTAAGTGGTTGTACGCTGCCCTCTGGTGGATTTATTAGGATGTTGTTTGGTTTTATCTAGAATTTGTGATAGAAATTCCCAGATGACAGAAAAGTAATTTACCAAGAGAACCAACAGGAAAATAAACATAGAGAAAACCTTCATATCATATCTTACCTTTCTCTTTTATTTAATTCTCAAAGAACAGTCTCAATGTGTCATGTCAACATGCTACTCTCACTGTCACTGTATTTTATGAAGCACATGAAATATGATGCCTTCTCACGGAAGTGAAAAAAGGAACAAGAATTTGACAAGCACAACAGGTGTGTGTGTGTGTGTGTGTGTGTGTGTGTGTGTGTGTGTGTGTGTGTGTGTGTGGGTGTGTGTGGGTGTGTGGGTGTGTGGGTGGGGGACTTGTGTGTGAGTATTTACTGTAATAGCAAGTGTATATAGAGAAGGAAAAAAACACCTCAGACTTTGTATATCATTATGTCTTATCATTCTGTGTCAAGATAACAGGGTTTGTTTGAAGGTTCAAATATGTGGGACAATAATTCTTTGTGGCCATCATGATTGTATCGCTCCAATTCAATTAAACTTTCAATGTACAGATTTACACAAAGTCCATCAATAAAATGTGCAATATACAGTAGTTAATCGTTGACGGCAGCAGTTGTTTTAGGAATGAATGAGCCTTGAGCCCTGGAGGCATGAGGAAGCATCTCTGTGAGAACGGTCAGTGTAACAGCGTTAAGACACTTCTCTGTGAGCCGGGTTGTCTCTACTTTCAGCTGTTTCAGGAAGTGATGCTGTCAACCAAAATCAGGAAACTAACTGCTGCTATTTATATTACAGAGCAAAGCGTTCATTGTTGAAGGCTCCTAATGCATAGAACATAGCTTGAATTCAAGAGAAAACTGTTCTTTTAAACACCAGAAACTAAAAGAGGATACTTGGCCAGATGTTCTGTTCTGTTGGGTTAAGTCCCCATAGACTTCACAGCCATGGAAGACACCGTCTCAAGCTCAGGTAAAACATAACATTTATTTTCTAATTGTTTACGTCATTGAGCTTATAGAGGTAAAGGCACAGGACTGTTTTTTAAATTGACATGGCACTATGAGGTTTAAATAATGATTAATGAGTAATATGAATTACTCATGGAATACTTTCTTTCTTATTGAAAAGCCATATCTTACTGCAAATAGATGGTTTCATTTTACTGTATTTCAGTTTCAATTCATCAATAAAGTTCTGTACTTTGCCTCAGAAAGGAGGAAGTAAGCATTTTCCCCGTCCTGTGTATAGTATAATTAATGTGGCTAATACGTTGTAATTCACCCAAATCTACATTCAGATGGAGCATTTTTTTGGTTCATTAAAAACAGATGAACGATGATGAAGGTGAAATACACATGCACGGTTTCTTCTCTGGTTGGGATATACAGGGGTGAACTTTACCTGATTAAACACTGTAATGAGTCAAACAAAATTACTCTGACCAATGTTGACACAGTGCAATGTTTGCTCAACTTCTTATTGGCTCTATGCTGAGATATCAAACAGATCGGCCATTCATTCTTTAACCACAGTCACCTTGACATTCCATGGCTCTGGCTGGACAGCTGGTACTTTGTGGAGCCTTTCCACAACAAACATTACTTTCTGTGATTTGGAAAGTAACGCATAACACCACATCATTAGTTTTATGTTAGGGCTGTTGACAGATTTTTGGATTAAATGTACTTGGTGAATTTGAGCATGTTTAAGGGGAACTAATGAGTAACAATTTCCAGTCCTATCATTTTACATCAGAGAACGAGCTCTAGTCTGGTGTGCATGTTTAAGATTGATTCATACATCGTCATACGACGGTGTATAAATCAAGCATTACTCTGATCACACAAATCATTTTCTGTCTTTCAGACAAGTCTGGATCTCCCTCAAGGTGTGAGCTGTTAATTCTTCACACTGCTGAGGCACAGGAATGGGCCACGTATTTGCAGAAGATCTTGAAATCCTCTCGCAAGTTCCCCAAAAGGTCTATTTATGCGGTGAGCCTGGCAGATCAGCTACATGGATATAACTTTGAGTCCTTCCAGAGCAGCAAATGCATTGTGCTGCTGCTGACGGCAGCCTTCCTGGACCTCCTTAATGACCCTGCGTTGTGGGATTCACTAGAAAGACTTCTTCACCCCCCACACAGAGTGGTGGTGCTGCTATGTGGTGTATCGGAGACGGACGTCCTCCCTCTGGGCTTTGAACACTGGCCGAGCTGGAGAAAACTCCATGCTGATGAGGAGCCTGCCGTCTACATCGCCACCATTCTGGAGTCCATAGCCGACAGTATGTGGCTGGCCAATTTATGGTTCCAGTTATAGCAATCAGTGTACAGCTTATGTTAATTACATGTGTATTATGTGTAGAGTGGTCCCTCTTTAGTTGTTTTAATTTCCTTTTAAAGACCTCCCATATCATCCTTAATTTGTACTTACACTACAAAGGTCTAGAAATCTGGGCTGAGAAACTGAACGACTAATGATGTGCTCAGTTGCCAGCAGTAGAAACCAGGGCCCATACTGGGTTACTGACACAGGTGTGAATGCACAGGCAAAAAATGCTTGCTTAGCAAACCCTCCTTTGTTAACTAAAGATTACAGTAAAACAAAAAACCCTGCCTGGAATCTCGGTTCATTTGATTTGATTCAACTTCTTTGTATTCAAAGGCAGGCAACATAGTGATGTTCCAGCTACTGCCGTACCGGTCATACCAGCCACTTTGGCTCCCAGTCCTGTAGCTGAAGAAACAGTGGAAACAGTGGAAACAGTGGAAACAGTGGAAACAGAGTCAGTAGGAAAAAGAGAGACTGTCTTCACCTGTCTCACAATTCAGCCAAACAGAGTTCCATGTGGGGTAAGTTTCTTGTAACGTAATGATAAAACTAAAGATAATAGCAGATAACTGCTATACCCCATGGAGATATCCTTTAACACTGTGCTGTTACTCAAATGTAATAATCAGCCGTTTCTGTCTGTGTAAAGACATTAAAGAGATAACTTAGCTTTGGAAATAGTGTTTATATGTATGTAAATTATAAATAGCTGATAAAGGTAATGGGGTCAGATTTAATGTCTGTACCAGACTATAAGTATGATATGTAGATTGAAGTCCATGGTCCATATGCAGAAAATAATTATTGAGGCCGGAATGAATATGAGCAATCTGACTTGAGAAATGTATATGTGACTGATGGCACTGGTAGGAATATATCTCAAATACAGACGGATTAGATCATGAAAAAAGAGAATGATATGCATAAGAAATATTCATTTATGAATGTCTCCTTTTCAATAAAGGATCCGGTAACTATTTTCATCATCTTGAAGAATAAACTGGATGCTCATTCAAACATCGAAGTGGAGTTTTCGTCGTCTGAAAATGTGTCTGCAAAACGAGTTCCGGGGACGTTAGAGAATGAATATACCATAAGCGTTGCTGCACCTGGTAAACACTCTCAACACCTTTTTGATCACATGATGCTTTGAGGAAAAAGTTAAAAGCCAACTTTGACAAAACAAAGATAGGCCTAACTGACAAATAAGCACATTCGTTCAAATTGACATTTTTGAGTATTTTAACTTATATTCTCTTCATCTCAGATATGCCAGCTGGAGAGGTATTTCTGACCATACACACTGACCAGGCTTCTGAGGCCTTGTCACCTGTCACCTATTATACAAACATGGGACAAGTCAATTTCTATCTCGAAAACGCCACCAACCCTATTGAATTCTTACGCCAGGTGAGAGCATAAACACAAAAACATTTGTGTTAATGTAACTCTGAGAGTGGACAAATGTAACTGAATGGCTACATTTGTAAACTCTCTGAGTTACAAATGGATAAATGACTGTGTATCTGACAGCAATAATGATTCATAGGGGTTGACATTGCTTCTCAGCAACAGTTTATTTGCTTTCTCCCTACATTAAATGTAAAATGCATGAGTCCGACTTATTTGCCAAAGCAATGATGTCTGTTAAAAGAATAGAAAACGCTGCAAAAACATATTTTCTGCTGACACATGATTTGTGTATTTTCAGGCGTTCAACATCACATCCAATGTAACAGAATCACTAGATGACATGCTGACAGACTCGTTAAAATCTAGAATGCCTGCGACTGGCCTTCATCTGTTCGGAATCAGACAGATCAAAGAAGCAGCATGTAAGTATATTTATGAGTTGATTATTATAATGTTGATGTAGAGTTTGTTTCTCAGAGATCATGTAGGGTGAGGGTGCTGGGAAGTGCTCTGTGTGTGTGTGTGTGTGTGTGTGTGTGTGTGTGTGTGTGTGTGTGTGTGTGTGTGTGTGTGTGTGTGTGAGTGTGAGTGTGAGTGAGTGTGTGTGTGTGTGTGTGTGTGTGTGTGTGTGTGTGTGTGCGCTCGTGCGCGTGTGTTTGGGGAATGGAAGGGGGACTGTGTATATTTGCATTTATATCAGTTTTTTATGGCTCATTTGTGCACTTCTGGGCCTTGACCACCCAAATTTAGACAAAGGTTTGGCATTTATCAGACCCACTTTCTAGAGTGACTTACCCACATGTCAGATGTAGTGTCAAACAAGTAAACAACGGTGTGAGGCCATGGAATTAGAGTGCAAATAGAAAAGGGATATTGTCGCTGTCGGGCGGAAACCTTGTATGTCCAAAACTGTTACTTGGAAAAAGGAACCTGTGCTGCTTTTGTTAATACTTTTCATTGGTTCAATATGTATTAAACCCATAGACAGAATTAGCTGCTTTCACTTTCACTACCAAAACTTTTCATAGCCTAAATAGTGACTTAAAATAACAGATCTACAAGCTCACAGCTTGTCCCAGCATGACAGGTTCTGAGCTTTTTTGCGCAACTTGTACAACAAAGTAAGGCATTCATTTGCAAAATAACATGAATTAAGTATGGAGATACAAGGGTTTCTGCCTGACATAAATGCTATTTTATAACATAACTAGGATAACAAGTAACCAACACTCATTTCCCCCAACATTCCTTCCTGTGTAAACTTGTGTTCATTACTTTATTGCACCATGAGGTAAAATCTCATCAGTATTTCATTTTCCACTGAGCCCTACAGTACTGTTGCTGAATGTGCATGACCAGAGGAAATACTGAAGTAAACTGCATTGTTCATTCCACTTCTGCACTAAATGGTCAGCACAATACGTATGATGAGATCAGCAAAAGCGGTTCTGTGAATCAACTTACAATGTAGTCAAGTTAGTCATACTAGTGCAGTAGCCGTTGTCAGAGTACTTGGAAGCCAGTCTATTACGTCAGTCATGTACAGAGGAGTTTGGGGATCTCCATATGGGCACAAAGTGGACAAGGACAGACAGAGATTCCTGGATTTATATTTAGATTATAGTCACTGTCGGGCAGAAACCTTGTATCTCCATATTTCAAATCCATTTTTTTTGGTAAATGAATGCCTCATCTTCGTCGTACACGTCGTCACTCAAATATAGCAAAACATTGCAGATCTACAAGAGACATAGCGTAAAGTATTAACAAAAGCTTGTGACTAAATAACTACATTGGATCCATTGGAATTTTTTTAAAGTTCCTGAAAAGCAGACGTTTTGGACATAGAAGGTTTCCACCGGACAGTGACGATATATGGAGTGGAATATTATATGCCTGCCTCTTGCTCCTCAGATCAGCAGAACCTGGAGCTTCCCACCCTGCTCCACTTTGCCGCCAAGTTCGGCCTGAAGAAACTGAGCACGGTTCTGCTGCAGTGTCCCGGGGCTCTGCAGGCCTACAGTGTGATGAACAAGTATGGAGAGTACCCCAACACGCTGGCACAGAGGAGCGGCTTTCTGGACCTCAGACAGTTCATGGATGACTTTGTTGTAAGTAGGGGTGCAACAATTAATCGAACTAATCGATAACCGATCGATAATACAGTAAAATTATCAATTAGTAATCGATTCATGTTCGATTCATGTCATTATAGGCAAAACGTTTCCAAACATTTCAAAAACCTTCAAACCTGTGCGACGAAGTATAAAATAGGGCTTACTGTAAGTGGTTAATGGATTTGTTGATATATAAAGATATGTATATATATATAAATAAAAATATATCGATAGAATAATCACTAATAGAATAATGGATAGTTACAGCCCTAGTTGTGAGTACGCCAAACGTCTTTGAGGCATCTCTGTGTTCTTGAAAACCATTTTCCAAGTGGGGTTCATGGCCCCCAGGGGGGCTGTCAGCGGGCACCATGGGGCCAATTGGAAAGGAGAGGATAATAAAAGAAAAAAAAGAAAAAAGAAAGCATAAAAAAACTGTTTAATCATTTCAATTCAGAAGATTATTGTGCCAGTTCAACTACTTTCAACCAGCATCCCTATTATGGGCATTTTATTGCTGTCACAATTTCTTTCCAAAACTGCTTCAAACATTTTCCAAAACAGTGAAAATAGCAGAACTAAAAGCTCACAACGCATCGCATTGCCTTTTTTTAAATGCCATGTCGCAATAGCTGGGCCACAGCTAGAGGCTATGGCATCATTGGCATGGAAAAGTTTGGGAACCCTTGTTCTTGAGCACAGATCAAGAGAGAGAGAGTGTTTGTATTGGTGTGTTCGCAGTGTGAGTGCAAACGTTGCACTGTGCAGCACATACTATCTCAAAATAAACGTTGGATGTTGCATCAATATATTTGGTATTAGGTTACTGTTGTCTGGTTTTATTGTTATATGTCAGGGGTTACAGATGAAAATGCATTGCATACTTGCCAAATCCGGTATATTTACACTGCATCATGTATTGCTGTCCCTCCCAAATAAAAAAATTAAGTAAAGTATGTCAAGTCAAGGTACAGTACTTGCCTGTATGTGTCTTTAACAACAATGCAGGAGACGGCAGACATGGTCAAGACTCACTTAAAAGATTCCAACCCCGAGGAGGAAGGCGACGTATATGAAGACATGGTGTCAGCGGCGTCTGAAGACGTCGTCAAGATGCACTCGAGCTGCTCTGAGGACATCTACGAGTCCATGGTGGGGATACTAGACGCGGAACGTGCAGAGGATCTATGTAAGATCTACTTAAAGCATTTGTGTTTCATTGATGATGATGATGAGGATAATGTTAATGATGATGGTGGTGATATAATGGTAACAATGTTAAAGTTGTGGTAGAATTGGGTGTGGATATAATGATGATGATGGTGGTGGTGGTGGTGTTGTTGGTATAATGGTGATGAAGGTACAATAATGGTTGAGATTGAGGTATCGTGAATAGGGGTGCATCCGTTAATCCCATTTTCAAAGATAGTAAAAAATAGCCAATCTACAAGCTCACAAGATCGGCTATTTCCACAATTCTTTTGTCATACAAACACTATTGTACCACAAAGTAAAAAATAGGGCTTAAGTGGTTAATCGAATACAAAAAGTAGATTAAAAAAAAATCACGTTGACACGCATATAAAAACATTTAAAACATTATCCAAAAGAAGAGAAAGTAATCCATAGAATAATCGCTAAGATAATCGATATATCCAGCCCTAATCGTGACAGTGATGATGACGCAACTGTTGTGTCGTCCCCAGACGAGGCAATGACCGGTCCAGGAGACAACTCCGAGGAGGCGATGCTGAGGAAGTTCTTCCAAGGTACGTTTGACCTCCACATTCACCAAGTAAAATACAGTTAACACTCTAGGCATGGTGCCAACCAGGCAACTCGGCTGTCTTTTGTCCACTAACAAAAGCTAACCCAGGCATGCCCCTAGAAGATGAGGAACGCCTAGCCGCTGAGAAGAAGAACGAAGATGAGCCAGAGAATCCTGAGGAAGATGAAGAGGAAGACCCATACCAAATGAACCCAGAGGATATCTATGATTCTGTGGATGGAACCGCAGGGTTGTTTCCAGACATTTTCAACCGTCCACCTGCCCCTGTTCCCAGACCTCAACTTTCTGAGCGATTGGAGGCGCCCTATATCACCAGTGGTACTGTACATTTTCTAATGGCTTTCAAAGTGTTCTCTCTGCAGGGTATCATTTATCAATGTGTGAAGAAGCGCAACACAAACTGACTTATCTGGGTGTTATTTTGGCAGTGTTCTCCGAAAGATCAACCCCTGAGATCAGACCTATGGAAGGAGGATCATTTGCAGGTGTAGTACAGTCTAGACTCTATTCATTCATTATACATTTTTTCAAAGATCATCTTCACATCACATTGCAATGTTTATATATTAGCATGTGAAGAATTGGAATAAAAAATATTTAAAGGCTAATTTATGGAAAGTATACAAGGCTGAGATCTCGGATGATGTCTGCAGTCTAACACGGCTCATTCCAAACTTTCAGGGAGACGTGATATTAAGCGATCCACCTCTCCAGTGTATGACCCTTATGGTGGCATGAAAACCCCAGGACAGAGACAGCTCATAGCCCTGCAGGAGAAGGTGAAGGTTGGGGTAATTACTGTGGAGGAGGCCGTCCAAGAGTTCAAGGCCTGGCAGTTTGACCATGAGCGGAGATCACACTCTTTACGCTATCAGCAGGTAACTTAAACATGTAAAAACAGCGGTGTACTCTCAGTGGCTGTTTATTGGCTGATAATTGACTTAAAAAACTATACAATCTCCTTTGTCCTTTAGGAAAATCTGAAGAGTTTACGAGACAGCATCATGAGGCGTCACAAAGAGAAGGAGAAGACGGGAAAGGATGTTGGTGAGGCTGTTTTCATGTATTTTAGCATCACACACTATGTTGCTTACACAGTACAATCCTTGGTGTTACTTTGAGCTTGTATATCTGCTATTTATTTTTTATTTTTTTAACTCAATTTTTATTGGAACAAAAGGTTTTCAAAAAGACAAGACATACATACATGAAAACAAGACAGAACGTAAACAGGTGGGGGGGATAAAAAACAGTAACAAAAACAACAGACTGAAAAACAAAAAAGATAGTACAAAAAAGACAAGAACGAAAACAACAATAACAATAAAACGATTAGGCTGCAGTCTACAATTTTTTGTTATTTTTCTATTACATATTCGTTATACATTGTCCATGGGCTGAAAAAGAGATGACCACTTTTCCCAGTATTTGTGTGATTTGTCCTCTTGTAGTCTGAGTATGAAAGTCAGTTTTTCCATATTGTATATTTCCCTTATTATGTCCATCCAATTGTCTTTGGTTGGGGAATCCTGTTGATACCAGCGACGTGTGATCGCTTTCTTGCTTGCTGCTAGAAAGATTTTGATTAAATATTTGTCAGGTGTCAAGAAATCTTCAGGAATATTTCCCAACAACAACAAGGTACAAGTCTGGGGTATCTCGAAACCAAGAACAGTCTCTATGGTATATCTGCTATTTTTAAATAGCTAAAGCTTGTAGATCTACTATTTGTGCAAATCTTTGAATATATATATATTTTTAAAGCGAACATTTGTCACTCAAATCTTTGCTTCTGCGGGTCCCTGGAACAAAATATTTTGAGATATTTTTCGGCTTCAGGTCTTTATGGGTTAATGAAAAAATGTAATAAAAAAAAGGTCCTCAAAGTAAATGTAACACTTTTTAAACAGTTGTACTGTGCGATGTGGTCTCACTAAAGAGATGTCATATACTGATGCTAACAGTCAAATGTTTCTTTCCCTCTATGAGAATATGAGATAACGGCTCCGCTCCCAAAGAATTACCAGTTTGACTCTGGGATGACGTTGGAGTGTGGCGTGTACGATTCCACTCCTCGAGCATTGGCCGCTCCCCCCGCAGCCCGCCCCATCCAGAGGGGCACCTGGAAGACGGGGAGCACCTCCAGCACGTCCAGTGAGTCCAATCTATCTATAGACCGTGCCAATGCTCTATTTGTTGCTAGGAGACATTTGTAAATACCATGTCAACTTCCTGTAAATGCCGGTATTACTGTATGTAACCTGACCCCTTGATCCAAAGGGATAACACTAATAGAAAACAATCCTGAGCTTAATCAATATGAATCGGTAGCATACAATAATCCATCAATAATCAGTTGCCAATTTTTCCTGCACAGGTTCCCTCACCCCTATTCACTCTGTATAAGATGTTTTTCTTGTCACACAGATGTGTGACAATAAATATGTTTTTGCACCTGCAGTTCTCTTTACCACAAGTCTAAGTGTAAAAAAAAACATCCGACATCACATGTTCCTTTTCACTCCCATATCTTTGCACAGGTACTGAGAGTAACAGACTCAGCACACACAGCACTATGAGCTACAGCAGTGGCACTGAGCCTGAGTTTGAGGTGAGCCATTATCAGTCCTTAAAACCCTGTCCGGACAGGATTATGGGTGATTTTATGCTTGGTTTCACAACGGTGTTGTGCACCAATAATAGCCAATCTATAAGCTCACAACACATTGCGCTGTGACGCATTGTGAGCTTGTAGATCAGCTATTTTCGGTGCACGACATGGTGCGCAACCAAGTATAAGTAGTTCTGAGGGACTTGGATAATGTACAGTATCTCCTTACGCTGCATGTCATTGCCTTCAGTGAATGATCCAGATGGGTTAAAGCATTAATCCTCAGGATTACAGAGCAAGCAGAAATTGTACATTTTGGTATTTTCATAATTTGCTTCGACCCTCCTCTGGTGAATCAGATGGGTCCCAGAGGGGTATGCAAAGAGACAGTTTTGTAATGTTGTTGTGTGGAGTGACTGTACTTTTCAAAGTTGCTCAAATTCCTAAGCTGTTGAAATTGTTACAAATGATATTCTCATGTTGCTACTCTGGTGGAGGTGAGACTGAATTTTCGACCCTTTAACCATTGAGGCTCCTCAGGTCCTAAATCTATTACCAGACTAACTGTAAAATGTCAGTTATTTTATTTATATCATTGCGGAAACCCTTGCTCATACTGCTTAAGATGTGAATTGTTCTGTGAACTAGACATTACTGTGGCAGAAACATAGCCCATACTAATTATGTACGCATGTACTGTATGTACAATACAGTGTGTGTGTGTGTGTGTGTGTGTGTGTGAGTGTGTGTGTGTGTGTGTGTGTGTGTGTGTGTGTGTGTGTGTGTGTGTGTGTGTGTGTGTGTGTGTGTGTGTGTGCGTGTGCGTGTGTGCGTGCGTTGTCTTGGATAGGAATGCCTCTACATATGCACCAGATAGTTATTTAAAAAAAATATATAAATAGTTTCTAGCAGTCTTGTGGAGTCAGTGAGTGAACAGCAATGTATTGTTGAGGGGTTTGTTTTTTAAATGTTGTTTGTATGAATCCTAACAACGATGATTTGTGTTATTTAAAGGACGCATTAGACAGTGTTGTTACTCCGACACGACCCCCGCGACCTACTAGTGATGTTCCACCCCTCATCCCCCCACCCAGGATCCCCCCTCGAATCCCAGAAAGGTCAGTTTTGGTCAGATTTTACAGTACGGGTCTTAATTGAATTCTGAGAGCTATTGAATGTGCTAATTTGGTTTCATTTGTAACTCCTCTCAAGAGTTACAAATGGATACTGAGGATTTTACTTTGAATGTTTGATTTTACTAATAGTATGGTAGTATACAATATATGTTATGTTATGTTTATTTATTTGACATGTACATCACAATCACATTTGACAAACCAGATGCATTGTTTAAAGTGTATATAGCGCGAGTGATAGAGATGCATAGAGATACATTAAAAAGGTACTTTATGGTTTGATACAATGTGGTACAGTATGATAAAATACTAACATATTGTTAGATATGAATACGATACTGTACAATTTGGAACTCTATGGTATGGTATGGTATGATAGATACAGTACAATATAATACAATACAGTATGGTAGGGTACAGTATGATAATTGGGTACGATATGGTACTATGCAATGCAATACCGTTTAAGTAGGTCAGAGTGGCTTATTGTCAGTATCAGCCGAGAAGGAGGTTATTACAGTTTTGTAGGCCAATATATAATATTGAAAAGAGAAAGTAGCTATTTTGAGTTGATGCCACTGGAAAGTTCCTAGCAGTTATGTGTGAGATGACAGGAAGTGATTAAGAGGAAATGCACATGCACTACTGACAGTGGGCTGTGTTAGAGAGGAAACCAATGTGTGAAACCATGCCAAAGGCACTGAAACCTGTGGTTGTGTCCATATAGCAAGGTGAACTACAGACACTGAGTCATGACACAAAACCAACCTCGTAATAGTGTTGTTTGGGTTATTCCACCAAACATGAGGAAATTTCCATAATCGTGACAAGATTAAGTGTTTCTTTGAGATAAATGTTTTTGTATGCGGTATCTCTCGTGGGGGAACCAGTTAAAAAACCAGAGTTGTTCACCTGGTGGGCCGTGCCACAACGAAGTCAGATGTTTATACTATATGTCGAATTCTTACATTAAAGTATATTTTGGGTATATTAACACTAACTTATTGAAAATGTGTGTTGATGTTGAAAATCAGTTTTCTAAAAACAGGTATATTAACAACAAAATAACACCCCAGGGCAACCCAATAGCCAAGTGGTTAGAGTGCATACCATACTGTATGGTCGCAAAATACCCTGATCAGCGAGTTCCTGGGTCAATTAATTGGCCAGCTGGACCATTTGCTCTTTGTCACTCCTCTACTCTCTCTCCACATTTCCTGTCTCTCTTCCACTGTCACTAGCAAATAACGGCATTTTTTTTTAAAGGCAAAAGAATTATAAGAAAAATTAAAGAAAGAAATTCATATAACACCTCCAAATAAAGCTAAATCTTGTGTTTCTTGTCACATTATGGTCACACACAGTCCTAATCAAAAGCTCAATCATAAAAATTCACATGTTTAAAAAATTAAAAAAAAGTTGGTACCAGCTTGCTGCTCCTGTCCAGTCAACCAAGGCATGCTTTATTCTGAGTGCTCAGTCCATTAATGCAGTGGTTCTCAACCTTTTCAGGCCGCGACCCCCCCCAAAATAATCATATTTAAACTGGGGACCCCAGTTAAAATATGACAAGCGTTTGGAATTGTCAGAGGCATTCAATTTAGGTTATCCACAGATAGATAGATTGTGAAAATAGCCGATGGCCTCTTACTTACTTGACATAATTGACAATTTGGCCAATGTTTGACAATTTGTTATAGTATAGTTTGTTGATTACTTTTGACACAGAATGGTATTATTATTTTCATTATAGAGGTATTTAAAAGGTCTTCACTTTAGAAATGTGCAGATATAGCCTGTATACACTTGGTTTGTTTACTGTTGAGTGAGAAAACAATGTTGCACATTAAAGGGGAATTCGTAGATCGCGTATTTTAATAGCTTTTTCTTTTTTTTTAATATATCTGACGTAGTCTGACGTAGTGACAGAACACTGTCACAAAAAAAAACTCGCTAGACGAGATTGAAATCTCGAGATTTCAATCTCGTCTAGTGAGACTCTAGTGAGACACGTAGTGTTCTGTCACTATGAACGTCAGATCTCACCCCCAAAAAAAAGGGGGAAAAAGCTATTAAAATATGCAATCTAGCGCAAGGCCTGGCGCACGTTTTAAGCTGTGGTGGACCTGTGATGGAGTTAAGACATTTTTCTACTGTACCATTCATCCTAAGATATCATAACATCATAGAAAAGGTAAGAAAACCTTGGTCCAAAATTCCCCTTTAAGCTAATCAGCTGGGGACCCCCCAAAATAATTTGGGAACCTGTTGAGAACTATGAATAATATTTTTAATGGTTTTGTTTCCTTTTCTGAGCTTAATCAATCTTGCATTTGACAAAATACCCATGATATTATATAAAATACTAAAACTAACATGAAAAAGTATCTTCAATAAATAAAAACTGAACAGAAAATTATTCCTTTTAGACTAATTAAAGATAGACTTGCACACTACCACAGAGTCAGATACCCGGGTGCAATTTCCAGCAGAGGTGCCTCCACTAACACAATTCAGATTATGTCCCTGTGGCTTTACTAGTGACCCCTAGTGGTTGGTCAGGGTGCCTGTCCAGTGGTGAGGTCATGGAAGTGATAGTGTGACTGTGAACCACTAACCTCACTCCGTCAAATGGAAGAAGCTTGCGACACACATTTTGTTTCACAGCGTACTTGCATCTGAGACTTCGGGCGCAGAATCGATGACAGACGGAGTTTCATTTTTTCAAGCTACTAGGCAGGTGATTGGATGATCCCGCCCCTAGCAGCCGCTGATTGGTTCGTATGCGCAGCGGTTCGGGCAGCTTTACTCTGTGAGCAATCCCAGACCCTCCTTCCTGAAACCAAATGCAATGCAATGCATGAGATTTCCGGAGGGAGGGGGTGTTTACCAGGCTAGTGAACCACATGCTCCGAATGAAACTCCTCACTGTCAGTTGAAAAGAAGTGGCTGGTGACTGTCTCCATGTGGATCGGAGGAGGCACATGGTTTTCTACACCTTCTCAATGCCACCAGTGGGGGTTGGCAGTGACAAGGACTGCAGTACAGTACAGCAGGCAGACAATTTAGGGAAGTTAAAATACGAGTACGTTCTTTTCTCTTGGTTTTAGTTGAACAATAAAAGGCTATACAAATATGTATTTCAAGCTTTCAGTCATAGACCTTCTTCAGGCATAAAGCAATCAGTGAATGTAACAGTACAGTATAATGAAGGTTCAGGGTGTCATCACTTGATTGATCAATGTGTCACACCTGTGCCAAAAATGTCAGTGACAAAACTCAGGGGAGTTGTCCTACAATTAAGTAAAACTGTAAAAAGTGTCCACTGAGACAGGCATAACATTTATTTTTAATCACAGCTTTGAGTGTGCGGAGGCTGCCTTTTATTCTTCATTTGGCATATCACCCAAGACTACTGGCAGATGAGCTGTGTTTTTTTCACTATTCTCCTGGTTTTAGTTAAAAGTCTAGCAGCAACACACAGTATAATACAGGTTCAAAAATAAAAGTCCACATAGTTCCCCATCACATTTACTGTACACTATAAATGCTTGATTTATACTCGTTGTGAATGGTGTCATGCACTGAAAATAGCCAATCTACACGTTGTGCTGCAACACATTGTGAGCGTGTAGATCTGTCAGCGTGTAGAGCGTGTGACAACTGTGTGGAACTACAGTAAGTAGTGTACAGTGTACAGTAACTCACTTTTCTTTTTGATGTTGTAACTTGTTTACTTCCGCACCAGTGCACCAGTACAATGGATGTGAATAACCTATTTTGACCTAATGACTTCGTAGATCTCACTTCCTCAAAGCACTATTCAATTCATGTATCTCAATGCTTTACAAGCTTTTTTTTTAAGGTCATTGTAATTCATTCAATACACTTCATTTTAACAGTGGTGCCTCAATAACAAACTCTTACACAATGTGACAATGTAATAAATCTAAATAGCTAGCCAAACATAATAACATAAACCATGCACTATTTTCTGTTTCTCTCAGGGTGCCAGAAAACACGCTGAATGAGCGGTACATAGCCTGCCCCACTCGAGCACTTCCACAAAGACCTGCGCGCAGAGGGCCCTCGCCACCCCCTATACCGCGCCGAATGCGGTGATCTACCCCTGTTTCCTGTTAATGTTTTATTTTCCAAGGTCAACTGTGACAGTAGTGATGAAAAATAGCCATCCAGGACTCTTTGGAGGCCCTGTATTAGGCCTGTAATTGGAATTAGTGGACTTTCATTTTTAAATGTGTGGTTTTCATTGTGTAAGTGGGATTATGAATGCATGTGGGAGCGAGAATGTGTCCTTCAGTGAACGTTACCACGAGGACTGAGCTAAATGAAACCCAACTAATGAACTAATGACAGTTCTGTGTACTGAGGTCAGCTGTGTTTCCTTTCAATTCTAAGTGTGTGTGTGTGTGTGTGTGTGTGTGTGTGTGTGTGTGTGTGTGTGTGTGTGTGTGTGTGTGTGTGTGTGTGTGTGTGTGTGTGTGTGTGTGTGTGTGTGTGTGTGTGTGTGTGTGTGTGTGTGTGTGTGTGTTGTACGTGGAATTCTGAATGCCAGTGGGAGTTAGAATGTATACTTCTGTGAACGTTACTGCAAGGACTGAACAAAGTGAAACCCAGCCAATGTACAAACCCCATTTCTGGAAAAGTTGGAAGATTTTGTGAAATGTAATGAAAACAAGAATATGTGATTTTTTAATTCTCTTGACGTCTACATTGCTGTACCTTTTGACTATGTTCTATAGTATTTTGAATTAAATGAACTTCACTGGACTGACTTTTATAGCTGGTGTAATAGTCCTATTTACATAATTAATATTGGGCAGGTTATTCTATCTTGTAAAAATTGCATACGTATATGATATCCTCCCGAACATGTACCTTATTTACTTTAAATAGTCCTGTCATATTTTATATTGATTTATTAAAACATTTGTTTGTTTCAATGAATCACTTACTGTATAATTAGAGCAGCTCCTTACAATGTCAGTTATTTCCCCATCATCATCCACAATAAAATAAAAAACCTTCACGCTGCTGGTTCTCTTTACCCTGTAGAAGGTTGTGTAGAGCTGGTCATGAGTGAACATAGGCTGAGGCAGGTAGATGCCAACTCGTTCATTCTCTTGCCCCTAACCTTTGATGGTGACTGAGAAGAATACAAGAAAGCTCGCCCCAAAACACACTCGCCCCGGGTCAAATCCGGCAACCTCGGAACGGGCGCCACCAGATATTCATAAACGTAACCTCAGTAAAACTGCCTAAACCTAACCTTATTCCTAAAAGTAACCTCAGTAAAACTATGCCTAAACCTAACCTTATTCCTAAACTTAAAGGAGTAGTTCACCCCAAAAATAAAAAACGTATTTTCTATCAATTACACACCCCATGAAGCCTTGAATTCATGGAGATTGTTTTGTTTTTGTCGCAACAAAACGAATACAAGAACCTGGGGCGAGCGATCCACGGAAAAAATGGGGGCGAGTTTTGGGGCGGGCGTTCCGGTTGCACTGAGGAAGCCAGCATGACACAATCCATTTTATGTGTTTCAAACTGAACTATTATTTGTGACTTCTTGAGGAGCCGTCCAGGCTTTTCTGAAGTTTTGTTTTCTTTTGTCTGGTCTCAAAATAATCTGGGGCAGGGTTCTGCCATTGGCCCAGATTGCTAATGGGCTGTTTATGCAATATATGCAAATTGAAAGGGGGGAAAGTAGCCTGTGCAAAGGCCCAACCCTGCCCTGAGCAATATTTGTGCCAAGGTAGGCAATTGGACTACTGGTGGGCAGTTCACTCACACGCATGCGCACACTCTCACGCACACATGCACACACACACGCACGCACGCGCACACACACACACACACACACACACACACACACACACACACACACACACACACACACACACACACACACACATACAATGCTGGCTCCAATGATAGAATATGATTTCTCGTGCGTGCTATGTGAATGTTGGCCGCTTGGTGGAGCTCATTACATTTGTATGACAATTACATGGACTCATTTGGAAGTTTTTTGTTAGTCCATGCAGCTTTTTTCATACTGAATTTTCCAGATCGTGTGTAGCTAGGCCATTATGTTAATGCATCAAATAACGGGTCAGTCGTTCGTGAATGAAATTAATTATCTGTCTGAATGCTGGAATATTTCTCAAATTTGTCAAAAGGGGAGAGACGCATAATGTGAGGGATAGGCTAAAAAGCTTAATGTATAGCCGGGTGTTGCTTGCCGAAAATAAACTGATTTACAATAGTACAATTCGACGTGTTGTTATTGTTAAACTCGTAGATCAGTTATTTTTGGCAAGGGACAATGTCGAACTATATATTTACTCTATATTCAAGAGTGAATTGGATTTGAGCTAGCCATGGATCACACGACGGTCGTCTGTCACTACCGTCATTGATGAACTTCAACCTGGTGTTTGCACCTTCTCCATATTTGGCTCGTACATCTACATAAACGTTCAGATTTCAAATATAAAGTTCTTACCTCGTGGCCACGGATGTTACAATTATGCACGGGCCCTCAGAAGTACCCATATCGTCCGTATTGTTCAATAAAAAACATTTTAATCCGATCGGTGGACATTTTCTCATAGTTATAATGTATCAGAGTGCAATACACCTCCCAACCGATAGGGTCGTGTGGTTGAAAGCATAATGGCGAAAATACGAAGAAAATGGCCACCGATCGGATTTAAATGCTTTTTATTGAACAATACGGAAGATACGGGTACTTCTGATGAGCCCGAACATAATTGTAACATCCGTAGCCATTGGGCAAGTACTTTATATTTGAAATCTGAATGTTTATGTAGATGTACGGGCCAAAAAGGGAGAAAGTGCAAACACCAGGTTGAAGTTCATCCATGACTGTCATGATATGACCATGATACAGTCATGTTTCAGGGCTATTGAGCGTGCTACTGCGGGGGGCTTGGCCGGTGCATGCAGCCGTGTGCGCTTCTGAGAGAGAGAGAGAGAGAGAGAGAGAGAGCGAGAGAGAGAGAGAGAGCTGACACAGTGACTCACGTTCTCCTGCCCTTATCACGCACAGTCTCCTCAGTGCTGCGTGTGTGGCGCGACAGGGAACACTGGATTTCCACTCGATTAAGGTAAGCATGTTTTTGCGATCATTGTAATTCTGTACGTTGAAGCATGAGACATTCTATATCATATTTTAGATTTTTGTCTTTAAATATTCTGATATCATCATCATCACCACCTTTTCTACATTGACAGCTTATATTAGCAACGGACTTCATTGCCGTGTGATACAAAACACCATTTGCATCTGTTTAGTTTAGAATAGAAGCCATTGGGTTTTTTCTTACAGACTAAATTAACAGAAGCGCTACCTCATGTTATATGCTTGATTTATACTCCGTCGTACGGCTGTGTCGCGCGCCGAACATAGCAGATCTACAAGCTCACAACGTGTGCATCCGCCACGTGTTATGATCTTGCAGATCTGCTATTTCCGACCCCAGTGTGTCGTGGGACAGTTACCGCAGTACAGACACATCAGGTTCAAATGCGACCCACCACCATATGTGCCGCATCGGTGGGCACTATAGGGACATCTGGGCACCTCAATGTAAAATAGGATATTTTGTCCAAAATTTGAAAAATATTCATTATCAGACCTAATTGTATCCTTCAACTTCTTGTTGATGCCCCAAAATGACTGGATATACAGGTTTTGTAGCAATTGTTGAAATATTAGACCTGAATTGCTGAATGTTTAAGCATGTTCTAATCATGTATACTTTACTTTACTTAAGACCATTTTTCAATATTATTATTTTTTACATTTTGGACCAAATAGCCACTTACATCGAGGTGCCCAGATGTCCCTAGTGCCCACCTATCCTGTTACCCTCTCAAGCAGAGGTGGAGAATGAATTCATTCATGTCCCCCCAGGCGATGCCAAATAGTGTGCTTATTATAGGCTATAGTTCTGCTAACAGAACCAAAACTGCTTCTTTATTTCTTTGTATTGAGCTATAATGACTGAATTTATCCAGTGCAGTTTCTTTGGTTTTCTTAAAGTTGTCCATAATGTACAGTAAATGTACAGTAGACGTAACCCCTGCTATGTATCCATACTGGTTGATATTGATTGTGCAGCGCTAGCTATAGGTTGCCTGCTTAAAGTATGAGAAGGCTTAATGAAATGCACACTATGCGGCATGGTGAGAGTGTTAACTGTGGGATTAATTTACTTAAATGTAGACTTAAAACATTGTCCAATTCAATGTGATCTTTCAAGATAATTTGGTAGTGTGAGAGTGAATGTAATGAAAGTGTTATATGTCAATGACAGCATGCCATTCTGGCTACTTTTCCTTAAAATACAAGTAGATTATACAGTATAGATTTCTTTTTTTATCTCACTGCAAGAACTTAGGTTACATTTGTAGCCTACTGTGTAGTTCTGTTGTTGCCACCATAACTTCTATCATGATATGATGAGCCTGGCAACCAAGCTCCCATCTGTTACATAACTCATGTGTGCTATAGTATACTATGAGTCCTCTGTGGATGTTTACTCAATGTGAATGTCAACTTTCATGTTCCAGTGGCAGTTTGACAAACGTGTGCCTGAGGCCCTGTGTGGGCTAATTGGCAGCATGTGACATGAACATGCATTGTCTTTGTGTCCATACAGCTTCTCAAAGACTTAGCCCAAATCCTGACTGATTACTTTTACTGTGTACCATTACCCCTCTTTATTTATATTTGGTACGTTCCTTCCCAAATTACACTTCTTTGCTGACAAAGCAGGTCCCATCAATATATTTCAGAGTGGTTTGGGTGGGGGTGTGGGGGTGAGATAGACCAGGGTGCGGGCGAGGACACAGGAGAGTGGTTCTCAAACTTTTTAATTTCAAGGACCCTCATAACTCTCAGAGTTACAGACCTGTAAGGGTCCATTTAGAACCCCTTCGAGGAAATCTGTCTCCGTGGACCCCACCACTGGGTTAGGATACACAAGAACCATATGGCATAATTTGGTTTAGGATCTAAATAGATCCTCAATTCCTGAAGATTCAACTAAAATGTACAGTGGCAGATTCAACTGCCACTGTGTCTATAATTTGTTTTACTCTTAAACCCAGTAGTGATGTTAGACAGCAAATAGTCTCTCAAAGTGCACCATCATTCTAACTGGAAGAGGATGATTTATTGAAACTCTGAGAGATGTCACACACACTAAACAAGATTTACATGTAACCAGGCCTGGAATTTCGTCATTTTAGGGGCAAGGCCATTTGGCTTTTGGTGTTGTCCATTTTTTGAGGGCACAAAGACCAAATGCCAGGGCAGGAAGGCCATCAAATAAAAGTTTGAAAGAATTAATTGAATTTAAGGGTTAAGGATGATTTAGAATGTAATATGTAGATCTCAACAAAATATGTGGTGTCTACATGACAAGAAAGAGACACTGGGGTCTACATACTGTATTGACAAGAAAGAAACAGAGGAGAAAGTGGTACAGTCAGCTGGGGCATTAAGGCCACTGTGACTGTGGCCTCAGGGCATGCAATTTTTTTGAGGGGCACAAGGCCAAACTGAGGGGCAACGACGGCCATGGCCTAGTGGCCTCCCTGAATTTTTTAACATAATATACAGTATGTCTCTCTCAGAGCAATGAGGATGCAAAGCAGACATACAGGTTTTGCTCCCACAAAATCTGTGCATCACAGCAGCATACACATCCTTCTGACTATCTTAACACATGATATATGGGAACCTACTATTAGTCAGTGTGCAAACATCGACAGGACAGGATATCTGATGGTTTGCTGCTGGTTAAGCAGCAGCAAACCATCAGTGTGTATCTTTCTCCAAGCTCCAAGGAGGAGTCTTTGCTAGTTCAACATATTGATTGCAACTTTTTAATTCCAACAGTTTTGTCAAATAGAGAGACAATATACCTTACTCCTGAGTGACAGGTGGTTGTATATACAGTATACTGTATACACTGTGCTGGGCCTGTTCCCACTGGTGCCAGTGATGAATGTCAAGATGTTCAGGGTGCAAAAGACAGTGAACCAGCACAGCAGAGTTGTACACCAGACTACTTGTTTATGCAGTGTGAGTGAGCTGAGGAACTGTAAATGTTTAAATGAAACAGGTATGTTAGTTATCTGTTCTATGCCCAGAGGGTCAACCCTATAGGTCATTTGTTTTTTCTGCAGTCACTCAGAAAGGAATGCAGACCCTTGACCTTTTGCATTGTGCAATGAAGGCAAACCTGTTAACAATCCTCGTCCGCTTTTGCATTTTTCAGAGAAACAAACAAGTGTACATAAGTGTGTGTGTGTGTGTGTCACCTACCTTGGCAAGCTATATACTATATGTTTTAAACTATAAACTATTTTCCATCAAGAACCCCACAGAAACCCTATAGGGCATAGCAGTGGCGGACATTTTGTGGTTCCACTCAAAAAAAGGCCATTCATTTTTCCCATAGAGATTTCCAAAAATATTTTAAGCCTAGAATCAAGCCATCCAGGCTACTGGTGAATGAATCATGACCATAACACATTTGATTCTGTGAAAAACTGTGAAAACCGCAAAACAACATTTTTGGGCGGTGAAACCGCCCCTATAAGTGAGATTTGGAAAAATGTACAAATATCTTGGGCAGTGAAACCGCCCCTGAAAGTGAGGTTTTGAAATTTGTACAATTATCCTGCGCTGTGATTGGCCAATCACAATCTATTCAGGACTGTGATTGGCCAGTGTCACATGACACATGTGCATAGCCCTATATAAGCAACCATAACTTAAAAAAAAACATAAATTTGTTTTTTTTAAGTTATGGTTTTGTCCATCATAAAGAGTGTTTCAATAAATGTATTTATCTTTTGTACATGATTGATCGACTCCATTCAGTATTGTGATTAGCTAGCAAGACACCGCCCACTTCACACAGGGTGTGATTTTTTGAATTAAATATAGTATATCATATAATTAAATATTAATATTTTTCTCACAGAATCAAATGTGTTAAGGTCATGGGCTAGGTAAGGCTTAATATTGTGGCCACATTGTGTTTTCCAGCTCGTATGATAAAAGCAGTGTTATAAAGGCATCTATTTATAGAAAATATTTAGGCGAGAATTAAAAAGCTTCTATTCCACTAAGTTCAAACTTGTATTACTCAATATCAGTTGCATATAGAGTTGATTCCATGCCCAAAGTTGAAAGGGAAGTTAACAACTTTATGCAAGGGTATAATTTGTAAAAGTGTTAAGCGCCGTTAGCTCCATTTGGTTTAAAAATAATTACCTAAAGGCCATGGTTACAATCAGGCTTGATGTTTTTGTGATTAGGGTTTTTTGTTGAACAGTTTATTGGGTCTTGCTAACAAAGTTAAAACCAGATTCTTTCCATGTGCACCTCAATGGGATTTCACTGTGCAGACATGGTAGAACAGTAGAACAGTAGAATATATTCTATAGTCAAGCACAATATGTAGACTATTAAAACATTTGATCTCAGTTTTTACGGTTTCAACAAAGAAAGATTGAATCAAGATCACGGTTCAAGATCAAGATCAATGGTTTTGGATTTTGAACATGCAAAGAAAGCTATAGTCATCAGGTTGGTACCTGTTGGGATGCACCCAGCATAGCTGTTAATATTTTATAACGCTTGTTCAGAATCGTGTTACATGGATCCCTTAGATTTGAGAGAGAGAGAAAGGATCAGCCTTAGAATCTCAAAACAGAATTTCAAAGATTTGCCAAAGCCAGCTGTCCCCCAGAGAGCAGCATTCTTTGTTTGTTTTTTTCAGGAAACCCTATTCATTTTGAAAACCACCAACCATCATCAGTTTTAGGTAATAATAGCTCACAACTAACCTCTTTTGAGTGACAATATTATTATAGTTGTATGTTTCCCTTCTACTTTGCCAATTAAAAGTGCAGCAAATGCACTGTTACTTTACCAAATATTATAGGATATTTCCTCTTAGTTTTATCCTTCAGATGTATCAAAACACAGCAATGCATAATAATCAAATTGTCATGTCTTTGAATGTGGTGAAATCTGTAACAAGGCAACAGTAATATTATTTTATACATATTGTCTTATGTTTACTTGTCAATATTTATGTGTACTTCAGCTTTAAAAATGAGAATTGTATAGGCTATATCCATTTTTACCAGCACCAGTTTTAGTTATACTGTATGAATTGTATGCCAGTTCTGTCAGTCAAACTATGTATTGATAATAAACCATATTTGCATTTATTGTAGCATACAGTATATTGGTTTGGATCAGGCCGGATGTTTCAGCCAGACACCAGGTTTCTGTTTTCACTCTGTGTTAATGTTATAACAGGTTGCCTAGCAACCCCGTCCCTCCCCCCTTTTCTCCATCTGCTCCCATTGGCTGAAGTGGACAGTGCTGCCTGAAGTGTTATGCTTTGCCTATTCAAGGTTCTGTGGCACAAAGGAGCCCCCCCGATCATGGCCGCATGTAAACAAGACATTGAAAAGACAATTTATGGCTAGTTGGCGATGGATTTCAAGTCACCCCCTCTCTCTCTGGCATTGTACGCACGCAGGCTACTGATGGCAAACAAGGACAGCCATGCACTTGGCAGATATACATGGCTGTCCGCGCGCGCTTGCGTGCGTGCGTGCGTGTGTGTCCATCCTCAACACACACCAAACACGCAAGACAAGCAGATCCGGCACTGTAAAATACTTAGTGTTAATTTAAATCTGAGAGTCAACAGATGGAACCAAATGGACTTGAAGTCCACTTGGTTCCATTTGTATCTGTATTAAAGTGTGTACAAAGAGTGTACAAATGGAGCCAAATGAACCTGTTAGGATCCATTTGGTTCCATTTTGTAGTTAAATCCCAAATTAAATTCAGAATCAATAAACACTGAGGATTTTCCTTTGCCATTATAACATTAAGCAACAGCACGTCAAGTGGCAATACTGGGCAACAGTTTTATAAAATAATAATAATAGTAATAAAGTATTAATTAAAAAAATTATCTTTCTAGACAAGTATGAATTCAAGTAGTTAGTGACAGAACTGCCTCTGGTGCTTGTGTCAGGGTGTGATGGGGGAGAAGCCAGACAGAGCTTGCGTTCTTGAAATAGATAGAGGATGGAGGTATGTTTGGAGTCCTGCGGTAGACTCATTTCACACGAGGATACCTTCAAAGCACTTGAGATGGCTGGATTATCGCAGCACTGTGTGTCCAGTATATGCACGTTTAGCAGCTATATCCTATGATTAAACAATCAAGAAGTCCTGTGTCACATAACCACTCAGAGGGCTAAATCAGGGAACACTCTCAGAGCTTCCATGCCACGTTTGAGTCAAAACATCCCCCCCTCAAATGAGGAAACACTTTCAACACGCTCTCAGACAATGATTTGAATTGTCAGCATAGCTCCCATGTGTGGGGTGCCCTATTATCTAAGCCCAGAGGAATCTGTGGTGCACAGCTGAGCTCGTTATCGGTTGATGACATTAATTGAGGTGCCGTTTCCCTTATTTCATATTCCCAAATAGAATAACAGACTCATACTAATAGAGCAGTGGCTCTCAACCTGTCGGCCGGGGACCACTGGTGAGCTTCAAGGGTATTGCAAGTGGGCCATCAACTAACAGGCAAAATACAAACATTTGAATGATAACATAACATTAATATAAAAAACATAATGATGTGTGTTTTCCTTGTGATACAGAAAAAAGGAACTTGTTAGTTCCATTCATCCAATCCAGAACACAAATAAACATACTCTGAATATGCATGCGGCCCACCCATATGACCACTTAACGTGTTAACTGGTCAGATGGGTGGTCCGTGAACACTTTCAAGAATTTCTAGTGGGCCCTGATCCAGAAAAGGTTGAGAATCACTGCTATAGAGAATCTGGCCAATGTACAGGTCGGGTGGTTATTATAGTGATATAGTTAGAAGACAAGGGGGTGCCTGGCTCACCGGTTCATGCACAGACCATATTGTTGCTGTCGGTTAGAAACTTGTATCTCCATATTTCATATTCCTTTTAAGCACGAGGATCCGTGTTTGAATTCTACCCTTGGTTCACATGTCTCTCCTCTCTGAAATGAAGCATAAAATGCCAAAAATAAATCATCAAAAATAATACATAAGAAAAGATTAGATAAAATGTTATTTGTCCCCAAGGGGAAATTTGGCGATAACAGGAATATAATGATGCAAAGGCAGGGGTTGCTTCACTAAATAAGTAAACAAAACTGTACAAAAATATGTACACAAGGAGTGCTTGGGCTCAAAAGCTGCAGATTCATTGTGCATGATTTAAACATGTTATGAATATGTTTTTGCCTGTTTCTCTTAAATGTGTTATGCCTGATTTATACTTGGTTGCGCGCTGTCATGCACCAAAAATGGCAGATCTATAGCTTACAACACTTGCTGCGCAACGTTCTGAACTTGTAGATCTGCTGTTTATGGTACACGACACTGGTGCGCAGCTAAAGTATAATGGGGGGTTTAGTGTGAAACTGGTGATGGTCTAGGCTCATGATTTAATAACTTGCACTGATACTTTAATGAAAAGAATCAGACACCTATATCAAGACAAAGCTATATGTAAATATCATCAATGGAATATTATAAAAAAGCAATTATTTTTGCATGTTTAACCCATCTTGGCTTCTGTGCTTACGTTCAGACTGCTCTCGCCTCTCGTGTTCTCTAGTTATGTGTTTTGGTTCTTGGAGAGCAGCCTAGATGCCTTGCTGTGCAGAAGTATCACCCCTTGGTAAACTGTCAGCTTAGTGACATTCTTATTGTGCAGCCTCTGGCTCTCTATCAATGTCCATAAGACAGCGTGCCCATGGGATGAACCAATGCCCTGCATGGCAAGAACCTCACATGTGCCAACGAAGTGCTCTGTCACCACGTCCAATAACTGTCAGGCTTTCTCATGGACATGCTATCTTGCAGCAGCTAGCCCCTCCAAGACCAAGGCACAAATATTTCATTAGCCAACCTGATAGGCACCCCTGTTTTAACCTCTACGAAAATAATCCCATCTTGTTCGGTATATTCCAGAGACTTTGCAGAGGATATTAGCATTATTAGAATTCTGAATATGCTTTATGTGTGTCCCTAATCAGCTCTTTTTGGTGAGCGACACCATTGTCCATTGTGCAACAAAGTATAATTCAGGCTTCAGTGTATAAAAACACAAACTGGGACCCATAATCACTTAAATTCAATTGAAAATAGCCAATGTACACGCTCGTGACGCGTTGTGAGCTAGTGAAGTAACTTTTCCGGGGGATACCGTGGGATAAACCTCAATAAAATGTCGCAACACAGAAGGAACGAGATCCGATGGATATTATTCTCCAAGTCTTTTATTTGATCAACTTCAGGAGTATTCACAAAAAGTGGCAACTGAGTAGGTCAAAATACAGTGCCCTGAGATCACACAAGTACACACTTTTATACAGTAAATTCACCTAATCACTGAGAACCTGTTTTATCTTAACTACTGTAAACATCTTTACCAGGATGTTTATACTTTAAAGGAAAATAGCTCTGTGTTCAAATCTAATGATTAGATAGGTCTGTGGCCTACAGTAACTTATGCTATGAACATCAGATTACATCACCGCTGTTGAGTGTTTAACTTTGTCCATTGTCTATCTAATCCTGAGATGTTTTGGAAGAATATGTCTTAGTGAAGAAAGCACTTTAATTCAGAGAAACAGTTGCTGGTTAAGTTCCAGGCCAATCACTTCGGGTGCTGTTATTCTGAATGAAATGACTATGTTATGTAAAAGCCCATGTATATCAATTTTAGCATATATGATGGTCTGGGAGATACTTCACTAGTAGATCGGCTATTTTCACTACTTCGGATAATTTCTTTGAAAAGTCTTAATTTTCCTTGCAACTTTTGAGATTTTCTGTGAAGTTTATACATTTTGTATTTTTATTTTCACCTGGTGTTTTCATCAGGATGTGGGGCAATTACTTAAGCACTTAGCACACCTGGTGACGGCACCTTTCAACAGAACAGAACACTATAAACAAGTGTTATTATTTTAACTGTGGTGAAAACCGGGACAATTAGGTCGAGAAAGTTGAAAACTGGGACATTTGTCTGGACTCAGGACAGACACCTAGCTTGAAATTGGGGCAATCCAAGCCAAACAGGAACGTCCGGTCACCTAGCATATGGGCAATTATGACTGTAATGTTAAAGTTGCATACACATTTCCTTTTATGTGGCATTTGTTTAAAAGTAAGAACCTCAAATAGCTGTGTTGAGGAATGTGTAGAATTCCAGCGTGCTTTCCAGTATGGAGCAAGCTGTTTATGGGAGGTGGAGAGGGGGAGGGGGTCTTCTCAATTAGGGGGATAAGCTGCAGCTCTGGAGCAGCCCTTCCAAGCCATGTTTGGAGCTGTTTGGTGGACTCAGTCCACGCTGAGCACTGGAGAGCTCCTCTATTCTCTGCCATTTGTCGACAAAGCAAACGTCAAACGGCGTTACATAACGGCCCCCATCTCTCTGTCCACAGCACACCAGAGAGTGTGATGAGACCTCTTTTGTGTGAACATGGCTCAGTTTTAAGGCAGCCTTTCAACAACCGCGCAGGGACCCCTCCCACCTGAAAGGCATTGTAGTTCAACATAATGGTAGTACCTCAACATAGTATTATCATTTTATTATTTTTTTCCCAGAAGATCCAAAAGCAGAGGAAAAGTTCAGGTGTGAGCAATTTTTGCAGCTCATTGAAAAGCGATGTGACGCAAGCTTGTAAATCGGCTATTTTAGCAGTTTGACGTACTAACGAAGTATATAGGGTTGAAGTGGTTAACTTATGGATTTTCCAGTAGCTTATATCCTCACATAGCCTCTCTGTGATTGGTTGGCCTTGGCAGTGCCTTGCCAAGGGGGCTGAATATTTTCATAAGTGGGTCCACTGACAGTTGCTGAGTGGGTGGCACATTCCCAGGTGGCATGTGGTGACAGGTCCATCTGGACACGCCTTTTGTTTTAAACAAACACACCCCCTGTGGAGTGAGGCTCAAGGTCAAACCTAGGCGCGTAAAGCAGTGAGGGGCCAGAAGCTAGACCAGCCCTCCCAGACAGGACTGTCTCAGGGGTCTTTGAAGAGAGAGCTCTAACAGAGTGGGTATTGGACTTACAGTACATGGACTGATTTGTTGACTGGGCTTCCTATCCAACACTCACTGAGCTCATTGTGCCCACCATCTAGGTAAGGAATGTCCACAGCTCTGCTGGGCCATTTTGGGGGGCATTCATTGTTGGTTTGGTTACTTGATAATTGCATTTTACTCCAGAATATTGTACTGCTGCCGTGTTTCATTGTGGATGTCTTCTCTGTTGAGTCATCAAAAGGCGATAATCCACAGATCTGGCATGTTGTGTTAAATACTCCTGAGCTAGTGGTGCTCCATGTTGCAAATGAGTTTTGGACATGAGTTTATCACATGTGAAGCCTCTAGTAGGGCTAGTAGGGTACAATTACATTGATTCTATATCAACATTGTGATATGAGACTAAATATCGTCGGGGATTTAAAATCTTGGTATTGTGATACGGCACAAGTGTTGTCTTTTCATGGTTTTAATCGCTTAAGCCCTGTTTTATACCTGAAGATTCAAATTAAAAAAAGGCGAAAATAGTTGATTGGTAAGCCCACAACGTGTCACATGAAATCTTTTAGAATTTGTTTTATCATCACAATACACTTCATATTGATATCGAGGTATTTGGTAAAAAACGTTGTGATATTTGATTTAGTCCGTATTATTATCAGCCAGCCCTAGTGTTGGACATGAGTTTATCACATGTGTGTAGCCTCTAGGATGCATCCTTGAGACTTCATTGAACACTTGCCGAGCAGAGGGGTATTTCAGGGGTTGTTATTAATGCCTGGAAATGTGTCTGATAATTACACTGAGGAATAACTACTCTATTGTTTGCCATGGATTCCTTAAACCCCCCCAGCAAGTCTTTACTGCTATTTTCAATGAAAGCTTGCCCCACAATAACACAAAACAGAAAATACACTATACTATATAGTATAGAGCCCTGAGGGACTCCGCTCAACCATATGGGGTTTAAGTCGTCACATTTATGGAGTGAGAGTATGTCTGCCATGTGGTCTTCCAGTTTTTATTTTCTTCCTGACTAACAGTGGTGGAGTACCAGAGTACTGTACTTAAGTACATTTTTGGAGTATTTCTTTTTTTTGCAAGTTCATCATGACATACATTTTCTAGGACCACATTTCTAATCACTTACTGTAAGCCCTATTGAATATAGTGAAAATAGCTGATCTACAAGCTCACAGTGTGTCGAAAAGATCTGCTATTTTTACTATTATTGAAAATTAACATTTCTGAATTGCTTTTTCACTTTTTTGGTATGTTCTAGATTTTAATACAGCAATGCGTTGATTTGAAAAAGAAAATGTAGAAGCGCTGGTAGTGGTTCTGTAGTAGTCCGGTGCCAGTGATGGAGATGTCCATGCATGGCCTGATAACAGCTTACACTAACCTATCTGTCACTACCATGTTCCTGTCCCAGTACAAACAGAGAATGTGAGTTTTGATATACCCTGTTTGGATCTTCTCCAGTTTAGCACAATAAGATATCTGTTTGGTTTTTGCTTCAGAGGCGAGGCACTGACCTCGCTTTGTTAAACTAAAGTGTAGCAGATTGCAAGGACGGAATGTGCAGTTGCAGTAGGTACATGTATTTAGGAAAGCAGTTCCAGTTGATAATGCCTTATCTTATCCTCATGTTTATCTTGGCCTGGCTACCCCCAGTGCTCCTGCACTGGTCTCATCTCCCCCTCTATCATTCTCTCCCATTCTCTCTCTCTCTCTCTCTCTCTCTCTCTCTCTCTCTCTCTCTCTCTCTCTCTCTCTCTCTCTCTCTCTCTCTCTCTCTCTCTCTCTCTCTCTCTCTCTCTCTCTCTCTCTCTCTCTCTCTCTCTCTCTCTCTCTGACGTTCTTTGTCCTGTTCTGTTCACAACTGTAGGCATCTCTTCCTAAAAAGGCCTGGGGTGATCTCTGTCTCTTGGGTGTTTATGCAACGTGGTGCATGCTGGTACTGTAGCTGTCAGGGGTTCATGATCTATAATATAATATCTTGTGTCACAAGAAGAGTAGATATCACCTCATTCTTCTTCTTCTTCGTTGTATCTTCGTATATACATTCTACTGTTTGTGTGTGTGTGTGTGTGTGTGTGTGTGTGTGTGTGTGTGTGTGTGTGTGTGTGTGTGTGCGTGCGCGTGTGCGTGTGCGTGTAAGAAGTAAGACGTATGGAATGTGACAGTTGAGATCACCCTGAGCACTCTTTAATAGCGTTTGGAAAGAGCAGATAGAAAATAGTTGAGAGGATTAGCAGTAGATGACGTTATGGATGTGTTGTCTCTCTGGGATGCAGGGGGTCAGGGATCCATGTCTGTTTTATTAGGAAATAAACATCCCTGGGTCCCGGCACCGCTTCTCTGTGACAGTACCGCTCCAGTAATGGAAGATCTTTCAAAGGTCTGTTTGCACCCACGGGGCTCGTCTGGAATCTCTCCATTTTTCCCTCCATCCATTTAGACCTATTTCAGGAGACGGAACATCCCCCCTGTCTCTGCCTGCTGCTGTGGAGCTGCATGCATGCATGGGGCTGTTTGTTGCCACCGTACAGGGCTGTATGTCTGCAGTGTCTGCTAGGCAAAGCCGCCATCTGTGTGCTGCTCTCATGTCTCTTGCGAAGGCATAAGCATGTATTTTGCACATAATTATTTGGGAATGTGCATTAAAAAAGAGCAGTAAATAAGTACCTTGTGGTTCTTTATTTTACAGATGAAAACCAGCCAACTACAAAGATGTTAATACCTACAGTATGCAACTTGTAGCTGTCCTTTACCATAGTGCGTGCATGAGTGCGTGTGCGTGTGTGTGTGTGTGCGTGTGCGTTTGTGTGTGTGTGTGGGGGTGAGAGAGAGCAAGTGTGTGTGTGTGTGTGTGTGTGTGTGTGTGTGTGTGTGTGTGTGTGTGTGTGTGTGTGTGTGTGTGTGTGTGTGTGTGTGTGTGTGTGTGTGTGTGTGTGTGTGTGTGTGTGTGTGTGTGTGTGTGTGCGTGCGCAGGTGCGCTTGCACGCACATGGGCGCATGTGTTTGTGTGGGTGAGTGTGTACAGAACATGTGTTTGTACTTGCATGCATGAGTGAGCGTCTGAGTGTCTTTGTGTGTATTTGTGTCTTAACTCAATAAGCATATAAATGGGGATGTCTCCTAAATCAGACCTCCTGGCTGTGTACAATGGGAGGCTTCGCAGGATGTTGGGAAGTGTTTCTCTGTTACTTCCCTGGTGGCCTTGGTGTTGTTCCTGCGTGCTCCACTGATGCAGCTCCAATTAACATAATGCCTGCTCCCTCTCTCTCTCTCTCTCTCTCTCTCTCTCTCTCTCTCTCTCTCTCTCTCTCTCTCTCTCCCTCCTCCCTGCTTGTAGTTAAAGAGGAACACCACTCAATTTCAAATTTATAAGTTGTTGTCCCTCTTTTGTGTGTTGGATCAGCGATTTTCTGTGGGGCCCATAGCAACTTAAATTATACGTTCCATCAGTCCAAGCCGGAACACAATCGATTGATTGATTATTAAACTAAACAGGCTCTGAAAATACACAAGGCTCATGGGTGGGCCGTGAACATTTGAACAAGATTTTCAAGTGGGCTCTGATCCAGAAAAGGTTTAGAACCACTGTGTTTAACACATTTACAATACATTGTTTATGAGGCAGCTTTTAAAAGCTTTCTCTCAGATGAAAAATGCAGACCATTACTGAATGGTGTGACATCCAGCCACATCACCTGGATGTGTTCTGAATAGGACATTTTAGTTGATGATTAATTGTCGCACATAATTTTTTTTTGTGCAAATACTTTTTGGCATTGAACATTAGAACATATAATTCAAAACATATAACTTATTTAGGCTTTTTAGCTCATTTTCAATAGATGCATTTATACAGATGATTGGAACGATAATGCAAATCTAATTTTGATGATCATAATTAATTGCTATCTGGTGATAATGCAATGATTGTGACAGCCCTGGTTCTGAACTAGATGTGTAACTAATGATGACACGTTCACGGCCTCGCTGTCTGGCTTCACTAGATCTCATTTCAGCCTGTAACACAACCATAGGTGTGCCTCTACATTTTCATTAGCTGTAGTATGGGCTCCCCGATTGCAGCTATTTTACGCATCACTAACAGCAGCACTAGAGTCAATGAAAGCATGTCAGAGGCTAGCATATAGCGGCCTACACACCAAACTTTGTGTTGTCCTGACTACTACAGGCTATACGTCGGGAGATCAGTCGGATGAAAGGTGTGGAAAAGGCGCCCACTCAAGAATTTCATCAGAATATACTTTCTATGCAGTTTTCACAATCGCTGATTTTAAAATAACCCTGTAGAAAACTACAGCTAGAGTGTTATACTGCACAAACTACCTACAGCCCAAACACTTTTTATTCATATTTGAAACATTATGGGAATTTGCTGAGAATTGTTTTGTCTTGTTATAACAGGGCTCTCCAGAAGAGGGCAGTGTAAGGCCGGGTCGAGCATCAAGTAAGTAATCTCTCTGCAACTATCTCTGTGTGAGTAATCCAGTAAATTGTCTCTCTGTACAGTAAGTACTGTAGTAATCTCACACTACTGCATTATCTGGGTTTATATAGTGAGCCTGTTCCATGAAGATATTGTGAATTAATAATGAGTATTAATATGGTAATAAAATATGAATGGTAAAACAGTATCAATTAAGGCAGGCTAATTGTGGTTTGAACTCATCATTTGTTTGGCTGCTAGTCAATTTAAAATGCATCTATTGTCAATCTGCCGTCCACTAACTCAGTGGTTCTCAAAGTGGGGTTCCAGGGGGTCCCCAGCAAAACGATTTAATATCACCTCAAAATTAACCGCTTAACAGCTTTAACCCTATTTTATGAAAACAGCCGATATACAAGCTCACGATGTGTCGCGATGCGATACGTAGTGAGATTGTTGATAGGCTATTTTATAAAGATTTTGTCAAATCTTGCACATTTTGGGGGAAATTTCTTTTTTAACAACACATATCTTCTCTTATGGGGTCCCTCCCTGGTACCAAATCCTGCGTATCAATTTCCTTGACATGAAAATATTTGAGAACCACTGCAACCTCTAGGTGTAGTGTATAGGATAATTCCTTTTTAACAGGACGTTCATGAAAGTCCTTGCGGGCTTGTTGCCAATGAGGGCCTGTGAGCAATTAGGGGTTAAGAGTCTTGCTCAGGGACAAATTTCATTTCATCGACACATATGCTGGCGTGGCCTGGAATCGTACCTGGGGCAACCAGGGCCTCTGGCTCCCTAGGCGGGCTCACTAACCACTAAGCTATGGCCGCCCCTGTGGACTGTACTTGCTTTGATATGGGTGGGTGATCAATAAACAGTCAAGTCACATTCAGGCACACAGCGTTCCTGTTGATATGGACGTGGATGGATTGTTCTATTGTGACTCACTGGGAACAGAAACAGAGCACTCCACTTTATATTATCAATGGTACAGACTGTCAGTATCAACTCCTCCCTCCCTGTCATTTATCTTTCTTCCCCCCGTCAAAGAAACAAAATGTACCAGGAAAGAAACTTTTGTTTTAGCTTTTATTTCTTAAAGGATTGCTGTGACATGATATTGTATGTTGCACTTGAGAGAGACTATAAGTCTCTGAAAGTATGCCTTTTAGACTTACTTTTACAAGATCTGTTTTATGTCTTGTCATAGTCTCACCTGGCCCACGCTCGTTTAGCACTGTCAAGATCACGCCTCTGAGAACCATGAAAGGCTCCCCTGACCTGATTCCTGCTGCAGGTGAGCTGTCACACACACACACACACACACACACACACACACACACACACACACACACACACACACACTGTACACATACTGTACACATACACACACGTGAGCGCACGCCTCTGCCTCATCTATCTTTCAACACCCACACGGTGGGACACCTTATACACACCCAGGGAAGCTTAGAAGGATGCTTTAAAACTCATTATGTTAACCTGCAAGTCACTTAAACAAGCTGTGACGAGAACAACGTGCAACAAGCTATGTATACATGCTACAGCTGTTCTATTCTTGACTCTAATAGTGTTAATCTGCCTATTAGTGTTAGTCATGTCCCAGCAGCGGAGCAATTAACGCTACAGAGCAGCGGAGTATCAATTTGGTGCCCTGGATTTGATGTTGAACTTCTATTTTAATCTTTTGGGGCACGAGGTAGCAATAGCTTTTGGTTTCCCACGAGTGCTGATGCAATGAGACTGTATATCTCCTGCTGAAAGTGGGACTGCTGTGCCAGCCTTTCCACGAATCAGGGAGTGAGGAAACGATGATCATCTCCCATGTTCTCATGTGTTTCTTTTGTGTCCTATGCGCTGGTTAGTGTTGGATTCCAGCAGAGTGTGCAAAGGGAAAGGCGTCGTGACCCTAAGAGCCACCCTCGTCCACATAGACGATGAGGACAGCATCAGTGAAGACTCCAGCAGCGTCACAGCGCCAAGTAAGTTGGAGAGAATGCCATAACACTTCAGTAATACTGTCGTAATCCATGTAATGCAAGAATATTTATAGCGCAATGACATTTGCAATGCTTTGTGAAAAGGGACAAGCAACTGTGGAATGTGAGCGGAAGATGATAATGTTGCTGTATTCTAGTGGGTGTTTATGCATGCTCGTCCAACCTGAGATTCCTCGGATACCTTTTCGAGCTCAACTGGAATTCATGGCCATATGTCAGGATGTCAGGATGAGTTATATAACCTGTCACGTTCCGAAGTGTGTTTGTTTTTGGTTGCCTGGCACACCAATGATGCCGTGATTGCTCATATTTTCATGAGTTTGTCAAAGAAGCTCTTTGTTGAGCCCTTCCTACACTGGACTTTCGGGACGGGTGGGGAGCCTTGACTGTGGGCTTGTTTGTTGCATGAGGGCATTGGAAATGGACTGGAGACAGGCCAAGGCTTTCGGGGGAGACTCTTTAATTGTTGTAGAGCCTGAATATAAAGGCCATTGGAACAAACAGCCTTCACAGCCCAGTGAATAGACGCCTTGTTCTGATGACAAAGTTCACGTATTGTGGGAGAATCGCTTTTTCTTCCCTCCCCATGGATATCAGCATCTCTGTCGATGAAAGCTACCAGGAGAAGCATTCACGCCCTGCGGGATACAGAAGAGATGTATTTAATTACCAATTAATTTGTTTCCCTTTTCTGGTTTCACGTTACGGGGTTCAGTGCCAAGTGAAATGGAATGCTGCACGTTCTGGTATCATTTCCATTATCTTGTTAGTCCCGCCCGCTGTGGGCTGCTAAACTGAAAGAATTCTGGACTGTTTTCAGGTGGCTGGACGAGCCAGATTAATGGAGACAGCTCTAAGGCGGCATTGGCTGAAGGAGGCAGAAACATCACAGCTGATTTACCTACCGTAAACAACACTCAGTGCCAGGTGCGTTCACTTCCACCCCATTGAACACGAGCCTGTGTTTGATCCCTTCCAATCTTCTAGAGTCTAGAGTGCAAGGTGATATTTTCATCCACTGAGATGTTTATTAGATTTCAGTGATGTTCATTCAGGCCCGGCGCCAGGATGAAATGACTGAGGGGGCAGTTGAAAATTGTGGGGGGGCACACCAGCGCGCAAAATTTTGCGGTTAATTGCGCGGATTGTGGCCGTTTTTGGGCATTTTTTTTGTTACTTTATTTCGGGTTTAGGGTTAGGGTTAGGGTTAGGTTAGGCTTATGTTATTTAATTCTTATTTTTGCCTGATTTTACCGATTTTGTTTTATCAAAAAAATAATTATAAAAAAATTAAATTAAAAAAATGTTTCCCCCCAAAATAAACTGAGGGGGCACAATTTGAAACTGAGGGGGCCATTTGAGGATATACGTCCATGTAGCTTACAAGTGTCAATCAAATACAATGATTGTTTCTACAGATATTGTCACGCTGCGAAAATAGCTGATCTACAAGCTCACAATGTGTCTATTTTTGCTATTTTAGAAAAGTTTAGAAAATCGATGAAAAAACAATTTTGCTTAGCAACGTCAGGTTGAAAACATGGCAAAAAGAAGGTTGATTGAAATAATGTCAGCAGAACAGAAACCGTGATGCCATTTTGTTATTGTGCGATATATTTTATTCAGTTATACGTATATATATTCAGTTATATTTTATTTTGTCACGCTTAGGCAAGCTCACCTGAGGGCTCAAAGGAAAATCAGGTGCCGGCTTCTACTGACATTCAGAACCACATCGCATCACCCTCCAGCTCCGGGTATCCCTCCACCACCACAGTCAACCCCACCATAGTCCTGCTGCAACACAACAGAGGTAAGGGTACTCACATTGCATGTCGGAAGTAGAAAAACATTTCCGATTTGACTGTATAGTTTGTTGTCTGGGGATTTGGAACTTAATTGACCTCAGTGTTAATTTATCCATTAGTAACTGGAATGGAACCAAATGGATCCGTAACACTGAGGACTTGTATAGCATTGCTGTATCAGCTGAGCTGCATGGTCATTTAAATTGTGATATGATAAACTGTGAACCATTGTGATGCTGCATTAGCACATGTGGTATTTTGCTCTATGACCAACCGACTTCCACGTGACATTTTTTAGCTGTGTGTCCCTCAGTCTCATGTATCTGTCCTGTCTTTGTCCTTGTTCGCTGTGTCCTTTTCTCACCGCAGAGCAACAAAAGAGTCTTTCTCATTTGGAAGGTATGCATTAAGGTTACGGTGTATTCTCACAGATATTTGTGACTTGTCTTTTTATTCCAAGATGAGGCCAACTGCCGCCAGTTTCATTATGTGGCAAACTTTTCTTCTTTTTTTCCTTAATTTTTTCCTTCTTTTTTACATCTGTCACATCAACCCGCTGCTGCTGCCTTAACAATTGATGCGCTCAGGTGGTGCAGGGGAAAAAGTTCCTGCCCACCACCACGGAGGTTAGGGGTTTGAATCCTCTGCGATGCCTCCGGCTTGGCTGGGCGCTCAGAGTGGGAAGCCAGGTGGGGAGGGGGGTGAGCTCTGTTGCTGCACTAGCGACACCTGCAGGTTGCTCAGGGCACCCAATCAATCCGTGAACGCATCTGTGTCATTTTAAGATTTCTTTGGCTATTCAAAAATAGCAGATATACAAGCTCATAGCGCGGCACTCGGTGCCACGCTATGAGCTTGTAGATCTGCTATTTTTGAAAAATCTTGAAAATGTGTCCAAATCTTTGAATATTTTTAAAGCGAACTTTTGTAACTCAAATCTTTGCTTCATGGGGGTCCCTGGAACAAAACATTTTGAGATAGGGGTCCGCAGCCAAATACATATCTAAAAATGTTTTCTAAATCCTAAATATGTTGTATATCAGTGGTGCTCCAACTTTTCCATGTCAAGGACAACCCAAAATGAGATGTATTTGGCCGCGGACTCCCATCTCAAAATATGTTGTTCCAGTGACCCCCCCCCCCAGAAGCACAGATTGGAGTTAAATATGTGTGTTTAAAACCTATATTACATATATTCAAAGATTTGCACAAATTGTCCACGATTTTTCTAAAAATAGCAGATCTACAAGCTCATAGCGCAGCACTCTGTGCGCCCCTCCCAGTGAAACTCCTCACTATCAGGTGAAAAGAACGGCTGTGTATCGGAGGAGACACGTCCTCGCCCACACCCTCCCAAATGACCAAACTGCAGGTGTTAGCAGTGATACACACAAGTGTTTGGGGAACAATTTGGGAATTGGCCTAACGCCTAAATTGGGGGAAAAAAGATAAGAAAACGATTAAAAACTAAATTGAGGCAAACATAAGGTGATGTTAGATTTCTTTGTGTAACCATGATAAAGATTATGGAATGATTCATTTCAAAAGTGTCATATTACTGTATATGGAAATACCATAAAGCATGCCTAACACAAATTGTGCCTAACTTAATAATAGAATGTCAGCCAATACATATTAAATGTGATTTATAAATGTCCTGACACCTACTGGACTTGCGTCAAATAGGTTTTACTTTTTAATTATTTTATCCCACTGGAAGTGCCAGATGGCTGGTCTGTACTTCAATCACTCTGATGCTCTTAACCTGCTCTGTCTGGCTCTCCATTTTGAGTAGAATAAATATTTAAATTCCATTTGACAAAGGTCTGATAACCACTAACTGCTCTGATAAGACATTATATATAATTTTTCTTTATGTTCTGAACTAATTTGCCTACTATTTATCATATGCTGACACACCGTCATTATTTGTGCAATTTGTTAAGTGTGGACCCTTCTTTCCTCTTGATTCATTTTGTTAAGCACAATACTTACATCTTGCCTTGATGCCAGATCCCTCTCAAAACTGTCATAAAAAAATACATCAGGGTTTTTTTCCTTATGCTTTTTGTTCGTCCCGTCATCATTGGCACAGCTTTGAGGTCGGTTGGTTTGTTTTGCTTTTCAGACCCAACCCCAGAACGGGACAAAACCCCTGAACCAGACAGAGGGTCCCCTGCAGCCCTCAGCCCTGTCCCAGACATGGATGGAAAGAGGATGCGTCTGTCATTCCACCCCTCCCCTGTCCTGGCTCCTCTCAACCAACCCAACGTGCCTGTGCGGGTGAGCCACTCATTTACAGTACAATAATAATTATTATCATAATTGAGTCGGCTACTCTTAGTTGTCACTGTACATTTGCGCAAACATGAACTTTGTCCTCTGCATTTACAACATGAATAATACAGTTCCCGGGGAGCAGTTAGGGGTTAAGTGTCTGGTTCAAGGTCACAATCAAGGTCAAGATCAAGAACGAATGTGTGGATTTTCATGAACTTTTTTGGGAAAGATCAGTAGACTGCCCCAACGACATGCTCTGAAAAGGTCAAAGGTCGAGGTCACAATTTGTTACATTAATTACTGTTGTTATAGTCTTATGATTCTTTGACCTCAGAGGAGGTGTCCAAATGTAGTAGAAGACATGGCTTGGTTCTTTGTAAGTTACTGAACATATAAAGCTTCATAATGGAGCCGACACTAATGCTAAATGAATCATAGTTGTGATTGTGATGTTGTCTTTTCTTTGGTGAGTGTATCGTTGACTTACTTGATTTGAGGATGAATTTGGAAATATTTCAGATTTTTCCATGTCACTCTTACATAGTGCTGGTTAAAGTTTGATATTATTATAATGAAAATGATGAGAGTCAAACTATGCAATCCTATTTCATTCTGCATTACTCAGATTATAGGGCTGTCTAAAAATCACATGGAAAATACTTCCCAGAAATACTTGCTATGCCTATGACACAAGATTACTTACTTGCATATCTCACTTGCAGAACACGGAGAAGTCCAAAGACTGGTATAAGAGTATGTTCAAACAGATACACAGAATACCTGGTAAGGACCGTTTATCATCTCTTGTTATCTTTGTGTGTTTGATAAGATGTTATCTCTGTATCACCCTCCCAGTGAGTGTTTGTCATTTTCCTCCCCACTATGTTCTGTCTCTCCATCACCATGTTCAGAACCTATTGAGGAAAATCCATACCGTCCCACCTACATTTTCCCAGAGAACTATGACTCTATGATGAAGTCAAAAGGTACCCAATGGCAGTAAGCGTTCCGCTCCATTGGCTTTACTAATCTCCTAGTCATATCCTGGGGTCTTTCAAATACTTCAGCTGTCCTCAATCTTCGTCTTGCCTGGTCACCAGCCAAGAACAAAATCTACAGTAATATACCCCAATCTGGCACCACATGGAAACAGTCAGAACAAAATATTATAAGTATTTGAAAGTATTTCAAATGCTTTAATACCCAGGTCCAATCCATCCAATAGCTCAGCATTTCCCATGTAGCTGACATTTACTACAAGAGTCATGCAGATTTCTTGAAATAATTAAAAGAGACTCTGAGAGAAACACTGAGGATTGCCAGTCTGAATTAAAACTACAATCCGGGGGTTAATTCAATATATGAACTCAGTGGTTGGAGTTGGCCTTCCTACTCTTCTATTGAGACATTTCGAGACGTTTTTGAGAATGTCAATAAAGTTACATGAAGCAGACAGCGCACCGCATTTGACACTACATGCGCCCGTATGTTTACTGTAATTTGGACATTGTAGCATTTACCTCTCTCCATCGGGAGAGTGACACAGCAGACATAAGATTTACGGATTGTAGCTTTACAATAATATGGCATAATTGGCAGTAATAACATCACTATCTTGATTTAACCATAGTTAAACTCAATTACTGTTTTTTTGCTTGCTTGCAGTTTAAAGATAGCTAAGAACCGAATTGTCAGAGTTGCCTTCATATCCTTCTGAGAGCATACTGATCTTCAGAAGAATGACAACTTTTGGTTCTTAACCAGTTCAAGAAATCTATATGAAAACCTCCCGTCTCTTCATTTACATTTATTATAACATAACATTTTGTTCATTGACTTTTCCTTTTGTTGCTCATCATCATTGTCAGACTCTGTAGAACTGAGCTGATCTATTAGATAGATAGTGGCTTATAGTGGAGTGTTCATGTAAACAGCATAATCATCGGAGCATGACTAGTCTACTCATTTGCCTTGTACTCAACAATGAGCTCTTAGTTGTAGTGTTGTATTTTAGTCACTAGGTGCTGCTGGAGTCCTATTGACTACAGCCTGACAAAGAGGACTTTATTTATTTGTACCAAGCATGGTGCACATGGTTCCTGGTGTTCATGTTTGGTTACTTTATATACTCATCCTCATCCACAGCTGACAACTGACTCATTGTGCAGTTGAGCGCTATCCCTATGATTCGTTTATCCTGTTTGTTTCCAGAAAAGATGCTGTGTTTTCATTCTAAATGTGGAGACTTTTTTTTTTCTTTATTGACCATTATTTATTCATAACATGGATGCAAATCGATGTCAGGGGATCTGTTTTTAGCTCAGTAATGCATCCTCCAAAGTACATTGACCTGACACTCTCAGACATACACTTTGATTAGGTACTGTAGGTGAAAGTGTAATGATTAGACTAATGGAAAGTCTGAGACCGCAACAACCACATTGAAAAACTTTTTTTCCCCCCAATGCTTCTCAAAATAATGTTATTATTTGATACAATATTTGGACTCACTATGAGTAATTTCCAAGTTACGATGTTATCCTGGAACACATTTGTGCATCAAGGCTTAAATTTGTCAGTAACTTAAATTAGAGGGATATTGAATGGATTTAGATTCTCTTGTGTTCCTCTTTCAGACGATGGCCCCACTCCCTTCGGGTACTTGGAAGACGGTAAGTTACATTTCAAGGTTCAAGGAGTTTTATTGTCATTTCATACAGGTACAGAATGAAATTTGTTACCCAGGTCCTGGTCATGGCAGAATAAATGACACCTAAATGACTGAAGGTTCCTTCCTTTTCTTTATGTAAAGTGTACTTAGAAAAGCGCTATATAAATCTGAGCTATTATTATTATGATTATTATTACATAAAACTTGCTAGTCGGCATCCCTGTTGCATACACAATTTCATGTTGAACCCAATTTAAAGATCACTTCTAAAGAAAGAAATAATGCATTTACTGAAAATATTTTACAATTCCAGCGGTCACGCTTCATGTCTTCAGTGGAATTTCCTTTACAGCACGTTAAAGTAGTAGCTGAGCTAAGCACAAATCTGTTGACATAAATTATGAGGCTACAGTGCAAGGGTTTTCTTAATATACTTTTTTAGTATATTCATTAGTCTCAAGGGGTTAGTGATAGTTTTTTTATTCTGTGAAAACACCTCTCGAACAATAGGTTAGAAATGTCAGATCTTCATACATTTCGATACACTAGTCTGGACACTTACAATAATAGACTAAAAAAGGGTTACGGTTATTATAATTGGTTGATTTTTCTTGGTCCAGTATTGATATTGTTCTGACTGTTGAGACATTATATATATTCCAATGGGATTTCCAATATGTATAGAATGTCTGTTTTGGATCTCACATTTTCACCCCAAGTCAATTATCGACACTTTGTTTCCCCCTCCCTTTCTCCCCCTCACACACACACACAGACAGACAGACAGACAGACAGACAGACAGACAGACAGACAGACAGACAGACAGACAGACAGACAGACAGACAGACAGTCAGTCAGTCAGTCAGTCAGTCAGTCAGTCAGTCAGTCAGTCAGTCAGTCACTCACTCACTCACTCACTCACTCACTCACTCACTCACTCACTCACTGTACACAGGGAGAGGATAAATCCCAAAGCCAGCTGCTTGTTTACAAACATCTTTGGTCTTTGGTGTTTGACATGTGGGTGCAGGTGTATTTTTATTCACATACAGTATCTGGTGTGTTGCAGTTGGCTACTGTCAGTCTTGCTGGCAGGCAGCCACAGGGGTGGAGGTGCTGTAAATGAGATATGGCTCATTCTGTAAAAGGATTCAGTGCTCAGGAGGTGATTGAACTGGTAACATCAGTTGACACTGAGAAGACATTTTTATTGAGCCTCCAGAGTCCAGATTGTGAGAGTGGCGACAGTAGAGATGAGGAGATGGGTGGTAGTCTGGACAACTTGTCGGTTTATTGCTCTTGGCTCTTGAGTGTGTTTGTTAATAACCACATGAACCCTATAGCTTCCCTGTTCTAGGGGGTAACATTCTGCAAAAATAACAGATCCACAAACTCACAATGCGTCGGGACTCCGGTTAACAAAGCATTATAGGGTTTAATTAAGCCTGATTTATATTTTGTTGTATGGCAGTCGCGTGCAGAAAATAGCTGATCTACAGTCTCGCAAAATGGCCCGATAAAACACATTATGAGCTTCTGCCGTTTCCGGTGCATGACTCTGTTGTATGATGCTGTATAAATTAAGCTTTAGTGGATTAGGCATATCAAAAAGGAATAGGGGTCTATAGGTTTCTCTGAATGCATCCATGCCCATAAACCTCTTAGAAATACAGTATATGTAAACTCACGTTTATGGAGCTACATTTCTCATAATTCCTCCCTAAAATTCTCTGTATCTGGTCATTAGATGCATACTTTGTTTTGTAAATGTGATCATAAGAACCTGTATTCCCACTATTGTTTTAGTGAAAAGTGATAAAACGAGTAACCCCTTGAGACTAACTACGAGTTATATCAAATGCTTGGTACCACTGGATTCAGAAAATATTGAATTCAACTTAAATTCAATAATATGTGTTTTTATCTGGAGTAAATCTGATATTTTTTTATTTTATTTTTAAAAGAAAACGACTTTGTCTACCAATTAAGGCATGATAAATGTGCAAAATCAGGAATTAGTATTTGTCACATGTAGCCACGTCTTGACAGTTTCCACAGAATTCTTTTTGTGTTTCTAGTTCTAACAGAAAAACATATGGGGCTTTTTCCCAGCATCCTTGGGGAAAGAAAATAGCAGATCGACAGTCGATCGGCTATTTTCAGAACAGAACAGACACTACTAGTATAGAGCCCTGAGGGACTCCGGTCAACCATATGGGGTTTAAGTGGTTGAATACATTTCAGGTGATCCGTTAATACAGCTGAGCATCATTCTGTTTCTATTCTGTTTCAGTAAATGGGGTCCCACGTTCTCAAAGTGCTGCAGAGGTGGATCCAAGAGCTCGGTCGCTGCCCGTGCCAACGCGGACCTCCTCTCTCAAACCCAAGAGGTGGGTTTCCTTCATCTGCCATGCATCTGCAGCTTATGGGATCATTTACCTGCGGCTGTACTAAACAGGCCTGATTTCCCCATTTCTTGTCCCTGTTTTTCCAAAACTTAGTTTCTCTTCCACTCTACTTGACACACCAGATAGGATGAGACACCACGCACAGTAACCGTTTGTCTCTGGTGAAATGGAATATGAATATTTGTATGCTCTGATAGCAGATTCCAGTTTGGTATGCAATAGGCCATAGACCCCCATAAGTCCGAGGATGTATCAATGGAACAAAATGGACCTGTGGTTCCATTTGTACACTGTCGGAGTTACAGACCTGTAAGGGTCCATTTGGTTCCTAACTATCAATCATTTAGATGCATGGGTTTGGGGACCCCCTGCTGGAACTCCCTCAAGGACCCCCGGGGGTCCCAGCCCCCACTTTAAGAACTGTTATACACTACAGAGCAGAGCAAGATCCCCAGACCTGGTGTTTAGTGCGGTCTGCCTTAATCTCCAGCTCCCTACTAGCTCCCATGCTAGCTGTGACCTGGGGCTGGAGAACGACTGAAAATAGCAGATCTACAAGCTCGATCGCAACAGGTTGTGAGCTTCTTGATTTTCTATTTTAACTATTTTTGTACGCCACATCAAAGTGGGGTCACAGCCTTACTGTGACCCCACCCATGGTCCCCCCCTGCCCCCCACACACACACACACACACAGAAAGTCAGCGCTGACAAAGACAATCCACCCTCTAAAGCATGTGCAAGAATGAATGATGGAGTGATGAAGGGAGGACAGGTGACGGAGGATAAACTGTTGTTCAGTGGAGCTCTAGATGACATGACTAACTGACTGTCCTCTGAATGAACTGAATGGGCTTTCTTTGTCCATTTTGGAGAGAAAAAAAACAGTACGTAATGTACACCGTTTGAGGTTTAAAAGAAAACTGTGATGATTAGTTTGTTTAAGATGTAACTTTTATGTAAAGAGCTCACGAAACAAAATGATTTAGTAACCAGTAATTAACTGGAAGTTGCAGTTTGTCAATTCTTTGCCATTTTAGTAGTTGTATCTTTTACAGACATATCTGTATCTGTTTGTAGAAGGAAACTTGATGTTCCTTCTTGCTCTCTCATTCTTACACCAGAGGTAATTCTGTTGTATTAATTAATCAGTCTAGTCAAATGCTGTATAGATTAGCTAGGGCAGGGGTTCCCATACCTTCACATGCCAAGGACCCCTAATAGTTATAGCCTCAGGCCGCTGCCCCCCTGTTGCAGTATTGCTTAAACATTTTTTCTGTAATTTAATGAGTCAATTCAGTATTTCCCAACCAGACCAGGCAGTAGCACAGAATACTCTCAATTAAAACCATAATGGTACGGTCGGTCTACCATATAAAAGTTCAGTCTCCTGAGAAAGTACATTTTTTGCTTGCTTCGGGAACAACTGACCATATGAAACACATTGGCAGCGATTACTGTACGATATCATATATTAAAACATTTTGGTAACACTTTACTTAAAGGTTGGGTCTATAATGCATTATAATTGCATTTATATATGCTTATAAGGCATTATAACACTTGTTATAAATGTTTACAACCTTTTACATTTTACGTTTAAAACGTATAACAAGTGCTGGTCATAATGCATTATAAGCTCAGTGGAACAGCACATTATAACTACCATAACTTTGGCAGCTATAAAGTGTGTTTGTTATAAGTTGTTGTTTATGTTGCATAATTATAAACATTTATAACAAGTGTTATGAAGCATTATATAAGTGCATTATAATGCATTATAAATGTGATTATAATACATTATAGACCCGACCTTTAATTAAAGCGTTACCTGGCTGTTATGATATGCTGTTCCACTGAGTTTATAAGGCATTATGACCAGCACTTATAGATTATATTATTATAAGTTATAATACTTCATAAACCTTGTTATAAGTTGTTATGCATACAAATAAACATGTATAACAAGTGTTATAATGCCTTATAAGTGCATTAGAATGCATTAGAAATGTGCATTATAGACCCAACCTTAATATAAAGTCTTATCACATTTTTATAGAGCCTGATCTGACCGATATTGGATTTTTGAGTCTGATATCAATATTAAATAGTACAAATAAATGTATTAATTTAATGTAATTTTTTTGCAATGATCCCTCTATATTTATATTTTAAATACATGGTATCGTCCATTACATTTTGTTTGTCTTCTGAAGTCTGGCTATTAAGTATCATCTGAGGAAATTCTTTGCTCTGGTTTCGGTCACAGCAAACAATCTTGTTGAACTGATTCGATTAGTGCTTTGACAGGCCTGTGAAATGAATTTTGTGTTCCGTCATCATAAGTGAAGAAAACAGGGGGAGAAAATAGCAGATCCAAATGGATGAGCTCTCATCATGACTAGGACGTCATCTTTAGAATGGTTGCCATGGAGACCACTTGATAAGGATAGGCTCTCCTCCATCTCAACCCCCCCCCCTCTCTCTCCTCTCTCCCTCTTCATAGGAACGAGTGGGAGCCCCCAGATAAAAAGGTGGACACCAGGAAGTATCGTGCGGAACCCAAGAGCATCTTTGAATACGAGCCAGGAAAATCATCGGTGCTTAAGCTGGAGAGAACGGTACGCTAGCCAAGCCAAGCTGCTGTCTTCATTGCCTGTGTTCGCCTGGTGCGGTGTCTCTGACTGTGCATGTTGTGTAACTGCTCTCTCCCTACGTTTTATAAGCTGGCGGGCGCGTGGCGGCTTCACTAACACAGCTCTAAAGGGGGGACGTAGTAGTATATTATTTGCAGCCTGAGTTGCCATGTGTGCGACATTCCTAGAGGGTGTCTCGTTGCGGTGACAGATGATCCTTTCTGCCAGTGTGGGAGTATCACTTACAAGGATAGCCATTGTTCTTCCCATGTTCAACTTAAGGTTATTGGGCTGAATCGGCTTGGTGTGAGGGGGATCAGTGTACAGACACACACACACACACACACACACACACACACACACACACACACACACACACACACACACACACACACACACACACACACACACACACACACAAGATGGATACTGTGTTTTCTTGAGAGGAAGTGCAGTCGTGTCTACACACAGCTGATGTATGTTGTGCCGTCATTCTGTGTCCTTGAGGGTCTGTCTTTTGATAATGAGCTTTGTCACCTGCATAATTAGGCTTCCTTAGACACCTTCTTGCTTGGATACGTAGCACGGTCCCTGAATCTTCTCCCCAAAGGAGGTCTTGAACGTTGCAACATAAATGTTATCTTTTTTTTTTTCTCTTTTCACTATTTTCTTTTTTAAGAATCTTTCATTAATCGTAATCGAAGCAAAAGTTCACCAGTCGCGTGAAAGGTGTGAAAAAGGCTCCCACTCAAAACTACAGCTAGAGTGGTATACTGCACAATTGATTTGACATATTGATTTGAAGTTATATCGCCCAGCCCTACTGTTAGAGTGCAGCTGATAGCTGGTCAATTAAGCACTCATTCGTCCTGACAACCGTTCTCAAATGCAGGACACAATTTGTTTTGTAATTGCAGGCTCAGTCATTACGGGTCAGTACATTTGTTGCTGTAGCTGGCTGTGTTCTCTCTTGTTTTCATCTAGTGCTCTCCACCGTGATGCCAAACATATTTATATTCTATATTGAGTCCTTCCAAAAATATCTCACAATTTCATTGCATTAAATCACTATCAGATATCTGTCCTTGCATACAGTTTTATTGCCAACAGTATGTGTTTTGTCAGTGCAATAGATATGTACAACATGCACATATACAAATATGTGCACGTTGAAGGATGCACCACATTTTTGTTGAACTAGCTTGGTTAATATACCAGTCAGTCATAAAGACATCCCAAGACATCATTTTTTGATTAGAATTCTGGCTCATTTATTTATAATTTTTTTTTGGTCAAATAGTACAACAATGCAGGACACAAAATGACAGAAAAATAAGATTAACAGTACATACAGAAACACATGGGTGGGATCGATGACCATCAGAAAGCAGGGATAGTTAAGAGTCCATAAGTGAAGGATGCACCATAGCAGCCAGATATCCACTTTACTCAACTATTGTCAAGCAATGCCAGGAATGGCATCCACATTTTTTGGAACTTAGAATTCTGGATCATTTATGCTAGTTATTTTCAACCTTTTGATTTCCAAGGACCCCCAGTTTGACATGCATTATGCCACAGACTCCCAATCTTTACTGTAAAATCATCGTGTTAATTTAACTCTATGAGTGTACAAATGGATTCCGTATGGGTACATTTGTACACCCTCAGAGTTACAGAGCCGAAAGGGTCCATTTGGTTCAAAACTGTCAATAACTTAGCTGTGGACCCCCCGGAACCCCTCTCTCAAAGACCCCTGGGGTTCCCCGGAACAGGAGAGAACCAGTGTTTTACGACACTGGGGAATCATTGTGTTGGCTCCATCAGGAATGTTTCATAGCCTCATTATGTGTATATTCTGTGCTGTCTGAAATGTCTTCTCTCTGTCTTTCTCCTCTTTTCCTTGTTGCCATGCCCCCCTAGACTCAGGATGTAAGTCCAGAAGATATAGATTTAGAGAATGAGCCTTGGTATAGATTCTTTTCTGAGATGGAGTTTGGGAACGCGGTAAGTGGTCACACTGTCTTTTAAACGGACAGTGTTATTCTATTATGAAATATGCATGTGATAACATCCATGTTTTAAACAATGCCTAAAACAAACCGTGTCTGTCTGTAAAGACTACCTCCAAATTCTTCCAAACCCGGCACTTTATATTTCCAGTCCTTTTACGAAATAATGTTTTTAATGCTTAACCTTAACATAAAATCAGGCTTACATGAGGGCATGTAAGGAGGGCACAGTTTGTATCATCTGAGCACTAAATTTACTTTGACCTGTTGAGGTTAGGTCAATGAGACATAATGAGACATTGATCAATATACATCTAATTTCTTTTTTCATGTCCTTTGTTTTTTCTTGTTTCCATGCTTTACTAAGCAGTATTTTCGGAAGCCCATTCAACTACCATGCTGTTACTGCCATTGCTCGTCCTCAAGAAAGGGTCATTTGTGCACAGTAAATTCCTCACTGTTAATTCATCCATTTGTAACTCAAGGAGACCCATAAGGGTCCAATTGGTTACATTTTGTACACCCTCAGAGTCAAATGAACACTGAGGATTTTACTTTGTGATCTCCCTCAAACACCAGGTCTAAGTCTAGACTGTTTACTTTTACCTGAGGGGCCTCAGTGAGTTTGTTTGTGAATTGCATCATTCTCGGCACAGGCAGTGGAAACATATTCCGACTTAATACAATAGCCATAGCTTTTACCTAGTGTAAAGTAGATGATTTAGATTTACTGTGTGTTAATTCAGAGACACAATGACAGTGATATGGAGTGAGTGCCATATTGGAATATGATATAGGGATAAGTGATGTATCAAACAGCTGTTGTGACTGCACTAGGCAATAGGCCATCTTTGTATTGTCTTCCTTACAACAGGATCCTCAGGTCCCTGGCCAGGAATGCTAAGCCTCACAGCGTTGCTGTTCTTGCATACCATTAACTCAACACCCACGTGGAACACATTTAATTTTGTATTATTTGTATTTTTTTTAAACATTGATGCACACTCTGCCAATGAGGATACATGACATAACTGTAGGACAGAGGACTGGACAAGGTGATTGAAGCACGAGTCACTCTTCGCCTGATGATTCTGTGGGGTCCACTCAAGCATTAGACTCCACGATAATCCCAGACCCTTGAAATACACAGCTAGAATGGTGCGCTCAGTAGAGCACACATCTCTGCCAGGTGGCATCCCCTAACAATAATAGCGATGTATTTAGTTAAAACTCTCTACAGCCATGAAAGCGTTCCACAGCATCACCCAAAACGTGTTATTTTCCAATCATGTTTGTCCGGCAACTCTACATTTATGTGATTTCAAGACGGCTGTACTAGGCTATATTAGTTTTGGTGCAAGCTTTGCCGAGCATCAGGACTGAACTCTCTGTAAAGATTATGATGATTCTGGGGTTTGTGGTCGGGTTAATCTAACATTAAGATGTACCGGTGAACTTTCATGTCTGCGATTCCTTGATCTGGTACATCCCTTAAACAAGAGAAAGTGTAATTTGCTACATGCTTATCCCATAGCTTGGAAGGATGATTGCTCTGCGATTCTAAACTCCCAAAAAATAACATAATTGTCATTCAGCGATTTGGAAAATCTTTGAGAATTGAAGTCCATGGCCTGCTGTTAATGTGCACAAGAAATATGACAGCCTAGTAGTACACAAGATTTACTGCAGACAGACACACACATGCACATGCACACGCACGAGCACACACACACACACACACACACACACACACACACACACACACACACACACACACACACACACACACACACACACACACACACACACACACACACACACACACAAGGCCAAACGCATGATTTCCTGGCGGAGGTATTAAATGTTGTCCATCCGCCTGCCTGTCTGTCTATCTGGTATATTTACCAAGTGATTGAAGGGCGAGGGAATGAGGTTGTCATAGATGACTCGGTTGAAGTGCCCTGACAAATCCATGCCTCGGGCCTTAGCTGGCACCAGGCAAGTATGGCACTGGCTGCCCGCAGAGCAGATGTTCCCTGTCCGTGTTGTCTGTCAGTCACCTCCGGGCAGCTTTGCTCGGAACACCACACCCTGGATCATATGAGGCGGCACCCCTGCCTACGACATGAGATCATGTCCTAGCATCAGCTCAGGACGGGGGAGGGATCTCCTGTTCCCAGACGCCGCTGTGCTTGAGTCACAAGGGTGTCCATGGATAGACACGGTTGACTCCGACTCCAGCTACACTAGGTCACTGAATATGACGGGAAGGGTTAGAAGCACAAGAGGCTGCTAACCCTCTGTGGGTGTTATCACCGCCTGGATGGTTGCCGGGTGAGCTCGGTTTGACCACTGGCTCCTGTTTAATGTCAAAGCCACTTCTAAAACTACACCTGGTATGTGTAGTATTTGACCTCAGGCCCCGGCCAGACACCCTGGCTCATTGGTATTTGATTGACATATCTGTTCTTGAGTCAGAGTGGCTAGAGAGAGGTGTTCTGGCTGGAAGCCAGAATAGATTGGACTGCTCAGGGGGTACATGAAAAGCTGGCCCTTAAGGCCTCTGGTTAGATGGACCCTTGTTCTGATAAATGACCATCAGACTGCTGTAGAGGTCTAAGGATTAGTACTTCACATTATCGAAAGTTCTTCTGATTCCATGGAAATCTCTCTTTCCATATTTAGCTTAAGAAAAGTGCTAATAATGGCAGTGTGGCTCTGTGAGACCAGCCCATAAACAGAAGATAACAGAAAAGATCTCCCAGCAGCCAATATGTCAACATATTGGCTGAGTCAATCACGCAGTGAGTGATTGACTCAATCACTCCCCTCGATTGAGACAATAGGAACTTCAACTAAATGCCTGACATGTAACATGCCGGAGACTGACGTGATGCAATCTTAAACCTAGTGAAATACATTCTCAAGTGGTTAGTGCACAGCGACACCTGTGCACAGTCACAGCCCGCTCGAATAATGTTAGCAGGTTGGAAACCCACGGGGGGGGGGGGGGAGTTCAATCAGAGATATGTGGACATACATGGTTTGTTGGAGCTGGAATTCCATACATAACTCTGGTTTGGAAGAAGCGCTTTTACCCTCCTACGCCTGACTGAGTGACTCCATCTGGATCGCATATTCTGATGGGGGGGGGGGGGGGGGGTTGTTGCCACTCTGTCTCTGCTCAGACTCACATGGAGACCATCGAGTGTGAGACTCCACCCCCCCATCCCCTTATCCCCATACCACCGGAAGCAAGCAAGCTATAAACCCATACGCCTGCTACATCATTGTGATTTCATATTTGACCTTTTGTCATACACTTAACCTTTTATCTGTAAGTGTTTTGTGTTGATGAGACGAGTGTCTAGCTGTAAAAGGTCGCCTCACACAGGGGGAACGGTTGTTTTCATTAGAGCCTAGCAACATACAGTATATATAAGGTGTTGGAAAGAATGGGATTCATGTTACTATGAACTTCTCATGATTGCTCTTTTGAATGCGAATGAAGTACGCAGTATCCTACACTAACCAACGGGCGTACACACACACACACACACACACACACACACACACACACACACACACACACACACACACACACACACACACACACACACACACACACACACACACACACACACACACACACACACACACACACACACACACACACTTATGACTTATAGGAGACACCTGTTTGGAAACAGACCTGTGAAAGTGAGCAAGCGTTCCACTGACTCATTAGGAGGAGATTCTCCAGTCCCTGTCCTTATACAGTGGCAGGGAAATGACACATCCACCTTCTGGTGTGATAGATAAGGCAAGCAATATCACCCTCTACCTCTATTTGCTCAACGGGTGAAGTGAAATGTGCATTCATCATCTCTCACCTACTTTTATGTTCTCCGCCTTAATCATTCCATAAGCCATTTTTGAACGCACACAGCTCTCTCGGGATGTGAAAGACTTTTTCATGCCAGTTTTAGGATGAATTTAAAATTCAGCTTGGTACGTGACATACATACTGTCTTGTCACACACGCGGACATCACTCGGGCATCTGCAGAACGTCTTGTAAATAATAAGATTAAGATTCCATTCCTCGGGTTGAGATAAGCCTTTCATGCTCGTTTCCTGTTGACTTTCCATCAGCGCCGTATGTGTAAGCCCAATTACCCACGGGTATCAGGGGACACTATCAAACACCCCCCCATCTCACCCTCTGTTGAGTCAGACATGTTCTGAGTCATGGCGTGTTCTCAAAAGGCTGAAGGGACATGGAACATTTGGCTTTATAAATAGATCAGACTATAGACCTGCCAGACTTAAATTCTGTTCTTATAAAGACAGGCATTTTGAAAGGTTAATAATGATCCTCCTGCCCCAGCAACTGACTGGAAAGGCATGTTGTGGGGAAATGAGCTGTTCAGATCACTCCTGGTCTGGTTGGAACAGGGCCGGGGTGTGGGGGGGCTTCGCCATGGGGGGAAGTGGATGTGGCATTACTAACAGGGCCAGGCTGGCTGGCTGGCATGGGATTGTGCAATCTTATTTGCAAACAACACTTGTGCTCTTATTCATAGCCTCTGTGTCACGTCACGTTATTTTTACCCTCCGTGACGTGAACACAGGAGAAAAGCAACAGAGACAGTGGGCTAAAATTAGCCGTCTCTAAACCATTCAAAACGCTAGCAGGGTGGTACCCCAGCGAATGGCTCTCCCTGTGTTTTGGGGGTAGTAACTGCCCAGAAATACCAGCTGTATTTCCCCTCACCTTCGTGCTTCAATCACTCACACTGCACTTGTGTTGTTTTACCTTTATCTCTAATGTTGTTTTTGCTTTTTGTTTGCTTGTTTCTATAATATCTCAATTTTCTATTGTCAACAACTTTCATGTATTTTTCAAATGTCTTATTCCTGACTGTATTATTTGTAGTTTGTTTTGTTGGAGACACGTGTATGCTTGAATGACTTTCTGTGCGTGTGTGCGTGTGTGTGTGTGTGTGTGTGTGTGTGTGTGTGTGTGTGTGTGTGTGTGTGTGTGTGTGTGTGTGTGTGTGTGTGTGTGTGTGTGTGTGTGTGTGTGTGTGTGTGTGTGTGTGTGTGTGTGTGTGTGTGTGTGTGTGTGTGTGTGTGTGTGTGTGTGCGCGCGTGTGTAATTTGGCCCGCTTGCTCCACCAGCTGGTTAATTGTCCCCCGCTCTGGTCTGCTCCATTGGTAATGAGAGTGACTCAATACCAGACAAAAGAGATGGCTTCACCGAGAGACAGCAGCCTATTGGCTGAGGCTGTGACAGCCCCCCTCCCCGCATGGGTGCCCCCTGACCGATGCACGCCCACCCAACCCCCCCCCCCCCCCTCCCTGCTTACTGCTGCTTGTTTTCTCCAACTTGCATGCAGGTCAAAACACACGCTTTACTCCCCCATGCCAAGCCTGGTCCAGCAAAATCTTAAGCGCCCAGCACTGGAGGACGAGAAGCCCAGACAAGCAGAGCGCGCAGGGGAGAGAGACGAGAGAATCTGAGCATAGCTAATGCTCCTTCTTCTTCTGTTCTGTGTGGAGGAGTCCTTCCTGTGGATCTATCAATGACTTCTTTGTTTGGTTTGTTGCAGAGTGCCCCCTCTTTCAGCCCCCTGGAAAAGGCGTCCGACCTGCAGCAGTAGTAAGTCCACCCTTCTCTTCTTCCTGTATTGATGCATCTGTTTTAAGGCTGTCTGACTCTTAGCGGAATGCCGATGATTATTCGAGGCATGCTGTGCTACTGTGTAGCCCAGTGTCAGATGAGGAATCGAAGCGTTTCCTCCATCCTGTAGAGCTTGCCCGCCTACAGAGGGGACTCCTGCTTCCTGTTAATAATGTGAAAAACCTGACAGAACAGTGTGTCCTCTGTTTGGATTTCAGGGTATATTTGGGGTGGTAGTTGGGGGACATGGCCATTCCGTGTTGATTTGATTTAAAAGCAGCAGTCCACGGAGTCCAACCTGAATGGTATAAGAATAGAGGGAACTCCGTCCCAAACCCACCCTGCTGCATATCTTTGAAAAACCGTTAGGTCACTCTGGGATGGACGCGCGTGTGTGTGTGTCACTGTAAAATATAGACACAAACAGTTGCATGATGAAAGGAGATGGGTGATCAACAAGACAACAAACAGCGTAAAGTCCTCCATGGCTTTGTTTCTGTCAGAAGAGATTTATGTGTTCTATTTCTGTTTATGTAATAAAATGTAAGGAATTCTGCACTGAGCCATGGTGACTTTTCGTGTGCTCCCGTCCAGCAAAAAAACATCCCCCTCAGTTTATGCAGAGAACTTTCCATCTGTTGTAATGATTATGTGCCAGTAAGCATCAACAGGAGTGTAGCTTTGTTGTTCCAATACACTGGGAAGAGTTCCCTAAAATACAGCTTGAACCTTTCTGTAAAACTAAACTTTTTGCTTCAGTACTGGGTAGAAAAGAAGACAGAACAAAGTAGTTTACGGTACACGCATTTCTTTAAGCGTTTATTATACAGTAATGCCTGATGCTTTGGTGTCAACAAACAAAACGGTTTAATGGCTTCCAGATAGATACTGTAGTGAGAGTTCATTGACCCTAACGTTTCATAGGAAAAAGCACAAAGCCACACACCAACTTTCTTCAAAGGCACATGTGTTTAGGGTGGGAACGTTTTCTTGGGAATTCACTTGGGCCTTTGAAATTGGATATCAGTTTGAAGATCATTCTTGCAAAGATAATAGCTTGCTGTAAGACTAAACTCTTCCCTTGGCATGTCTCTTAATGTCAGTTACAGATAACTGAATGAACAGCTAATGTTATTTTTGAGTTGGAGTGAGGTCAGTAACAGACATCCTGTGTGAGGGAGAGGGAGGGAGAGAGGGAGAGGGAGGGAGAGGGAGAGGCAGAGGTAGAGAGGGAGAGAGAGAGGGAGAGAGAGAGAGAGTCATTTTAGTAGATAAATCGAATAGCATCCAAATCAAGTTATTGTGTCCATCAGGATACCACTGAGCTATTCCAGGAGTCTTGCAATGTACGGTAACCTCTTATAGTGAATCAAACAGCATGTGTCAGCAAGTTTGGCAATGTGTGCCCGTTGAAATGGAGTTTGTATGGACATTTTTGGTCTGTGGTGTCATGATTCAGTTAAACTTTAGTGGTTATGCTGCTGCGCTGGGTCCTAATTTCCTATTTCTCTCTATGACTTCACCAAAGTCCTTCCAAGAGACTAGCTGAGATCTTCCATTGCGTTACTCGGATCCTTGTACAAGTCCTGTGCAGAATTTATTCAAATTATTGAATGTAACTATACTAAACGTTGGCCTTCTGTTACCTATAAATGTGGCCTTCTGCTGCCAGTGCCAGCAGTGTCCAAATTGCTTTTTTTCTGAGATCTATGAAAGGGATTATTGTTGAGGTGGTGAATAACTAGTGCAATATATCTGTAAATTGGCCTACGCTTGTAAAACTGACTTGGCAAGGGCAGAGGAAGCAAAAAAAAAGAAGAAGAAAAACAATTGTTTAAAAAAAACTACGTTTTCCTCTTTTCCTTCTTTTACATAAAAAAAATATTTCTTTTTTACAGCGTATGTATTATTTTTTTCACCTAGATTAATGATGATGCTCGAATTTCTGTGTGGGTTAATGAGCTCATTCTGTCTGCACAAATAGAGGAGCAGAATGCAAAGCACTTCAGTGGCGTCCAGAACAGAGAGTAAACCTGAGAATTGTACAGGTGCAACCATGTGGGAACAGTCAGGGAATATTTTTAGCAATCTCTCACATTGGAATGTCAAAATAAGGGTAGGAGTCCATGCTTCCGCGTAACAGTTGTCCAAATTCCACACATTCTTGTATAAAAGCACCATTATTTGTGTCCCAGCTTAGTTTGTCTCCTTTAAATCTGCATTGCGCTTAAGTTGATTACGTCAGACCAAATCGAATGAGAGCCATATGGCAGCATACTACTGTTTCCAAAGGGGGTGCCTCTGTTCTTCCAATAAATGCATTTTACGCAACTTATCCAAATAAATGAGACTTGTGTTTAAATTTCCAGCAGTAATTTTAATGTTTCTCTCTACCGCCCAGCTCCTCTTGTACGTCAGGACATAGCGAGGTGGAGACGGACAGGGGATCACCCAACAGTGAGCCTGGGGCTCCTGAAAATGACCGCCATGTTTACAAGAGTGTGCTGGAGGGTGGAGATATTCCCCTGCAAGGTCTACGGGCCCTCAACAAGCGTCACGGCAGCACCTCCTCTAAAGGTAGGTTTCCAAACATGCAGCACATGTTCCCGGGGAAATGTATGTACTGTGTGTGTGTGTGTGTGTGTTTGTGTGTTTGTGTGTTTGTGTGTGTGCGTTTGTGAATGAAGAGATAGGCAGTGGTCCACTTAAAGCCCTTTAACCACTGAGACAGAACCAATGTGTTGGAGACAGCAATGCTAAGCTGTTAACATGTCAGGGATACATGTGTTTCCTTTTAACTTTACGTTGGAATCCACACATTCTCTTCGCTCCAGGTTATCATGGCAATGGCCAATCATCTCGCAGCATTCATTCCCACTGCAGTTTTCTTTTTTCTTTTTCTGTTTTTCCCCCTGGTTTTTAGTTTTGGAAGTTTCCATCGAATGCTGTGCTGGCCATCTGCTTTGGAAAAGTCATGGAAGGAGTGAGGCTCTCTTTTTAGATCAATGGAAGCTAACTTTGGGGATCCCCCCCTCCCCTCTTGTGCTTCAGTTGTGAGCAGGCAGCCATTAGGCAAGCTTTAGGGCGAGGCTTTTAGAGCCAGGGACGGATGAGGAGGAAAAGGGAGAGAGATAAACAGCCCTCTGCTCTTCTCAGCCTAACCAGACAGGGGTGAGATAAACAGAAGAGGGTGGGAATTCATGAGGAAGTCAGCTGTCACTGTGAGGTCAGAGCCTGGAATGCCAGTGCACATGACCAGATAGAGAAATGCTGAGGGGGAGGAGAGGGAGAAGGAGGAGAAAGGAAGGGGACATGTCATGCGCAATAGGCAATGTTGTCCCCAATACCTGTCATCTCAACCGAGAAGTCACACTTGCTCCAAAGTCAAGCATGTCAGAGAGCATGTGTTTAAATGTGTCTATTAGTTAGTATTTTTCACGTAAATGATGAACGTATATAATCCTAACTTATAATTTTTGTTTTTATAGTAGCTGAAGGGGTTTGATTCAGGAAATGAAGAGAAGTGATGGCTGATGTTTTAGCTGACTGATTATGCGTCAGGCTTATGAGCTTCATGCGTCTAAAAGCTTGACTAGAATCCTCAGGTAATCAAGTTGTAGAAACTGCTGTCAAAGGATTCAAAGCTGCAAGGCTTGAGCAAAGTCATCTGACTGGCACACTCTCTCATCATTAGGCCTATCTCCAGCCAGAGGCACCACCTTCATGCATAGACTCAGTGGCTGTTCAACAGGCACACAGTGCGGTGTCGAAAAGCACAAAGAAAAGGAACATAACCTTCATCATGTGTCCCTGTCTTGGGAACCAACAGTTCCCGAGGTATTTGGCCCGTAGGTCAGGAGCCTATCTCCTGTTTCCGTAGCATGAGGCAGCTTGACGTACCATGGACATGGCGCAAGTATGCCACAGGGACTTACCCCCAATCCAACACTTAATGTTGAGTGCCAAGCAGGGAGGCATTGGGTCCCCATTTTTATAGTCTTTGGTATGACTCGGCCAGGGATTGATCCCTCGACCTCCGAGTCTCAGGGCGGACATTCTAACCACAAGGCTACTGAGCTAGTCTCTGCCTTCTGCCTATAAAAATGAATAAATAAAACAATAACACTTTGTGTCTCTCAAGGCACTAAACTTCCCTGAGGGCGATCAGGGTTACCCTCCCTCTCGATGCCAGATTCAGATATTAGTATCAACATCACCTCTTCTGTGCTCTGTGCGTTTTGTCTCTGTCAGACATGACTGAGACGGAGAGATTAGTCACGCTTCAGCAGACTCTCACAGGGTGTGAAAGTGATGTGTCCTTTCCTCATTCCATCTGTGGTGCTTTTGCTATCACGCCGTTATGAGGAACCGCTAGACTAATGCCCCCACTATGTTGAACTCTCACTGCAGAACACATTAATAATTACAGCGACAGATTGGATGGTGGTGGGAGCACCAATCAGCAGAGACGGCAGTCATGTACAGCTCTGTTAAGAGAGCACAGTGAAATATTACAGAGAGGGGCATAATGTTGTGTTATTATGTGATATAAAATACATCAAAGTGGGAATATCAGGACTATATGGTCATGAGCAGGCAGATAGCAGTTTTGAAGTAGTTTTGAGTGCATAGGCATTCACTTTTTATGCTTTTGTTATTTGTTGTTGTTATAAATATATATTGATATTGCAGTGAGACATGCGCATGTGCAGGGTATACGTTACCTTTGTTTTCTGGTATGGGTATTTGTTATCAATTTTTTTACCTAACTTCCAGCATCACATAGCTTTCCATGGCATAACACTCTTGTATTATTTTGTGTTGTTTCACTATTTATGTTGCTGCTCACTGTGATCTTGACTAAAAGAGTAAACTATTAGATTAAAATATACTTAGTAAATTAGCTTTTGTCCTGCTCCATCTTTACAAAGCATTATACTTCATATTACACAGCAGTTCCATGCTATTAATATAACAGTCATTTGATTACTTGATGTACATTTAATGCATCAAGTCTGCTTCCTCTTCTCATCAATTTTGGACGGAAGCTGGTGTTTACTTTAGAAATGTGCCTGACACTGTGTTTTAGTGTGTATGTGTGTGAACCTGTGACCATTGTAACCTAATATGTTGTTTATTCTGTTGTCCTGCATGCTTGCCAGTGGATTATAAAGGTGGGAATGGCTATATAATTTCACCCTGCTCCTCTGTAAATAGTCGTATTGCCAGTAATGCAATAGGTAACCAGTGTCAGAATAAGAAGGCCCTGTCCGCTGCCAAAGCCTGCATACCCCAAATCCTCCCCTCTAAGTTCAAGCCTAAGCTTCTGCCCCCCAGTGGCGAGAGTCAGGAGTGCAGGACTAGGTCTGACAGAAACCCTAAGGCCCACAGCTGTGAGGATCTATACACAAGGACATGTGGCTCAGACTGTGCTGGAGCAGAGGACAGGGAGAGTGGGCACGATTCAAACTGCATGGACGGCCTGGGGAATGACTCCTCGGCACCTCGGAGGAGTGTATCTGAGTTCTCTAGCCTGTACAGGACCATGCATCACATCCAGCGGCCCGGCTCGGTGGGCTCCAGCCCGATGGGCAGCGTCCGCAACCTGGCGTCTCTTTTCGAGAAGGTGAGCGTCAATGGGGGTGAAAGGTCAGAAGGCGATGGGCACATTCCACGGGACGCCGTTTCATCACGGATCAGTGAATTCGAGATGATCATCCAGCGATCCACCCCCCTGCCAACTCGCTGCTCCTCCCTCCCGACCCTGCATTCTGGACAGGGAAATGGCCCCGTGCACAGCCCCACACACCTCTACATGGCATCCGCTGTGTCCGCCGAGTCTCTGCTGGTCGCCGACCCCGCCCAGATGAATACCTGCCCTCTGGGGGATGCCAAAGGCAAGGCGCCCAGGGAGGAGGCCTCGTCGTCGGGCAACGAAACGATGGAGGAGGCCGCATCCTCGGAACGGACGGGGTCCCCCTCAGGGACTAAGACAGAGGACAACTCCCCGGGAGAATCCCACCCAGCAGCCAGTGCATCAGGGAGCCCCATGACTCCGACCAGCAGCGCGTCAGAGAGCCCCACAACTCCAACCACACCTTCCCTTCCACAGAACCACCACCATCACCACCTAAACCACCACCTCCACCTCAAACCCAGCAAGTGTAAAGGCTCCTGCCCTGCATCCTACACACGCTTCACCACCATCCTGAGGCATGAACGGCAGCAGGCCACGGCACAGCCTCCAGAGAAGAAGGCCTCAACCACCCTCCCTGGTAACCTCTTCCTCATGGGCCCGGCACCGTTCCGGCTACGCAAGTCCCTGCAGTCCCAACAGGCGCGCAGGACCTTAACGGCCACCAGGGCAATGACCGGGAGCCCAAGGCCCAGCTGTGCATCTCCTGAGTGTAGGCCTTTAATCCCCCAGCGCCTGTCCTCCCTGGAGGTCCTGGAGAGGCTGAGCAACGGGGAGGGAGGCACCGCAGAGCGCCTGACTAACGGGGAGGGCTTCTTGGACGCCAACGGAAACCTACTGCATCCCATGGCCGCTTACCGCAGAGGTGGCTATCTCCATACTTTCTCCACTGTCACCACCCTCTTCCTCTGTCCCGCTCCTACATGCGTGCCCATCTCTGTGGTCCCTTCATTTTCGTTTTCTCGACTTCTCGTCTTCACTTTTTTTTTTGTGTCCCTCTTGCCACAACGTGACGCTGAAACCTTCCATCTCTGATCTGTGTGGTGTGTTAGAAAGTGTTGCTGAAGCCTCCGTCTCAGCTCTGAGTGTGGTGTTTTGGCACTCTCTTCCATTTCATGGTGAATGAGTAAAGGTCTTGCCCGACAACTCCCCCCCCAGACACCCATCAAAAAACTTCAGTGACTATAGGGGACTCAGGCAGCTTTTGGTAATGTATACGTGTCCTCTGGTGACATCAGATTTGAGGTGCATGCAAGAACGTCCAAGGCCACATAAGCATTGCTCGCCACCCATGACAGTGTTCTATATTAAGGGGTTGATTTATACTAGGATATGATTGGAGGTTGCATAAAAGTTTAATTATAACAAGTTAAAAATAAATAATCAAATATTATTGTAAAGTTGAAATCAAAGTGACTCAATTGTGTTGTTGTTCATGCAGCTCTATAACGTTACAGTGTCACAGTGCTGTAACATTATGGTATTGCTTGTGTAAACAGACTGGCGAATCTGTAATGTTTATGGCGGTCGCTGCAGTAGCATTGCATACACTCTTCTCAAAGTGATGTATTACAGTGTCAGTATTATTTGAATTTTTGTTCTTTTTTTCTGTCTGGGGGACTGTTCACATCTGCATCTTCCATTCTATCACTACGATGGGGTTTTGTCCAAAGTCAAGCAAGATGTTTCCTGCTTTGGCTTCCTTAGATAACAGCTGGAGCATTGTTTCTCGCACACACTGTGTACAGTATAGCGGGTGACAAATACAGCTAACAGAATGATAGCTGGAAGTTATTTCTCAATACCCTTCCTTGGGAATACAGTGAAATCATCTACAGTATGTTGAGGTGGGGAGGAAACTAAATAGCACAGCTACGTAGTTCACTGAGTGAAATTACTATAAACTGATGCTCCTTGGTCAGTTTATAACAGTAAACCATTTTGTCATATTTATTTTCTGTCCAAGAAGAACAAAAATATTTTGTTCATTTTTTGTTTCTTCTAATCATTCTTTTTTTCATGAACATACATTCAATCACTCTGTGTTTATTCCTATGTGCATGTGGGAATACGGTTTGCTTTTTGGATGTGTGATGTGTGTGCATTTTGTTTTATTGTTACCACTGGTGTTTTTATTACACACATGATGGTGTTTATTCAAAGCATGAATAGGCCGAATGTATATATTCCTACATGTTATTATATTCACTGAAATCGAGGACTTTACCGCGATGTTTTATTCTTGCATAAATGCGATTGAGACAGTGCTTCACAGTATAACTATGGTTCTGTTTCCTTCTAGATTCAGACTCTTCCCCGGCTCATGGGGAGAACCAGGATGATGTGTTGAGGAGACGTCATGGAGATAAAGAGGTAACTTCCTCTTAATCTCAAAAACAAACTTGCTTGGGGAGACACACTTAAAAACATGGAAACAAATCATTTTAAATGGTGGAAATTCAATTAATGTGGATGTGCTGTGAAATAAAATCCAGTATCTACAGTATTTCATAATTTGGCATTCTCATGAACAGTAAATATGTTAGATCAGTGTTGGAAATCGGTGTTTGAACAACTAAATCCGCCCCAACATTTCCCAACATACTCAAGGCTGTGATGTCAGGAGTGGAAGAAGTCCAACTTGGTCAAGTCACCCGAGCTCTCTATAAAAAGGCTGTAGAAAGGGTTCCAGAGCATTGCAATTAGAGCTAGTTTTAAATCATAGAATTTACAATATACATTTATAGGCCGATATTACCACATACAGTCAATACATTAGGTACTGTACAACTAGCATCCACTCATGATGTCATGCTTCTTCAATTCCATTCTACTACCTTTACAGCCACCTTTTCAGGCTGTACAACTGCTATTGTAGTCTAGATACTTCATAGTATATTAATATCTGAAATTGTCCCATATCTGTTACCCTATCTTTTACGCTCAATTTTATACTCATTTGCGTGACTGTGTTGCTTGCCGAAAATAACCGATCAGTTCTTGTCGGCAAGCAACAGTGTAAATTAGGCATTAGGCAAAAATGATAATAATCATCGCGGAAAATGTTTCCGCACAGAGAAATGTGTCTACATAAAAAAAAACTCCAATATCTTCATATTGGAGTTTTTTGGGCGGTGAAACCGCCCCTATAAGTGAGATTTGGAAAAATTTACATTTTCCTGCGCTGTGATCTGGGCCCAGGAAATTTGTACAATTATCCTGCGCTGTGATTGGCCAATCACAGTCTATTCAGGACTGTGATTGGCCAGTGTCACATGACACATGTGCATAGCCCTATATAAGAAACCATAACTTGAAAAAAACCAAAATTTGGTTTTTTTCAAGTTATGGTTTTGTCCATCATAAAGAGTGTTTCAATAAATGTATTTATCTTTTGTACATGATTGGTTGACTCCATTCAGTATTGTGATTAGCTAGCAAGACACCGCCCACTTCACACAGGGTGTGATTTTTTTTTATGTAGACACATATTCATGCATTATACATTCATATGTATTATATAATGCCAAGTCTGTCGCATGAATAAAACAGTGGGAAAGAAAGCGAGCCATATCTGGCAGGGTTGAGACAAACAGTCCTGTCCTCATTTCCTGACAGAAAATCTTGGAGGAGCAACGGAGGCTGAAGCGAGAGCAGGAAGAGGCGGATGCGGCGTCGAGGCGGCATGCAGGCATTGTCCCGACCCACCATCAGTTCATTACCAACGAGCGCTTCGGAGACCTGCTCAACATCACAGACAACACAGAGAAAAGGAAATCAGGCATAGAGGTATAGCCTGGAGACCAAAAGGACTTACTTCAATCCCTGGCCTATATATACTTTATGAAACCATGAATACTGAAAATAATCTATCTACAAGCTCACAACAGATCTGCTATTTATTTTTGCTACAGTATACTTAAACATTTGGAAATTGTATGAAATGATCGCCTATAATGACATGCAGATACCATATAAAAATACTAAATACTTACTGGCAAATACTTGGCATCAAAGCCTTATATACCATTTACTGTGTACATACAGTATATATGTACAGTATAACGCCTTATATACTTATAAACATATACAACGTGTACAAAAAGTGAAAATAGACGATATTTCATCTATTTTTGAAGGTTTTTAAGCTGTTTGTAAATCTTTAAATAATTCGGAAACGTTTCGCCTAATAATGAAACGCCCAAAATAGGGACGCCAGGTTGAACGTGGTTTAAAGGAAAATAACATGGCAGATGCTATGTCAGTTGGTGCCTGGCTGGGGGGATGTGTCAGTGGGGTGTCTGTGTTCACAGATGGCTTCCTCTGCAGTGTTGTGGACTAAAAGGGTCAGAGTAATATATCAGCTGAGTTTATCACAGAATATGTGCAGTCGGACACCAGGGTCTGTGCAATTTTCACAGTGAATATTTGTCTCTATTTTGAGACCCTGTCCAAGTGAATCGTCATAACGACATAACCGCGTTACCTTGAGGTGAACTAGCACTCTTGTACTGTTTACTACGGTCTGCCTGCTCTCTTGGCAGCCCCGAACGGGCTGGAGCTGAAACAGAAACACAGTCACAAGAGTGTCATTCCTGTCATTGCTAGAATCTTCTAGGGAGATTGGGGGACACAGAAAGGTCATAAAACAGGCAGATGAGCTTACAGACTCATGGTTCATACAACACTGGGAGCTTCTCTACTCTTAATACTGGCTAATCAACAAATATTCTCAGAATTCCATCATAGCAAGAGTGATAATTATACATCGTTTATAAAACAGTGTAACAACTGTATTTTTTCTTTTAGATGATTTTTGTGATTTTTTGTTGCTCTTAACACGATCAAGGGTATAATTTTAACGGTATGTTTAAATTAGGTGGCCCCCTTTTTTTTATAATTAAATGTTATTTTCCATAAGCCTGTCTTCTAACCGTCTGTACTTTGTGTATCCTCAGAGAACTCCAGCCTTGGCCCGCTTCGACTTCAGAGCTGAGACTCTAAAGTAGGTGAAAGTCATTATGGCATGCCAAGACTGTTTGCCACAACATGCATGAAATATTCTGTGAGAGAAATATAAGCATTCACATTTACAGTCATCATGTACAACACATAATGTAACACATCTGAGCCAGACTAGGCCAAATGATTTAGTGTATAATGTTCTTTGACAACTTAACTTAAGTTTTTCCATTTTATTTATTTATGTAATTTCACTAAACCATCTTTTCTGATCAATGTCTGTGGTGTTTTGGCAGGGAGTTGCCGTTTCAAAAGGGAGACATTGTGTACATCGTCCGACAGGTGGATCAGAACTGGTATGAAGGAGAGCATCATGGCAGAGTTGGAATTTTCCCAAGAAGTTACGTTGAGGTAGGCAGGCTTATTTTGTGTTAACTCTTGATAATGAACCTAGACAAAATAGCAAGTAAGACACATTACCACTGAAATAGTGCAATTGTATTAACCATACTACCATAGCACCATAGCAGACCCTTTCACAATGAGCCAATTAAATGTAATTTAAAATATGATGACATTTCTACATGCTGTTCAATTACTGTGAGTCTGAATAGACATACTGTAAACTGTCTGGATGTCATATTGACCACATGGCGGCCATTTTGCTGTTACCCTTCGCCTGAGTATGAAGTAAGAGCAATATGGCCGGCCTGAGAATGTGGTCAAATGGTGGTCTCTCACACACTGTTTTACTTGTCCATAGCTCCTCCCCCCCACAGAGAAGGCCCACCCAAAGAAATGTGTCCCAGTTCAGGTTCTGGAGTACGGGGAAGCCTTGGCACGCTTTAACTTCACTGGGGACACAGTGGTTGAAATGTCCTTCAGAAAGGTATGGAATTGACCATACGGAATGGAATTGAAACACACCACAGTCATTGCAAATTAAACAGATTAATGTTAGGAATTGCCATTTAGCAAATCCCCAGCCCCCCATTTTTCTCATTCAAAGCTACTGATTTATCCATCCAGTGAAGTGTTGCTGAGCATGCATGCTATTTTTACTGTAACACCTTGCCTCATGTTACATTTCCACCCTTCAGACACCACAGAGTCACATACTGTACACACAAAGGCAACGTTGATTTATGTTGCTGAAACACGATGCATGTGGTTTCTCCTTGATGCCCTACATACACTATTGTTATCACCTGAGGTTGTGCACACATGCTGACTACTCTGTGTGTGCGTGCATTTGTGCACGCGTGCGTGTGTTTGTGTTAATTTGTGTGCGCAGGGAGAAAGGATCACGTTGATTCGCAGAGTTGACGAGAACTGGTACGAGGGCAAGATCTCCGGCACCAATCGCCAAGGCATCTTCCCTGTCACCTACATAGAAGTGCACAAACGACCCCGCGTCAAAAATGGCCTGGAATATCCTGACCCTCCCGTCAGCCAGTCGCCTCAGCGCAGCACCAACGCGTCTCCTCAGGTATGGCGAGCACTGTGCTGCTCACAAATGAAGCCTCCGGCATTTCATTTTCCCACATGTATATTTATTTTTTGGTTGACGTCATACTTAAGTTGTTTCATCCTTTCCTTTACCTTTCCTGTCTGTCTTCCTCTTCCCCTCCTCCTTCTTTTCCTCCGCCATGCCTTCTTTCCCCCGGGCGACCACGCCACTCTGATAGCTGTACCGTAACCGTCAGGCCACGTCCCCCATGCCCCTCCCCCGGTCCCCGCGCCGGTCCGTGTCCCCCCAGGTGCACGCCATCTCCAGCGAATGGATCTCACTGACCGTGGGCGGAGCGAGCCCCCCTGCCGCCCCCACCCCCCCTCTGCCCCCGCTGCCCACCGTGTCCTACCGCTGCGGCGAGTACCTGCCGCCCTCCCTCTCCGCCAGCCCCGTGCCCCCCGTCGCCCACGGCAGCCCGTACTGCAACTCCCCGGGGGTCTCCCCCTCCGCCTCCCCCTTGCCGCCGCCGTACCCTCCCCGCCCCAGCTCGGCCACCCCCTTCCTCACCTTCACCCCGCCGCCGGGCGAGGACTTCCTGCTGTCCCCTCCCTCCCCACACGTGTCCCGCAACACGAGCCCGTGCGGGGGGCCGGTGCTGGAGGGATGGCTGAAGGGGGAGAGGGAGCTGGCAGAGGGGGACGGAACAGAGAGAGACGGGGGCAGCGGCCGCGAAGCCCCTGGCAGCTGGCGAAATAGCCCAGCAGAGGTATTGTCTGCATGGTGTGCGGTGTTGCATCTCAAGCTCACACTGGGACAAGGGCTTCAGGGCCCAATATGGTGCCTTTGAATGGCCGCTTGTCAGAGCATTTTGTGCAGCACACTGTCGTGCAGGCTAACTGTCGGATTAATCTGGAGTTGATTTTTGCCTTGTATCCGGAGTATAAAAATGATGGGTGTGTAATGAATAGATCATAAGGAAACCAGTTTTTACACTGTCTAAGGCTGTGAGTTACCTGCATGGTGTTGTGTGACACTACTAACGCGCCAATGTTTTTTTTTAGGTCGGTTCCACATTCCACACATAGTATAAAGTGTGGAAAGTTTGAAGATCCGCGATCAGATAATTTTGTTGTCAAATTAGTTCCGCATGTGGCTGCATGTTGCAGAAGTGATACTTAATGTTTGAGACGGTTGATGTGGGTTAACTAACTTGATCATTCTCTTCTAGGTATACTGTACTTAAAGTACAGTTTGACAGCAAAGGTTTCAGGTGTTGGCTTTAATTGTTTGAATAGCTGTGGTACATTTGAGAGCTGCACCACAGGGAAATGCAAGGGAAATGCCACTCAGCTCTGGCAAAACGCCAATATTCCTTTGACAAAAACCTTAGACTGAATCCAGTGTTTTTCTCTCTCCGTCTCTGTTCCAGCTGGTGAAGAATGACACTGACTACCAAGGACGGACCTCCAGAAGCCCTGTCATGTTGTTCGACATCCACGACAACAACAATGCGAACTCATTTGCGGTAAGGCGCTATTTAGATTTGTAGCTCCACAATGGGCCAATATGTTGTATAGGCCTATGTTGTAGGACAGATTAGAAGATATGGGCTTCATGATCTCGTTAACTCTTTAACCTGTCATTGCTAATGATCCATTCCATTGTCTAACTTACTTCAGAGCTTTTACATTTACTTTACTTCTGTCTCTGTATGCTAATTCTATCATCTTTGCCTTAACCCATTGATACCTGGAACGCATCTGTGTCACTTTAGATTTCTTTAGGCTATTCAAAAATAGCAGATATACAAGCTCATAGCGCGGCACCGAACCGAACGCTATGAACTTGTAGATCTGCTATTTTTGAAAAATCGAGGGGAAAAAAATGAGGGGTTTTTTTTCAATTTTTTTTTAGGATTTAGAAGACATTTCTAGAATCTTCTCAGGTCTTAATGGGTTAATGCTGCATACTCTTGATATATATGAAAACGTTAACTAATATTTCATATTTTCTGTACCTGCACTCACTCTGGTGTCTTGCTTTTCTATGCTTACACCTCCTCCCCGGGCTCCAACACCATCTCTTCTGGCTTTCCTGGCCTTTAACGGATCACTTCCTTTTCTGCCTTGCTACTTACTGGACCTACTTCCTGTCTGCCCCCCACCCTTCCACCTCTAACTCCTCACACCCTAATCCCACAACTTCATCTCTTTCTCAATCGGCCTGCCTGGTTGGACCGGTTGCGGGCTGTTGTGTGTCTTTCTGTGGCGGCCTACCACTAGGAGGCGGTGTGTAATGAGATCATGAATATAGCAGAGACCTCGGTGAGGTACTGCAGCACACTGTCATACCGCCATGACTCTGTCCACAGACTGCCCTCCCACCCCAGTAAACAATCTTTCATCATTTCCCAGCAACCCCTGTCCCACAGCAGCAGCCCGGAGCCCAGCCGCCTCAGCTGTGGAATGTGAGTGAAACTTTCCAGTCAGACCTATCGATAATTTGTATGCCGCTAATAATGTCCACCCCAAAGGCTCAATTCAGTAGGACACACATTTTTAATATCTAATGATATTACTATGCGTACATATATTTGTAAGGAGTCTCGAGTTAAAGGTGGTGTAAGTGATATTTTATTGTTTAAAACAAAAACAAAAAAACCCATTGACTTCTATTATGCAATTTGAGTTAAAATGCTGTATTAAAAAAAAAGTACAAAACATGTGAAAACTATTTTGTGGCGGTACTTCTGTGGCCTACTGGCAGTATTCACAAGGAATTTGGCGATTATCAGTCCAGCGGGTTGTGAAATTAGCTCTGCACACACACACACACACACACACACACACACATACACACACATACACACATACACACACACACACACACACATACACACACACACACACACACACACACACACACACACACACACACACACACACACACACACACACGCACACGCTCACTCACTCACTCACTCACTCACTCACTCACTCACTCACACACTCACACACTCACACACTCACACACTCACACACACACACTCATAGACAGTTAGCCTCTTGGAGAGCCACGCCATAAAAAGTGTTTTGTTAAAAGGTTAAAGCTCTATATTCCTATGGTAGTCATTGATGTGGACTAGAGTGTCTGTTCAGTATCAGGAGTATCCCATCTCTCCAGCTCTTTAGTAAACAGAAAATACATTTTCAGATTGGAATACCAATTTTATCCAACCAGGGCAGAGAAACCCACTAATTATTTTGTATCCACTTTTTTCTGCTCTTTTGTTGTTGTTTGTTTCATCACTTCCACTTTCACTTGTTTATCTTTCTCTATGAGTTCTCTCTCCTGATTGGATAAAATTGGTATCCTGACCTGAAAATCAAATTTCTGTTCACTGCTAGAGAGATGGATAGATGGGGAGACACCTATTATATTACTGAACAAACACTCTGAACAAACACTAGAAATGATTACTATCAGAATATAGAGGTATTTAACATTTATTTGAACAAAGAATATCACTTACACACCACCTTTGAATCAAGAATGCCAGAGTATATCTACTGGATACCATCTAATGATAACAATAATACAAATCTTCTTATAATCAAAGGAATAAGATGCCAGATATTTTAGGTCACATTATTTGTGCTAACATAGTGGGAAACATCTATTTACAAGTATTTTGTAATGTGATTGTAACACAGCCTCGCTACAATAGTTTAGTGGTCCACCAATGACACTGATATATGGACCTACATTTTGTATATAATAGCAGAACCGTTTCTATTTTGTTATTGTTATTTATTTCATACATTCCTACTTTACTTGCATGTGTCTCAAACCCGATAGTGATCATGTTTCTGAAGAACCTGTGTTCTGCTCTGCTCCAGTTTTCAGGCCTTGTACAGTTACGTGCCACAGAATGAGGATGAGCTAGAGCTGCAGGAGGGAGATCTTGTCAGCGTCATGGAGAAGTGTGATGACGGCTGGTTTGTTGGTATGTGCTGTAGGCCCCAAGGATAGGATTCCTCAGAGATATAGTCATAGTCACTGTGTCACATCCATCCATATAGGGTTTCCTCAGAGTGACAGGAGAGGCTTGCATGGGTGCAATGTGCATGTTTAGTGGTGACACCGGGAAGATTAAATATAGTTCAAATGGTTTTGTAAAAGGAGAGCGGTGTTTCCACTCTCCTTTTTGTAATTTTTCTTTATTAGAAGAACACTTTTTTTCCACCAACCATTTCTCCAACCATCTCCATATCAGTTCTCACTCATGCTCAGTATAGGACAGTACTATATCTGCTAATTAAGGTAACTAGATGTTTGGGCCGCTTTGCGGCCCTCACATCTAGGCCTGATCAGCTACATCACAGCTACGTTGCACCAGTGATCCAACTGATATGGCCATATATGGAGATGCGCAGTAGGGTGGGGTCTTAGTGGCCAAAACAAAGCTGCTGCGGCCAAAAAGAAGGAAAGATGCTGTGGCTAAAATGTTAAAATGTAGTTTTATATTAACTGTACAATATGTAAGTACATTGAAGGCAGGGAAAGAAGCCTAAATATTAGCCGGAGCACTGATCAACAGTCTGTGGCAAGTTTGGAGGCAAGTGTAGCGATCGTACGTACTTTTACCTCGGACAAACTTTTGGAGGTCATTTCAATTATAGTAGTAGGATGTTCGGTGGGGATTTCAAACGTGCTAAAATGCTAATATTCCATGAGGAGTAAGGACTTAGTGTCCATTAGCTTGAAATCCCTGCAAATGATGTCATCAGCAGATACATTCTTGAACTATCCACAGCCACCTGTAGGCATTAGTGAGGACAAATATGTGGAGATATGGTTGTTAAAAGGAGCAGTGTTATTTTAAGAGTGGGAAAGGGACATATGGTGCATTCTGTTGGTCCTCGTCAACTCGTAAAGACTGAGAATTGTCACATGACCAAGTCATATTTACCACCTGCTTGCATTCTGATGGTCATCGGGAACAGGTTAATGCAGGCGTCTTCAACAGGGGGTCCGTGACCCCTAGGGGGGTCCTCAGATTTACTACACAGGGGCTGTCAAATCTTTGTGTGATAGGATTTATTTTTTACATTAACCACTTGAACTCTAGCATCCCTATTCTGAGGAGAACTCAGAATAGCCAAAAATAGCAGATCTACAAGCTCACAACGCTTCACACTGTGAGGCGTTGTAACGGTTTAAGTGGTTAAAGGTCTGAACATACACATTAACATGAATCCAACATACACTGATGACAGTGCTGTCAAACAAGTCTATGAAGCTATCTATGAAAACATTTAATCTGCAACACAATTTTATACAATAATGTAGTGGGGGTCCCTGCTTCATCTCTCTCTCAATCAGGGGGTCCTTGGCCTGAAAAATGTTGAAGACCCCTGGGTTAATGTATCATGTGAACAATAGAAGCTGGGCCAATCCCATTGCCCACTGCAAGATGAGAATAGCGGAAGCACAGGCATAACCTCTGGTGTTTGTTTTTGTTACTTGCAGGCTCACTATTAATAATCATTTACACACAGAGGAATGGAACTTTTATAGATATGTGTTTCATGACACTTTGTTTAACAGTTGTCCACCGCGTGAATCATGGACCAAGTTTACCCTGGTATTTATGACTTTCTTAAGCCATTCAAGTGCAACTTCCTGGTGTTAATTTCAGAAATTTCTGATTTTACGAGTTGACAGGGTCGAGCTGAACGTACCATTAGTGTAGAGGGGTCACAGGGGGAAATGTTCAGAGGGACTCCAACCCAGTCAGCATGGGCATGTGTGACCTCACAGGCGATCATTTTAACCACAACACCAAATGTGTAAAAGCAGATGTGTTTGTTGACTTTTTGTGTGTTTTTCTGTAAGGACAATAGTCTTACATATTTCCATTTTTGTTTTTTCTCTAGGTACCTCAAAGAGGACAAAACTGTTTGGGACGTTCCCAGGAAACTACGTGAAGGAGGTGAACTTGTAAAGAACTCTAAAGATTTTTAATCATGGTTCTAACACTTGGGGTGGATGTGGAGTGTGGGAAGTCATTACTATTGCGCATGGCCGTTGGTTAGTGTTGTCATTTAGCCAGGTGAATCCATTTGTCTGGGTAGGTGATCAGTTTGGTGTGTGGTATGTTCAAAGTGCATGAGGCGAAGATAGAGAACAGCTGTTGACTCACTACCCAAACCTCAGTATGGTGTATACCTTGACCACAAGTGTCATTTCTAAGTCAAAATCACTCTTCGAAAATGTCGCTCACCACCATTGTACATACTAGTATTATAGCCTAATTTTTGTCAGTGTCATTTACTTTGTACACAAGTGTTTACGTAGCACGTAATGGTGCGGGGAGCAGCAGCTAAGCAAAATATGGATGAAAGAGTGGATCTTCTAACCTGAGCTGGATTTTGGGTACTCGAAGGCTTTGTTCAGACTGCAGGCAAATCTGATTCCGGTTTCTCAAGTATGATCTTTAGGACTGACTTGTCCACACTGTCATTTGCAAGTGATCCGATCAGTTTTGCGTAGGTCCATCTGCATTGGTTGCTGTAGTAATGACATAGTCTTGAGTTATGCTTAACTTATACCGCCTAAAATAGCTGATTTATCGTAATTCGTGACACGCTCTGAGATTGTAGATCGGCTATTTTTGGCGGCTGACACCCTCATCCGATATAAAAAAGACTTGAGTATCCAGACTGAGACATATCTTTAAGTGATTTGAATGACATTTCAGACCACCTGGTTCAAATCTGATTTTCATAAATCAGTTTCCATGTGTTGTTTGCTGTTCAGACATGATTAAAAACAATCTGATTCCAGTCTAGATAGGCCAAAAAATTGGATTTGGGCTGCCAGTCTGAAAATTGCCAATGTGTTGATGTCATGTGGGATGGCAGCTCTTTGTCATCAGCTACCTTCAAGGACCAGGGGTGTTTTTCACTATCAGCTACACATGCAGACAGAAAACTACATTTAATGTACAGTATGATATGCCGCTTAGAGGACGGATACTTTTTTCTTCCAAAGGATACCCAATAAGTTGTAACGTTTCAGTGGACATACCTATGTACCGTGCAGTCCAACAGGCCATACATGTTTGAATTTCAGAAAGTGGCACCAAGAGTGACCCCAATGTCCTCCAGAAGTAAATGTACTGTATGTACATTAAGACTTGTTTTGCAAGTCTCTGAAGTTAAAGAATATTTTGAGCTCCCTGTTTTTTGTTTTTGTTTTATTTTGTTTTTTGTTTTGTTTGTTTTTTTTTGGGGGGGGGGTTGCCTTATCGTGTGAAAATTCACAATACATTGAAAAGTATTTATCCGTTTATGCATTTTTGAAGAACTCTATTGTCAGTATTGGCTCATTCCTTATGAGAGAATTCATTACTTGATGCAGTCCAAAAGCTTCGGCTGCCAGTTCAGTATTGCTTTCGTTTTCCATTTAAAACCTTTGCAATAATTCTAGTGTATGACAGAAATCCTTAAGGTTCAAATGTATATAGTATATACACCTTTAGCTTTGTGTTTTATTTCTGTCAGTATCACAAAACACAAAATTGAGACACGCTCACTGTATTAAGCCTGATTTATACTTTGTCGTACAACTGTGTTGTGCACCGAAAATAGACGATCTATAAGCTCAGTGTGAGCTTGTATATTGGCCATTTTCGGCGCGCAACACCATCGGACAACAGAGTATAAATTAAACGTCCCTTGCCGGAACAAAGTAAATACCTCTGAAGGCAGACGAACACATCTTTTGTAGCCTAATTAAAAAAAGAACATCATATATGTCATGTTTAAGCTAACATGTATATCTCACATGTTAAAATGTCATACCTCGTCCTTAAAACTAGAGGTAATATAAGCTGTGTGGTCACGGTTGATGACTGTAAGGTAGCTGATGGTAGACAGCTGCCTAGGCTAGCCTGGCTCCAGCATAACCACAGGACAGGCGTGGTAGCACTTAACTTCCTGTTTGGACATTTTGGGAGATTCCCCTTTGCAAGATAATTGTAGATTAATCAATCATGAAACAAAAACAGTTATGTCTTTTAAGTGAAAGCCGCCAGGCTGTTTAGTGTATAATCATACTGATTTTTAAGGGCACATTGACATTTTAACCATGCGCTTCCTCTCAACATTGTATGTTCCAGCCATGTAAATGTGTACAGAAACCGTTTCAGAGGCCTAACTGATATGGCTAAATATTTTCATATGTATTGTGTACAACTTAGGTTATACAGTTATTGGAATGAACTCATAAGGTATTATTAGTCAACATCAGTACAGCATGCACTATAAAAGGCTAGATATCAACAGATCAATTCAGAGCATGAAACAGCATCAACCATTGCCTCAGTATTTGTGCTGTAAGCCTAGCAGACAAATAACAGACATCATAAGTTTAATAGTTTGGTCCTTGGGCAGCAACAGGTCCCTCAGGGAAGATTGTTTTGAACTCCCATATCAAAGCGCCAGATCAGTCTTCCTTTGAGAACAGAGCTCCCCCATCTCAAGCATCATCAGATCCCATGACAGGCACCATATGGTGGAATAGATCCTCTACAAATGCAGATCGGAGGGTGATACCTTAAGTCATGGAGCTCTCGTCCCTTTGTTCTTATCAAATTCCTCATCGTTGTTATCATCCACCGTGTTGTACTCAATCAGAATGCAATCAATCCCAAGCAGAACAGGGTCACATAGTACATGCAGGGATTCTTTAGCATTCATTTTATCCTGCGTGGAGTACCAGATGGATGAGGGCGGAGGGGGGGTCCCCACATATGACAATAACAACCACAGGAATGTATGTGAAAGTCAAATGATTTGACTTTTTGTGAGTGACAGCTTACCTGTCACTGTCTGAATTGTCCTGATGTGGTAAACATTGACTATGTGGTGTAGCTTAAAATCAATATATCTATTTTTTAAATTATTATTATTATTAAATGCTACAGTAAGTCAATGTTGGTAGTTTGTAAAAACTACATGGCCCAGGTCTGTTTAGACAAATCAATTACCTTATCCATACCATAACGAACAGATGCTTGAAACACGTCACACAGATTGTCAGCCTATATAACCATACAGATTCATATAATTCATAGATTGCCATATGATACAAAACTTGTAACATGATTTATTCAAAATGAATATATTCAAGCTAACATAATAACACATTTTTACTTCTGCCATGTGAATGTGAAATATTAACCTGGTTGGAATATGGTTGAAAACTGTACGTGGCAGCAACATAGACAGGTTATTAATCTTCTATATGACAGTTCTGTATTTCTCTCTCTCAGTTGGCTGGAGATAGTACTTTTTAGATCTCTAGAAGATATAAACACTAATACATTGCTGGGTTTGACTGATATGTCTTATCAGGCTTTTTGTCACACAACAGAGGTATGATGCTTTTTCATCTCTGTAAATGAAATCAATACTCCCATGGCATAGACATAAACAAAAAGATTTTTGTAAACATGGCTTCCGATGGCGGACTCTGTATGAACTGTAGGCTATCATCAGTAATGCTTGTACTTATACCTTTTTACTCTTTTTATTTTCTAGAACAAAGGTAGTCTAAAGATCCACATGCAATTTGCAGAGAGGTGTACTCCATCTCAGATAGACTTTATGATAGACTCACTAATTTTGTTACATCCAAAACCCTAATGCCTGATTTATACTTGGTTTTGTGCCTTGTAAGCAACGTGTTATTATTTTCGATGTAAGACACCGGCACACAACTAAGTAAAAATCAGGCTTAAGAAATCACTGTAGAAAGTTGATAGGACAATGTGCGGCCTAAAACATCACCGGATGTGTGAATGTATGAATTTCTGAATGTTGGAGGAGTGTATACATAATATGTAAAATATTATATCTAACTTTGATCTTGAATGAACATGCAAACCATTGAGCAGCATGGCACAATAAGGATTGTAAATATGTAAAATAAAGAACAGATTGCAAGTGATGGAAAAGTCAAAATGAGCTCTCTATCAGTTGCACCAGTTTATTTACCTGAAGGATTTTGGCAAAGCACAGAGTGAAGAGTTATTGAGCACAGGGAGTGTGATGTGATGTTATACACCATTACACTGCCACCTGTGAGAAACGTAATGCCTTATGTCAGATGCAAAATTGTGCCTCATTTTCATTTACTTTTTTGTTTGTTTGTTTGTTTATCACTGAAATGTATCCATGACATATTTAATATTATGATTGTTTTCCCATAGTCCTAGTCTATGTGATTGGGAGAACCATTTACTAAGAACTTGTCAGTTACTGTGCAAGTATCTAAAGTGTGACACAATGCTTCGAATAAATGATTAATAATCATAAGAATGTGTTGTTTAGTTTGCCGAGATGCACAACCTGCAACAGGTTCTGGTTAGTTTGCTTCAATTTGCAGTGCTGTTACATTGACAATATTAAAATGAAGATGATGCTATAGGCCTACACTGCTGTGATTTCGGTATTATGCAATATTTAATAAACCATATAAACAATTTGAAGTTAACTGTCTTGATTTCTAGTCTAAAGGGTACAGTGGGTAGCTCTAAACAGCATAGGGATGTATTCAGTTATTATAAATCAATAGTTACTATGTATGTGCATGTTTCAGAGTCAACTGGCATGTCAGTATCCTATCTATTTGAACCGACATGTATTTGTACTAATCCAGTGATTCTCAAAGTGGGTATCTAGTCCGGGCATCCCCAGCGGTCCTTGAGGAGGTTCCAGGGGGTCCCGACTGCCCAGAAAAATGAGGACGTTTAATTTCACTATATTATTTCCCAAGCTAGAAATCGAACACAAAATGTCTTATGGGGGCATGGCACACAGTATAATACACATATCACTTTTGGGGGTCCTTGACCTGAAGACACTGGAGAGGACCTATTGCATTTGTCTCACAAATATCCGCCCTGCATTCCACATGTAACGGTACAATGTGATCATGGTGGTTACTGTTTAACTGCATAAATAGGCCAAGAAGACTCACAGGTAGAAAGATGCCTTTGGCATTATTTTATCTTGTAAACCTGTTATTTGGAGCACATAGCCCGGGGGGGGCTATTGTGAATGAATGCACTCTGATGAAAACAAGACGAGAGAGAACGTGTCTGAGTTAGGTTTCAAGCCTTTTTGCCTTCTGGTGTGAAAATTCAGTGAAAAGTAAATGCTTGGTTTGAATTCAAGTAAGTGTCACCTAGAGTGACCCCAATGTCCTCTAGAAGTGTATGTGTACAGTATAGACAAAAGTCTTGTTTTGCAAGTCTCTGGTTCAAATGTATTCACATTCACACACATTTATTTATTTCAGTATCATATAAAACAAAATTCAGACTGCATAAAAGCCTGGTTTATTTATTTTAATACTTTTACTTCTACTCCACTACATCTCTGAGGATAATATTGTACTTTTACTCCACTGCAATTATTTGAAAACTTTACAAGTTACTTTTTAGATTTAGATTTTTATTACTAAACATACATTAACCACTTATGCTCTACATATATTTCAAGCTCACAACACGTTGCATCGCGATGTGTTTTGAGCTTGTAGATCTGCTATTTTTAAAAGATGTTTTATACATTTTGAAAGCTTGAAATGGGATATTCTGAATAATTTTACTTTTGGTACTTTAAGTATATTTTGATACCAACACTTTTGTAGTTTTACTCAAGTTTTTATACCGAACGTTTATGTAAGAGTATTTCTACCTTGTGGTATTAATACTTTTACTTAAGTAAAAAATTTGAACTACTTTTTCCACCACTACATAAAACATAATTCAGACTGTATAAAGCCTGGTTTATGTGTCGTCGGTACGACGGCGTCGCGCGCCGAAAACAGCCGATCTACAAGCTCGCAACGCGTCCCGCCCGCGAAGCGCTATGAGCTTGTAGATCTGCTATTTCCGAGTGCCCCGTTTTTCTCCACTTCCACCAGCGCTCCTCCTGTGGCAGCAGAGCACAGGGCAGGAATTCGGCTCTTTGGGAGCGGCACACATTCCACACTCCACATCCTGGGAGGATTTGGCTCTACCATAAATGGTAAGCTTGCATATAATACGATGACGTAATGGCAAGGGCCCGAATCCCTAAAACAAACATTAGGCGGCCGCTCTTATCAGCGAAACCTTCTGAAGCTATTCGTCCAACTTTTAACCACTAGGCACCGCCCAGCGGCCCCACCTCCCTCCCAGGGTTGCCATGTCCGCTTAATATAAGCGACCATCCCCCTTTACTGTACACATTTTTCTTTTTGATTACTACTCGTTTATATTATGTTTTTTTTTTGCATAGTATTGTATATGTGAGTGTCTATCATTTAATATTTCGATGAATTGAATACCCAGGACCCCAATGGAAACAAGCCATAGTGCTTTCTTGGGTTCAATCCTTTTAGCATCCCTTTTGTATAGAATACTTTCTGTGCTTTTTTTTTGCAAACTGTTAATAAAGTATTCAATCAATCAATCAAACGTTGTGCTTGTTTTTCTGTGAAGTTGCTTGTAAATATTGGTAGTTGTGTTGTTTAAACCAGTGTTTCTCAAACATTTTTGTCAAGGACCCCCAAATTAATATTTATCGTCTGCGGACCCCCATCTGAAATTATTTTATTCCAGGGAGTGGGATAGATTTGGGTTGTTAAAATGTTTCAAAAAAGATTCCACATTTTTTTAAATTTCTTAATTTTTTTTTTTAGTTTTTTTATAGCCGATCTACAAGCTCACAATGCGTTGCGAGCTTGTAGATCGGCTATTTTCAAATATCCACTGCAGTGCATAATAGGTTGAAAGGGCGAAGGGCTCGCTTCTTTTGGGCTTGTTTTCATTTACATGGTTGCTTGTTTCTCTCGCAAAACCTGGCAACACTGTCTCCCTCCCCTTGAGTTGCAAAGCACAGTGGGCTGCTACCATCTAACAGTAACAAGCGCTCATGTCACATCTCTCTGTCTGCCGTTGGAAGTCCTAGGAACTGAACTTCATCTGATCTCCACGACACGAATAACTGAGAAGGTCTAGATTGTTTAGTAGCCTAGCATGCCTGTCCGTGTAGTAATGCAGGGTCCTGGACCCTGGGGGTTCCGTCTGGTCGGTGGAAAGGACTTCGAGCAACCACTAACTATCTCGCGGGTAAGTGTTGAATGTTAAGTAGTTTCTCTTTGTAAATCTGTTGTTTAGCGCGCTGTGCGTTACATCTGCAGTTTCCCTTCTCACTTCATAAACTTTCACTACTGCACTTCACAAACTTTCACTTCACAAACTTTCACTCTATAGTGGAGAAATGTGCTGCTGACATGAGGATCATTTTCATCTAAATTGGCCAAACCCAGAGGGATTACTGTAGTTTTGGTTTTGATTGAATTGAATGCTTTTATTAACAGTTTGGCAAAAAAAAAGGCACGGTGGCACAGATTTATAGAAAATAATGTTAAAAGGATGACCCAGATAAGACCTCAGGGCTTGTTTCCAGTTGAGGACCTGTGTGTGTGTGTGTGTGTGTGTGTGTGTGTGTGTGTGTGTGTGTGTGTGTGTGTGTGTGTGTGTGTGTGTGTTACAAATAAATAAAACTTGGCTGATTTGGATGACATTATTCTTCATAGTTCTTCATAAACATTGCATTCATGTGTCCTATTCAAAGGTACCCCCCCCCGCCCCATATTTATGATCTGTTTGACCAAAACACAAAGGTGAACTGAGTCACTGTCCCAGTCCTCTGAGTGCTACAGCTTTGGATGTTGTGTTTTTTGAAGTATCTGTTTTGGGGTTTTAGCACCACAGAAGACTTTTAATCTGAGAAAATGCGTCCAGCTCCTCCATTGCAACATAGTACAGCTTTACAGGTTTTACAGTTTTTATACAGTTCTGCATGGTAAGCAGTAGATAATGGTTGAAGATACACAGTACTAAAACACTTTGTACTTTGTCATTCCTCCCTGTCTGCTTCCTATAGTCCTGGTTGTAAATGTTGTTTCAGTGGTCACTCAGTCTGCTCCACCCATGGAAAAGTGATTAGGGATTCCAGCACCATTCCGGAGCCTCATAGCTCCAAGCTTTTTATCACAGATTGTGTCTCTTGAGACAGGTCTGAGCCCATGCCACTGACTCAAATACACCTCTCTACATAACAATGGTTGCCAGGTCTGCATGCCCCCGGGGTGCCTGGTGTCTCAGCCACAGACCATTTACTCCCACGTGGGCGTGAGGACCCGGGTCGCGGGTTCAATTCCAACCCCTGTCATGTCTTGCCTCTCTCTCTTGAATTCCTGTCCCCGTCTCAGTCTACACTGTCCGATCTCAAAGAAAGCAAAAGATTACCAAAAGAATGTTTGGCATGCCCATGTTCTCCATAAATAATCCAGTACAAATAAACTCAACCATCTAGCTATATGACCTTAAAGGTCATAACCTAAAGGAGTAGTTCACCCAAAACATGACTTATTTTCTATCAATTACACACCCCATGAAGCCTTGAATTCATGGAATTGTTTTTGTCACATTCCTAAGACTCTTGAGTCTCTTACTGACCGGTCATCAAATTATTGGTTTAGGAATGCGACAAATAATCTCCATGAATTCAAGGCTTCATGGGGTGTGTAATTGATTGAAAATAAGTCATGTTTTGGGTGAACTACACCTTTAAGAAAGATAAAACATATACTGATGACTAATCGGTCGTATGGAGACAGTGTTTCTTTCCGTTGGCATACATTTCACTGATGCTGATGACTATTATTACATGCTATATGATTGCATCCTCTAGGTCTCCCCAGGCAGCAAAGCTGCACAGGCCGACCTGAGTATTGGAGACACCATCTTGGCTATTGATGGAGAGTCTACCGGCTTCATGACACACCTGCAAGCACAGAACAAGATCAAGAAGTGCTTAGAGGAAATGGTCCTCTCTATAGACAGGTAGGATGTTGCTCCTGTCTGATGATCTGTATGCCCTCAGGCCTGTAGAGGAGTGAGTCATGTGAGACAGCATCGCTACGGTACAGCTGTTGAGGGAGTGATGTGGTTTTGTTCGTTCATGTTTTGGGAAGGCGAGACTGTCCTTGGTTTTACTTTACTTTCCAATTACCGATGTGTATGGCACACTGCAATGCTATTGCATGTCGTGATCTCAAGCAATTTGAATAAATATAAGTGAAGTATGTAAGTAAGCAGAATGTTTTTGTTTGTTTGGCTTTGGACTTTTTTGTTCATGAAATTAGGAGAACAAGTACAGTCTACTGAGGGGTGAAATTAGTGAGAAGCCCTTCGCTAAAATAGACACTTTCAAAGAACTATGTTGCATTCAAAACAAGGGCCTCATCCCTTCGCCAAAATAGACACTTACAAAGAACTATGTTGCATTCATAAGGGTATCAAAATGATACTCTTATGAGGCCCTGGTCATCAAATTCAACATGGTTACATTTGATGATACCATCATTTGAGAGCACAGTTGCTCCAAAATAGTTGCACTGTGACCGAATAATTTCAACCACATTGAATTTAAATCTCTCCAAAACGGTAAATCAGGACTAATTTATGACTCCCCATTAACTCAGAAAGTATCGAACGTGATTTATAGCACAGTCAAAGGCTTTTCCAAGATGATAGCATATCCATTACACATCTTGAAGCATTCTGTGTGCTCTCTTCTTTCTTTCAGATCGGAGACTAAACTGTGGTCGCCGCTTTCATCCGAGGAAGGGAAGACAAATCCGTACAAGATGAATCTTGCAACAGAGCCACAGGTGTGTCTTCTGACTCAACATGAAAGATGTTGTAAGGCATTAGTCTTAAAAAATTACTTGAGCTCTGTCATTTAGAGAGTCAACATGGAAGTCATGTGCCCAGGTAGCCATGCAGTTTCTGAAGGCCTGCACGTTCCCACAAAGCCAACAAAGGCTTGGGGTTTTTTACTACTACTGTACCGACGATGAAGTCATTGTTTACTTCCCAACAGGCGAGTTCCTAGGAGACGGTACTTTATCAGCCAAGCTCTGACGCAAGACTCAGTTCCTGCCCGCTGAGTGGAAAATAGAGGCCAAAGTGTGAATACATGTAGGAAATGTGTGGTGTGTCCAATTCTGTGTGGCTTTCACAGCTCACCATTGTAATGCGTTTTGCTCACACATAATGTATGACTGTTTCAAGCACTTGTCTGTTTCCACCTGGATGTCCTTTCACTGTTCATGTTGTACTGTACTTTACCTACTTTTGGTAAACAAAAGATGTCTATCTACAGTAGCTCCAGTCCCTTGCTACTAGCGAGGAGACTAGGTTATTCTAAAATATAAATGTTGGATGCTTGAAGCATGAGCTATATTTGGAGGCATTTCCGTGTTCCCACTGTGAAGCATGAGCTAGGTTTGGAGGTATTTATGTGTTCACTTTGATGAAATGCCAGGCGCATGACTCTTGTGTCTTTGAGGTCCATATTACGTAGTTGGTTAGCTTTAAGTTCAAGGCTGAATCCATAGTCATACATTGTGTCATCCACAAGTTTGGTTGTATGTATTTAAATTGAGGCTAGAGTTTGTTTTCAGACAAAGAACCATATGAATACAATACAGTTTTAGGTTTAGAGGTGTTCCAGATTTCCTTTTCTAAAGACCACAAGCTGCAGTGCTTGTGCAGCCATAACACAGCAGAAGTTGTGTAGTTTCAGTTGACATGCTCCATTTATCCTCCAGACATTGTCAAGTCCCAAGTCCCAAGTTCATTGGCTGTGAAAAAAAAGTCTTTGTCTGAAAGCTTCTGTCTGTACTGTTGCATTAACTTCCTTTGACATGAGTGTGCATGTTGTGCAAGTCTCTTGTCTTTCTTTACATGCAAAAAGCTCTATTAACACAATTTAATGTGCAATTGACAGGAGATTAAACAAATAGGTTCCGCTCACAACCGGAGTGCTCTGCCATTCGCTGCCTTTGGGTCCACGGTGGTGACCAATCAGTACAACAATCCTGCTGGTCTCTACTCCTCAGAGAACATTAAAAACTTCAACTCAGCTGTGGATGATGTTAAAACCATTACTGCTGCTGCTGCTGCTGCTGCTACTGAACCCAGCAATGTGTAAGTTGGGCCCACACCTTTTTCTCAACCAGGAAATACATGGAGCTTTCTCTTAGACTAACTAGATTTTCAGTAAATACGACAACTCCATTTATCTAGTATGTTCATTTGAATTAACTCATTCAGTGCCACTGGCCAAAATTCATTGTAAAAAAAGTGCCATTCAGTGCCACAGCCAAAATTCATTGTAAAAAAAAAGTGCTTAGGAGCCGAGATACAGCCTTTTTCAGTAAGAAGTTAAACAAGAAGTGAATATCTTGGGTTCTGAACATTTTTTATTTATTTTTACGTTTTAGACGTCCAGTGGCACAGGGCTTATTACAACGGACGTTTTAGACGTCCAGTGGCACTGAATATTAATAGATTAGGCTGGTTACTGTTTACGCTAAGGGTGGTCTGCTATAGTTATGTACTATGAGCTCCATAGTCAAACTAAAACACACAGCAATATCTTGCGTTAAGTTAACTCTGAAATTATTTGAGAGTTAAATTAACACACTGAATTTTACTGCGTATCCCCTTTTGTTCTGTAGACCAGATCCATCAAAGCCAGGTAAACGGCCGCCAGTCACAGAAGATTCTGAGGTGTACAAAATGCTGCAGGAGAACCAGGAGTCTGACGAGCCTCCTCGACAGTCGGCCTCCTTCAAAGTACTTCAGGAGATTCTTGAGACAGGTAGGAATCCCAGATTATCATCACATACAGATTCCCCGATAATGAGTTCAGGGACCCATGGATACACAGCTACCAGTCATTTTAACCACTTAAACCCTGCATACTTTGTTGACCGGGGTCCCCCGGGGGTCTATCATTGGCCCATTACTTCTTTCCCTCTACACCAAATCTCTGCTGAAAATAGCCGATCTTGGGCGACCTGATAGCCGAATGGTTAGGGCGCATACCTCATGGGTGCAAATGCTTTGACCCCGGTTTGGTTCCTGGCTGACCGGACCATTTGCTGAATGTCATCCCCTACTCTCTCCACTGTGTCCTGTCTCTCTCCACTGTCATTGTCAATAAAGGCTTATTTTTAAAAGGCATATTTTTGCCTAATGTTCACCTGTTATGACATGCCCAGAAAATAGGGTCCCTAGGGTTCAAGTGGTTAAGAAATAGCATTATACTTCCCGCCCTCTGTTTGATGTCTCTCTTTGCATACTGTCGGGAACAGAACAGGATTTTTAAAATGAGAAAGTGTGGGGGTATATTGCACTCATGTCTATGTAATGCATAGAACATCAACGGTTGTTGGCAAGAAAATATTGAACAAAAAATGGGAGTGTCTGTGCTCATCTGTCTCCACTCTCATTTTTGTAGGTGACCCTGAGAAACCATCAGGGTTCAGGAGCGTCAGGGCACCCACATCAAAAGTAGGAGCATCACTTGGAAATGCAGATAAATTACCCATATGTGACAAATGTGGATCAGGGATTGTGTAAGTATTTCTCTAAGTATTTGTATATAATTTATTTGCTAGAGTGTGTGTGTGGAAGAGTCATTGGTCATTTTCTAAAAGCCCGCCTGTAACTGAGACAGCATACTGTAGATCAGTGTTATTCTAAATGGGTTTCGGGGACCCCCATGGTTCCTTGAGGGGGCTCCAGGGGTCCCCAGCCAAATTAACCTCTGTCACCATAGTTCACAATTTATAAGTCACTTGGAAATATACAATATAATATACAAAATAAATTGTGACTATTATGCCAATATGTTTCAATATCTATGGGGGGGGGGGGGAACATATTTTCATATATCTATAGGACAGTGATTTGAAATGGGGGTCCATGGCCTAATGAAAGTCAATTTGGGGGTCTGTGATTAAAGTTTGAAAACCCCTGCTGTAGATCAGCATCAGCATATCACTCTTCCTTCAAAAGGTTCAGAAGTGATGACTGACTGGTGTCAATGTTGCACAGTCTCTCTACACCAGGAAGGTTGCCAAATGGTGACAAAACATTGTGATGTAACACAGAACACAAGATCCTAGAAGGATTGTGGTTTCCAAAAAAAAAAAAAGGATTGTGGTTTCCTTTGTTCTTTGTCTCCACCTTGTGGTTGATCTTATTCTTTCAAGGAACAGCACGGGATAAAGTTTCTGACAGTGTAATTGGCTGATGTTGGCAAGCTGACTGCATGCTTGCCATAAGTATGTAATTGAGGGGTTGTTAACTCTTTGTTTAGGAGGTGTTAAGACTTAAGGGATGTCTTTAGGGTGTTTTGACTAGCCTAATGCGTGACTTTGAAAGAACGTTGTCTCACAAAGACTTGTCTATTATGCTTACACAAGGCATAACAGTATTAGCCTCTCTGCAGGAAGAAGCAGAGAAACAACAGCCGCTTTATCCTCTATATAGAACTTTGAACTTATTATTATTATTATTATTATTATTAATAATAATAATTATTATTATTATTATTAAACAGAATGTCTGTAATATTTTGTCCTTACTTTAGATGGATTAATTCCAAACATTTTAATTACATTATTTATCTTATTTTATATTTTATTATGTGTCAGTCGTATTTTAATTCCTATAAAGGCCTACTGACTAAGAGTCAGTAGGGTATAAAGACACTTTGGAAAGTAAGCTTTTGAATCACATTGTCACAGTGACTCTTTGGACTTTGAAGCATAAATTAAATGCAATCGTGTTTTACGTCCTCTGCTGAGAGGTAATTGTTACATTAAGAAGAATAAAGTCTGCACACTGGGTCATGCTCCAAAGCTCCCCAAAAAATGTTGGGGTCTTTTTACACCATTGTCCAATGGTGTAAAAAGGAACCAAAATAAATGTTTAAGCTTTGGAGCATGACCTAGTGTGCGGACTATATTCTTCTTTGTGGATTCTGACCCCAGCACAGTTTTTAGTGAGTGGATGTTTGTTTCTGTAATTGTTACATCAACACTGAGATTCCAACACGGGTCTCCCGTGTGGTAGACCAAACATCTACTACTCAACCAATAGGCAATCCCTGCTTGTGCAGCGGTATTAATCTTATGAGCTTCAAGCATGGCTACTTGTCAACCAGTAGGTGTCCTATCTGACACCAGTGTCTAGATTTATCAATAGATAAGTAGAGAGACCACCTCCAACCACTGCAGATGTGCTAGTTATATTGTATTTACATACTCTATCATATTATAGTGCTTAAAATAGGTTTTATTTCTGGATTGCATGCATCTTTAATTTACATGCTTTCTATTGACCGCAGTTATTATGAAAAATATTCCTCTTTTGCCCTTGGTGGAGCAAACAAAGTTATAGTGTTGTTGGGATATGGCATATACAGTATGTGAGGTATTCTCTTTTTCTCCATATAGATGATTTAGCTAATACAATGACTTCAATTATATAAATGGTGTAATTTCTTTTGGAATGAAAATTGGAATGTTAATTTTCTGACAGGGTTTGTTTGTTAATTAAAATTAAAAGGCTGCACTATAAAGAATTGTCTTGGCAGAAAGCTGCATGATGACACTGTGTAGACTACAGAGTGATTGACAGAACAGTGACATGATTGACAGAAGTTATATAGCCTATTCTATAGCCTCTATTAAAGGGAAACGTTGTATTCAAACACAGTTAATAAGTTAGGGTCTGCAAAAACTACATAGCAAAATCCTCAGTTTAATTCTGATCGCATTAAAAAATATATACTTTTTAAGGGACTAGTTTTACACTCAGAGTAATGATTTGGTGAAGTTTGAAATGTAAAACTGTGAATGGACAGTGATGTGATATATTTGTCAAACAGGGGGATGATCGTCAAGTTGCGAGACAACTTCCGTCACCCTGAATGCTACTCCTGCACAGACTGCGAGATCAACCTAAAACAAAAGGGACATTTCTTTGTGGAGGACCAGATATATTGTGAGAAGCACGCACGCGAGCGAATGACTCCACCTGAGGGCTACGATGTGGTCACTGTCTTCCCCAAGTAGAGCTCTTTGCTCTGTAGGGCTTTTGGACTGCACATCACTATTAGGATACACCTCATAATCCAAGACTTTCATTACATTTGCTCATCCTTATGCTGTCGAATCCTCAGTGTTCATTTAACTCTGATAGTGTACAAAATGTAACCACATGGACACGCTCAGAGTTACAAATGGATAAATGAACAGAGGAATTTACTTGTACTTCAGCCGAACTATGAACTTGTATTATGCTTCGATGCAGCCACTTTTACACATGAGAGTAAATTAGTAAATGTTTGACTATTTGCACATTAGTACAAAAGGAGACCCATGAATTCTATGATGTCGTAATACATGCACTCATTTGTACACCAAAAATCCTTTGTTTCCCCAACAAATCTCAAATCACTGCTGTCAGTCAGAAACCTTGTATCTCCATATTTCAGCTTTTTTATGTTTTTTTTATTCATAAATGAATGCCCTACTACATCCTACAAGAGTGTCACACAAAAGTAGTGAAAATAGCAGATCTCCAAGCTCAAGCATGGAAAAAAATATAAATAAAAGAACAGTTTTGGACGTACAAGGGTTCCAACCGACAGTGACGGATTCATCTATCTGAAGCTCGATGTAATTTGTACAGGGATGCAGCCACTGTACTCAAGTAATGTATGTTGCTTTATGTTATGTTTTATTATGTTTTTTTTGACATGCAAGAAAAGGGTAAAGCTGCATGATATTCAATCCATAAATGACAGTCAATTCTTTTTTTCATATGCTAAACAAATAAGGCGAATCCTATTCCTCCAAACCGCTCAGAAACCAAAATTTTGCTGAATAAATATTTTATATCTTAAACCTCGTCTTCACAAATGATTGGTTGTACTTCACGGCCTTATTGTCAACTCTGGCCATTGTGAGATTGTCCTGCAAATACAGTACATGCGATAGTGTGAAAGATGCATCAAAAATAAGCATTGTGGCGTAATCGAGGAAAGATCACGATCAAGTTAAAGTTAGGGTAAGGGATTTTTTGGGGTTAAAACAAAAACTTTTTTATTAAAAGTTTAAAGCTCTGTATTCTGGTAGTAATCACTGCTATAGAGTGATTGTTCAGTAACGGGTCTCCCCGTCTCTGGAGCTCTTAAATGAACAGAAAACACATTTTCAGGTAGGTTGCCAATCAGGAGAGGGTACCAATTTATCAGCTTAAATGTTATAGTGTTCCAATTGTTATAGTGCTCCAATTTGGTCTTCTGATTTCTTTGTGCCATTACTTTACTCCCTCCTGTTTGTATGCAATTGGTATCCCAACCTTTTTTCTGTTTACCAAAGAGCTGGAGAGACGGAACAAACACTAATGAATACTATCAGAATATAAAGCTATTCAACACTTAATTTAACAAAACAAAAAACACTCGGATACCCGATCTTTAAGAAAATTCCTAACTATGTTCAAGTGCTGTCAAGTTGCCTACTGGCATTTAACCTTTTGCAAATAAAGATTTTGAAGGCACATCTCATTAGTGGTGTAAAGTAACTAAGTACATTTACTCAAGTAGGCCTACTCTACTTAAGTACAATTTTGAGGTACTTTTACTTTTAAGTATTTCCAATTTTCAATACTTTTACTTCTACTCCACTACATCTCGGAGGCAAATATTGTACTTTTACTCCACTACAATTATTTGAAAACTTTACTTACTAGTTACTTTGTAGATTTTGATTATTATTACGAAACATACATTAACCACTTCAACCCTATATACATTTTGAAAATAGTAGATCTACAAGCTCACAATGCGTCGTGATGCGACGCATTGTGAGCTTGTAGATCTGCTATTTTCAAAAGATTTTTTGACATTTTACACATTTGAAAACTGCATAATGAGTAATTCTACTTTTGGTACTTTAAGTACATTTTGATAGCAACACTTTCGGTAATTTTGAATTCCGAACTTTTACTTGTAACAGAGGACTACATTGCAGTATTGATACTTTTACTTAAATAAAACATTTGAGTACTTTTTCCACCACTGCATCTCATAAGCGCCTTATAAGTAATGTCATTACCAGATGTGATGCAAGGATGGGTCGTTGGAGGTACCATAATAAGAGGCCCCTAATGATGATGATGATGATTATGCCCCCAATAGTACAGTGGTTCTCAACCTTTTCAGGCCGTGACCCCCCCCCCCCCAAAATAATGATACTGGGGACCCACCCACCCTGGCAAGCACTTGGAATTGTAGAAATTGAGGCATTACATTTTTGTTTGACTCAGTTCCACAGATAAATATTGTGTAAATAGCTGTTCTACAAGCTCATCGCCTCGCAATGTCTCTTTCTTATATTAATTTACAATTTGGCCAATGTTTGACCAATTTTATAGTATAGTTTGTTGATTACTTTTGATGCAGCAGTGGTCTTTTTACTTTTCTTCTTTTTATTTTTTAGGTATTATAAAGGTCCTTAAATTGTCCCTTCACTGTCATCTGGGGACCCCATTAAAATCATGTGGGGACCCACATGTTGAGAACCACCCCACCACCAGTTGGTTAGAAAGCACCCTGCATGTCGGGCTGCCATCATATGGTGGCGGAAAACAGTCTGAGACGACGTGTCCAGCACGTTGGTCAGCCATGCGCAGAGACTCGGTCAGTGCCCAGATGTAGTTGTGCGCAAAGCGCAGAGTCTCGATCTTGGTCAGTTTTGTTGCGTCGTCCGGCGACGCAGGGAGGATGCCTCTTAGGACGTCCAGGGCCGAGTTGAGGTCGTGCATCCTGAGGCGTTCTCTGTCGTTGGCCTTGGTCCTGCGTCTCCCTCTGCGTCCGGACAGTTGGTGTTTCGTTTTGCTTTGCTTTCTTGGTGAAGTGACCTTTCCTTCACTGTGAGTCGCTTGTTTTCGACATAGATGTCCTGTGGACAGGGCTGTGACGATTACAAATTTAAAATTGACTATTAATTGTCAGTGTCACACAAATAATTGCGATTAACGATTTAATTGTGTTTTGGGCATTGAACATTGGAACATATGAATGCAATTTTGATTTCTGTTTGGTTTTTAGGCTTTATATTATGATCACAAATTGTGCAGATATGACAAATAACTTAAATAGGCTTTGAAATTGTGTGAACATTTTCCAACATGGAAACGATTATAACGATTATGCAAAAAAATAATTGCAATTATTTTAAATAATTGCGATTAGACATTATGTAAAAATTGTGCCAGGCCTACCAGTGGAGTCCTCTGATGCGTTGCCAGTTGCAGTGACAGTGCTGTGGACTGTGGCAGAATGGACTCCAAGCGGCTCTGCATCTTTGGTCCAGCGCAGTTCAACAGGTGCGCCCTGCAATTCTGGTAACATCCTGTAGGTCTGTTAGAGAAAGTGGTTATTTATCAATTAACATCCTGTAGGTCTATTTAGAGAAAGTGGTTATTTATCATATTTAGGCCTACTAATATCCATAACATTTTGGTATATGATATAGCCTATAGTACTAATTATCAAAAGTATAGCCTATGTCAGTGGTTCTCAAACTTTAAAATGTCAAGGTGTCCCCTTAACTCTGAGAGTGTACAAACGGAACTAACCGGTCCATTTGGTTCCGTTTGTACACTCTCAGAGTTACAGACTTGTAGGGTCAATTTGGAACCCTATCAAGGAACCCAGAGAATCCACTTTTAGAACCACTGGCCTATGTCATTATCAACAAGACAAATAATAGTAGATCCTTTGCTCTATACTTACTGTACTAGTGATAATGTAGATGGATGTTAAAATGGAGATGTTTGTCGTTTGGCTCTATCCTCCAAACTGTAGGCAGTGGCCACTGTATGAGAGCAGCTGACAATGAGGGCTTGATGCTCATCTCTGGCATTTTATGTGGCCTTTATCTTATCTCGTTCTATGGAGTGCGCCTGTCAAGTGGCCAATCAGCATCCAGACAGCAGCCCCTCTCTAGTGACTTTGCTCTGTTTTTATTATCTGTGTGTTTTCTTTGTATAGTGGCTGTTCAGTTCAATTGATAAGCACTTTATATGCGCTTAAATACACGGATTGTGATGACAACATGTGTGCTATACGACGCGGATCTCAAATGTTATAGACTAGAGCAGAAACGCTTACATTATTAATTCAATATTAATATTTGTCTAATTAAACATTTAACAATTGAACAATTTAGGTCACTTATTGGCAATAAACCAACAAATGAAATTATTATAATTATGATTTATGTAGCCTATACGTCAAGGTTTTCAAGGACACTTATGTCTAGAACGTCTTCATTTCATTGTAAGCCAATGGTAATTGACCATCTCGCTTAGGCTATTAATGAACAATCAGTTCTTATAACCTCGATCATTACTCTGAACTTATGTCCTTGCATTGGCGTTTAGTTACACCTGAAGCACTCAGTGAAGTGGTATATTACTCAAGATGATGTTGGAAACTCGTCCTTAGACATGTTCTTTTTATTTTATTTTTGTATAACAATTATAGGCCTAATGCCCGCATCACAACCCTGCTGTAGCCTACTTGCCATTGTTATTCATGGTTTACATGATGGATTGAAGTAGTGGGGTTAAAACACCTTTGAAAGTCCACAAGCTTTTTTCTTATGCAACACTTTACGCACTCAAAATACTGAACTTACTGAGTAGTGTGCATGCTAATAAACGGTATAGGCCTCATCTCAAATATTTTCCGCTCCAAGACTGCAGAGGAAATAACTGGATTTGTAAGATCAATGTTCAACACACATTCTAAATTGACATTGAACTTCTCTGTTACATGTTGTGTTCGGATCCGCATATTTGAGATTTGGCCACATTGGACATTTATGTTTCATTTGGAGCTTGTTGCTTAAGTTTAATTGTAGGCAGTTTCATTAGCTATATACATTCCTCTTTGTCTTAAGCCTAAATATTTGACAATTAAAAAAATTGCAAATGTATTGAAAATGGTTCGTTATTGCGTTAGAGCGCGATATGTTGGCAGTTTGATGAAGACAATTACGCATAGGTCCACCGTACGAAAAGTATTTGAAAGAGTAAAACCCTTTATCTAAAGTGACAGTAAAGGATCCTGCTCTGTGTCACATCAATATCAACTGCATTTATGCAAAACTGTGAGCACAACTTTGTGCGCTATGACCTCTCCAAATGTGATCCAGTATCGCCAATCGTTGGTGGCGCATTTTATTTTATAATGTAGGTAGGTGATTTAAAAGGTATAAGGATAATTAGCCTATACATATAAAGACTGTCCAGACGTGCTCCACCTTTTATCAATGGGAGGATGGGGAGTGTGGCACTGCTCAAACAAGATTGACCATTGCCAACAAAGGATCACAAAAGCACTCCTTAACTTTCTGTCTAAATATGTATTTTGGGAGCCCTCTGATAACCATATGCTTTCAATAAAATGGACAAATACACACAAGTGCGATAGGAGATGGTGCCTTGCTGTTATAAAAGGCACGAAAAGTCTAAAGTAAACTGAATATTACCCACTTTACAAATAATCATTGATGCCAAATCCATATTCGGATATCACGAACAGGTGTGGGTTTGAATCTGTCAGTCTCTCTCCTCGATTTTTATCAGTACTGTAGTGTCCTGCTTGTTATGCAAAGTGTAGGCAAACATAGGCGGCCAGTTGCTGTGGAAATAGCAGATATCGGAGCAGACTTTGGTGCGAAAGTGATTTAACAATATTTAACAATAAACTGAGCAAAGCTCGAGAGAGCAGGTGATACCTGCCCCGAGTCCCTTGATTAATACCTCCTCTACCACTTCACTTTACAGTCCCTTGTGCTTATTTATTAAACGAAATCTATTTATTATTATTTTAGCAAACAGAGGTACCAGGTGGAGCTTTATTTTCGTCCTCAGCTTTTGTTTGAAGGACGTTCTGAAGGGCCAATCAAAGTCCAACAACTCGCTGACCAGATTGTTACCGTTCCAAACCATTCAATGTGCCCCCTCCTCTTGTTCGGGCTTGTAAAAGGGCCGCGAAGAAAGAAGGGGGAAAAAAAGGAAACTTCTTTAAGAAAGAAAACACATCTTAAAAACATTTAATTGCAACCCGGATGCCATATGTACACCTCTTGTGAAAACCCCTCAAACAATGTGTGAGTCTTTACAAAGTGCACAGTGCGCCTTTGGAGACGCGTGCGCCTTTGGAGAGGTGTGTGTGCGCATCGTGACCGGGATGACCCCGAGCACACTGTGTGCCAAAGAAGTAATTCAGTTTTAATGTGCTTTGGAGCTCCTTTTCATGGGCTATGTATTGTAACTCTAACCTAAGCTTAAAGAGCATGTACACCAATTACAATGCAAGTTGTCCACGGACCACGGGCCAATTGTAAAGACCGTTTATACGGCTTTAAATGATAATAGATAATAGGGTTATGGAAAGCAAGTCGTTCCCTTTCAGCACAAAAACAATACAATTGTTGTTTTAATCAAGGCAGCCTGTTTACAGTGTTGAACCATGCAGGGCTCTTTCCATGGTATAACAAAAAAAAAAATTATCTTGCAAGGATGCATTCATTCACAGGGAATGTTACGCGGATGGCATCCTAAGAAATATATTTCGTCCATGAATATCTTATATAGCCTATATATCGATCTCCTTATAATCTACTATTTTAATTGGCTTTAATTCTTCCATCTGACATGACAAATGTACTTGTTTGTGTTTAGGTATATTGCCTAAATGTCAGGTAGGCTATGACAGCCAGGTATGTTTTTATCTAAACACACTAATGGAGATAAGTGGCAGATATCACCAAAAATATATCAGCCAAATGGAATAGCATTTATGCTATTCTTTAAAACTAATTTAATTTTCAGTGTTTTGTACTAAATACTATCGCAAAAGTATACACACAACTATCTCAAAAGAGATGATAGATCAATCAGTTAATCTGACAGTTTCTTACCAAAACAAAAACAAAAAACCTATTAATTGGTGGCATTTGCCCAACTTTATACAGATGGAAGACAATGGAGATAAGTGGCAGATGCTGTAAACGCTTCAATCTTTGGCTATGGCTCTTGCTGTGGCTTTACACTGACGGCTGCATGGCGCATTCAACTATACCCACCATGTGTGTTCTTCTACCCTTAACAAAGGGCAGTGGTGCAAAGTAACTAAGTACATGTACTCATGTACTGCACTTAAGTACACTTTTCAGGTACTTTTACTTTACTCGAGTATTTCCGATTTCCAATGCTTTTACTTCTACTCCACTACATCTCAGAGACAAATATTCAGTGGTGTAAAAAGTACTCAAATGTTTTACTTAAGTAAAAGTACCAATACGGCAATATAAAAATACTCAGTTAGAAGTAAAAGTCCAGAATTCAGAATTTACTTGAGTAAAAGTAAAAAAGTATTGGCATCAACATATACTTAAAGTACAAAAAGTGAAAGTGCTAAAATATTTGAAAAAAGCAGATCTACAAGCTCACGTTGCGATGCAACGCGTTGTGAGATTGTAGATCGGCTATTTTCAAATAGCCTAGGAATAAAATAGGGCTAAAGTGGTTAATGTATGTTTTATAATATCATAATTTATATCTGAAAAGTAAAGTAACTAAAGATTTCAAATAATTGTAGTGGAGTAAAAGTACAATATTTGCCTCTGAAATGTAATGGAGTAGAAGTAAAAGTATTGGAAATTGGAAATACTCAAGTAAAGTTCAAATACCTCAAACATGTACTTAAGTACATAAGTAAATGTACTTAGTTACTTTCCACCACTGCAAATATTGTACTTTTACTCCACTACAATTAATTGAAAACTTAGTTAGTATTTACTTTGTAGATTTTGATTATCATTACAAAACATACATTAAACAATTTTTATTTTATATATACTCGGCTATTTTGAAAATAGACAACCTGTTGAAACGCGCGTTGTAAGCTTGTAGATTTGATATTTTCAAAGGATTTGTATACATATTGAACTTGTGAAATGGAGCATTCTGCACAACGAGTACTTTCTACTTTTGGTAGGCCTGCTTTAAGTACATTTTGATACCAATACCTTTGGACTTTTACTCAAGTAAATTTGGATTGGGATTTTTACATTGCAATATTGATACTTTTACTTAAGTAAAAAAAAAAAGTACTTTTTCCACCACTGGGTGTTAGTTGTTTCAGGCTCAGTTTCCAGGGACCAGGGTAATTAGCCTATACTTGGACGTGTGTCACTCTCATTAGAGATGTTTTTCACTTTGGGTCAATCCAACAACATCTACATGTTTAAGGAAAAAAATTATCAACCATTCCGCCAAAAGTATTTGGAACAGCAATTATCATTATGATATAGCCCCATCTGTGGTATTTATGCATTTTATTTATGAATGAATCTGGTTATAATATGCCTGATGTGTAGTGAAAGCAGTCGGCCGCTGGGAGACACTGTTTCCAACCCCAATGGGAATGTAATACCGGGTATTTACGGTTGCGCAACCAAACAGCAGTAGATCCCATAGCCCGGAGGAACGGTCACTCTATGGTTTTTCTTTTCTTTTTTCTTTTAAACAGTCAGATATTACTCTAGCTGCTGCCAACGTTAACTGGTTGATGAAACTAGTTTTAGCAACCATACATGGAGATAAATATATTAGAAAAACTAGTTTGCATGAAACCCATACGGCTGGAAAAACGGTTGCCTGACAACCAACTAACCAATCAAAGCGTGACCGTCCCTCTGGGCTGTGGGCTCCTTTTGGTACCATTTGCGAGTGCGTAAACATGACTTTCCTCCAGCGTTGCCACGTCCGCTTATTATAAGCGACTTTGGGCTTGTTTTTCTGGTAAGTTGCTTGTAAATATTGGTGGGCTTTGGGCTTGTTTCTAAAGTGTAGTTGCTTATTTGGGCTTGTTTCCTAATGTTGTTAAAACCAGTGTCTTTCACACAAGTCAAGGTCAATTAATATGTATTTGTCTGCGGACCCCCATCTGAAAATATTGTATACCAGGGACTGGGACACCCATACAAGATTTGTGTTGCTAGAATGTTTCAAAAATATTTCAGTTTTTTTAATTTTTCTCCAAGATTCTTTTTGAAAATAGCAGATCTAGAAGCTCACAACGCTTCGCATCGCGACACGTTGTGAGCTTGTAAATTGGCTATTCTCAAAGGCAACAGGACAGGTGGGCACCAAAACCAACTGGGCACTAGGGAAATGTGGGTACCTGAACTTAGGGGTGGAGATAACAGGGCACCTAGACGAGTGGGCACCTGAAGAGGTGGGCACCAGGACAACTGGGCACCAAAACCATCTGGGCACCTGTCTGACATGTGGGCACCTGGACGAGTGGGCACTTAGGGGTGGAGATAAATGGGCTCCTGGACGAGCATCCCAAAAAATATGGTGCCAAGTGCCTATTCTTTTCAAATAGCCAATGTATATATATGTTTAAAGGGCGAAGGTCGGGCTCGCTTCTATGGGCTTGTTTTCATAGACACCGGTTGCTTGTTTCTCTCACAACATCTGGCAACACTGATTTCCTCCTTTATGTTGTAGATCTTCATAACATATCGACTCGGAGGAAGCAGACAAAGATTTGTCCGCCGCGTTTACAGATCTACACATGCGTGCGTAGACTAATACATAACCATATGCTGTTGGGTTACTTCCTGAAAGTGGGGTTATATTATCTGTGTTTGATAGTAGAATGTAGATGAGATCGACTACTACCGAGACACAACAACCACCAACAGGCTCATCCTGACTTTAACAACAACGCAAAGAAAAGGGAGTAGCGTCGGTGAGATTTGACTTGACATCATGGATTACTGGGTAAGTTAGAGTTTAAAGTCAGTGCCAAACCAAATGTTTGGACTTTATTGTCTCTGTTCATGCTCCGCATGTCAACATCAGACTTGTAATTTCTTCAGAATCGTGATGTTTTCTACAACGTGATGTATGGATTATGAGAATTATTGCTATGCAGTTATAAGAGGGCTCTTTAAAAAGCAGCCTACTAGCCTTGTTTGTCGCTACAGTTCAACCAAACACTACTTTACGTAGTTTACGGGAAAGGTTAAGACCAGTGGTGGGAAAAGTATACACATGTTTTACTTAAGTAAAAGTATCAATAATGCAAATGAAATATTACAAAGTCCGGAATTAAAAATTTACTTGAGTAAAAGTACAAAATGTCCCATTTTAAATGTATAAATTGTATACAAATCTTTTGAAAATAGCAGATCTACAAGCTATGTTCAAATGGCCGAAATGTATATAGGGACTGAAGTAGGTATCAATGTCCTGTAGTAATAATGATAAAAAATATACAAGTAATGGTGGCAAAGTTTTCAAATAAATTGTAGTGGAGTAAAAGTACAATATTTGTCTCTGAGATGTAGTGGAGTAAAAGTACTGAAAACTGGAAATACTCTAGTAAAGTAAATAAAATACCTCAATTTTACTAGGACAGTACTTGAGTAAATGTACTTAGTTACTTTACACCACTGAAAGTGGGCTACTATACTGCTCATCAACAGCCAGGCGTTTTAAAGCCATAACAAAGATTACCTATCAACACACAAGGTTTTGCTTTTAAGGATTTGATTTATGTGGTAGTGTTGGAGTGTAAAGGCCAAGGGTTAACTTGGTGCCTATATGTTCATATTTAAACAATATTCTACTGATTCTTCAAATTATAGTTTTGCTTTTTGTACGTAAAGGTCTTGGAATAATCCCTGTTTACTTTAATGGCCATAATATTGTTTTTCACTTTTGAAATACCAACCAAATGAAATCTTCATGTATAAACTCCGGCCTCCATCAAAGTGATGGGGTTAAAACGTGCTGAAATGTGAGCACATGACTTTAGACTAAATGAGATGCGATAATCTTTTTCATAATTCAGTGTGTATTATCCGAATTTCTCCTACCATTGGATGCCATTGTATCATTTCTTAGTCACACTATAATTTAAGATGAAGAGTAAAAAGAGGGATGACTGATTATGTTGTAAAACATATTCATTGTAGCACTCATAACATATGACTTCCTGTTTAACACTAATATACAGGAAGTTCTAACAAAGCACTGGCCATCTGTTTTGCCTCTCACACAGTGCACTGGAGTGAAATCAGAGGAACAGAGTGATTTTGTGTTTGCAAGGCAGCATTGAATACTTTATTAACAGTTTGCAAATAGTACAGTGGTACGATTATACAATGGTGCTAAAAAGGATAACACAATAAAGCCCTGAGGGCTTGTTTCCATTGTCGTCCTGTCTGTGTATCAATTCATCGAGACATTTAAAGACGTACAATAATATTCAGGACATCATCAACACTAGTAGCAATAAAACTTATATGTACAGTAAACAGTATAATAAACAGCAGCAGTTAGAGAAACTTGTCCTGAAACCTCAGTTCAATTGATTTCCCAGTTAAGTTAAGTCAAGCACGCACACACTCCATCATATCAGCCACTATCTGGACAATCAAGTTATACAATGAGTCTATCTGAACAATCAAGTTATACAATGAGTCTATCAAGTACCATGCATCAGTACTTGAAAAGATGTCTAGCCATTTTGCTGAATTCTGAAAATCTTTCATTCCTGAAATTGGAAAGTGTAAAAATGCCCTTTTCCAAACATACAGTCGTGATTTATTTCGCCTCAGTCAGTGCACGAATGCATGGGCCTTTTGTTGACAAATCACTGATGCTGCTGTGTTTTAGCATTCTGTTTTCCCTGATTGTATCCAAGCAGCGACAGCTTCTTCACACCCAGTATATTTCCATGAGAACATGACCTCCCCCTGGAAACAACAAAGGTCTCCTTACACAGAATAGACTGCAGCTTGCTTGGGGAAAATGAGGAGGAATGGGCGTCTACTATATAACAATGGGCAGAACAAAATAGGCATGGGAGTCTTTGTCCATACCCCCGCATTAGCTCTCCTGGGGCGAAGATAGTATCACATATTTTGTGAGTGTCCAGCGTAGCGCTGTAAAAAAACAACAACTGTACTCAGTCTAGTCACAAAACATGTGTGTGATAACAAGTAGCCAGCTGGTCAAGGGTTCATGCTCATTGCACCAGCTTCCCAAATTTGGCTTTTAACCCTGACTATTAAACATCATTCATCAAAGCATGTGCCTGTCCACTGTGTGTCTGCCCTCTGCAGCCTCCACTGTATTTTATAGAAACGTGCTGACAGCGTTTAGGCTACCTCTCCCATGGAAGGATGTAGGATAAGTGCAAGTAACCGTGATGGGGCGTTTACTTTAGCATGCTATTCTAGACATAGTCGTTGTTGATCACATGGCTTATTTAACGTTGTTTTCAACTCTGCTCCACTTGGCTAACCCTGCCAAACCTGTATGAGCGCCTGCTATTCAGACAAGAAGGCCTTACAACTGTAGTCTGAGCCGGGGGTGGACACTTCAGTTTCAGGGGCAGCCCTCCTACTTCATCCATTATGAAGTTTAATGTTTATTAACCACTTTCACTGTGCACGAGAATGCTACGCACACCGAAGTCCTTACAGTGGTGCCGGCCCAATACCCTGAAGTATGCAGTTACCTGCCGAAACGTTAGTTTCTTTTTACTCTGCGTCCTAAAATAAAATATTGACACCTTGGTTACCAGTGTGTGCAGCCACTTGTCTCTTGAAGACTACTATTAACCACTTTCACCCTGGTGTCTGTATTTTGGGCATGTCTTTATAGGTGGATACAAAAAATGTAGGGCTTAAGTAATTAATCATCACATCACCAGGTCCTCAGGTCTATATGTACAGTATATGTTGCAATGTATTATTCATCCAGCTATTGGGAAAATAAACCACACATTATCCTTGTGTGCAGAGTGAACTAAAACATGTCTACAATCTGCCCTCAGGTATCATTATGTGGCATTACGTTTAGTCTTTGCAAATTATAGTTACTCAGGATATTGCTTTGTGGACCTTAAGCTTTTCCACATCTGATTGCAGATGAGGTACGCTAAAAACAACCTTTCGCTCTTATGAAACCTGCTGTCTAGTTGTAAAGAAGAAATATTGATGTAGAGCTAGATAATAGTCAGACTGACGAGATATGCTTATTTTTTACTGCACTTATATAAATAACAACTGTCAATCAGTTACTATGGTCACTGACTGCATTTAAGCTTTAGTGGGTCAAATGTAATTTCCACACGATAACATTAGTTATATAACGTTGTTTTTTTACATTTGTTAGATAACGTTAGATTAACACTGACTGATCAAAACCAAATGAACAATCAACAAGTTTATCAATGATATGTAATCCTATGTTAGACCAGACTGTGTACAGTAGGCTGTGAGTAGTACATTGAATGCATTTCCATGGCTGGTGAGACATAGCTTAGGCACTGTAGGTATGTGCTTTCTCGTGAACTGGTTACAATACAAAAGTCTGACATCACTTTCGTTAACCCCCTGTGGAGCTGTTTTCCCCTTCTAAATCCCCAAAACTTTTCACGTCATAAACATGTCATATAAGAACTGTACTGTGTTCCAAAACAAAAATAATGTTTTTTTTACTCGTATAAGCAATAAGCATCAACTGACAGTGAAAGTTTTGAAAAATAATGTTTGAAAATAAAGTGTCGCCTTCAAATCGACTACAATTCTCAGGCTTAAAAATGACCTAACAACTGCATCTACCATTACACAACACATCATCGTCCGAATCATGGCACTACCGTCGCACATAATCACTGTGTCACGAAACGTGTTGTCAATTCCCAGTTATTTCATCAAACAAACTAACGGAAGTGATATCAGGACTTCTGTACTCTTATTTGTAGTGCTGGTTCAGGTGGTAGGAGGAGTCTGTTGATAGGGTATACTGTAGTGACAAGCTATTTCTCACACACCTTAAGAAGATACCACCACCTGACTTAGCCTGATTGGGCTTTGGCTTTGTCTTGTACAATATCTGATAGCATTTCAGTGACAGGAAATTGAGTTCCAGGCATGAAGGGGGATTCTGTTGTAAGTATTACCTAGCATCAGTGGATTTGTTATTAACCATTTTACCACATTATATAACCACATATTGATAGTTATAATGACATGCCCAAAATTGTGATGCCTGGGTTAATAGTCTAATATTTCATTTTTGTTGTAGGTCATTTTCTATGTATGGGCATTTAGAATCAAAGCGATTCTAACCGACTATAATGTGTTTGGACTACTTCTGTGGCTTTCTGATGTTACAGATACATTTATATTAAGTGTTTTGGTAGCATATCTCTTTCAAGCCTGTGATATTTTGTCTTAATCTGGTTAGAATTTTGATCAAAATAGTACAGTGCATGCCATGGAGTGACTTGTGTTTTTGTTAAAAAATCATATATTGGCCATTGCTTAGCTCTCGTTCTATAAAGGTATTGTAGGTACAGAATAATTTCAGGACGAACTATTCCTTGCCTTGTGAAATCCTCAAAACCAAATAAATTAATACATAATTTTCTATAGGTTTTGTAGGTTCTTTAACTTCTTACGTTTAATACTGACTTAAAGATTTCCAGAACATTCTTGCATTGTAAACCCAAATTAATATGAAACGGTAAAAAATGAAAATATCGGAGCCTAACTCACCCTCTTTGTCTCAAACCTGCCAAATAGATGAACAGCTAAAAAGGAGAAACCACACCAATGTGCTAATTACCAGACATGATAATACAGAAGAAAAACGTGTGCAGCCTAAATAAAATAAAAAATAATTAAAATGCACAGGCAAAATCCTACAAGACTGATGGATATAGTTGATTATATATACAGGGTCCCCACGGTCATGAAATTCCTGGAAATATTTTGAAATAAAAATTAAAAAAATCCAGTACTGGAAAAGTACTGGAATTTTTTGGAATTGATCAAAGGTCCTGGAATTTATCAAGGGTCCTGGAAAATATTTGGCTATGCATTGTTTTTGGCTATTGATTTTGTTAATACAAAACATTTTCATAAACATGTATAACATTACACGAAATATGTAACATAAGTAGTTTTTCGCCGAACGGGCTGTGTGATGGCAGCCTAATGTATGTCTCAATTGTTAGGTTGCACTGCATAGGGTGCCAGGTTGGTGTCACGTGATAAAAAGAACAGAGCTACAAGCTCACAACGTGCTGCAGCGTGATGAGTAGTTAGCTTGTGGAGCTGTTCGTTTGTCACATGACACCAACCTGGCAACTTGTGCAGGTTGTGTGTTTGCTGTCCCAACAAACAATTGCGAGCAACATGTGAATAGTCGGTGAAGCGTAAACGAGATTTTAAGCAGTTAAAATATATCGGTTGAACTAGTAGTATGATGCACAATGCCAGGGAAATGTTTGTCTAATAATTTGTGGCTTACAAATGAAAAGTTTAAAGACTGGGTAAAGCGAGAAGAGGACCCGAATAGAGCTGGCTGCAAGTTATGTCACAAATCTTAGCCGGATACTGTACTGTTCCTAAAATAAATGGCACTTTAAGTTTACCACTCTTGATTTGTTTTACATAATTATGTTCATCCCTCCTTGTGTCTGACAGTATCCTCTTGTTGAAAACTTAATAGGAAAAACATAGGAAAACCTACAACAAAAGTGTAATTTAAAACATCCTTGCATCCTTCATTACTTTTAAATTCATAAATGGGGCAAAGGCAATATTATTTAAAAAATAAAAGTCATACGGATGCCATAATGAGTCTTGTATTCCAGTGAGCTATGCCCTAATTTTGCACGAAATTTTTAATGGAATTGTACCATTCTATGCTTTATTTTTGCTACACTGCCTATCTTTGGGCATTGTATGAGTAAGAGACACATTATTGCGCTGAATGATTGTTATATAGGCCTGGAAATTGGGCTAAATATTCTGGAAAAGTTTTGGAAAAGTTTTGGAAATTCATTGCTAAAAATGTGTGGGGACCCTGTATATATTTTCTTTTAATTTTCCACATTGATTTGTAATTTTGTATAATAACGTAATTATTAAAAAAATACGCTTCTTGATTAATCGAAGAAGTAATCGATAGAATAATCTCTAAGAAGAAACTTGATAATTGCAGCCGCAAAACCAAATAAAGCTTTTATTGTGTTAAAAGACATTTTATCTCTGAGGTTGTGAGAGAGAGGAGGTCACATGTAACCAAGATGTTGCCATTCAGACAGACAGACATTATGTGGTCATCACTGGTTGAGCCACCAGGCTGACCCGCTCCTTTGAATGACCTTAAAGCCTAATGTATGCTCCGTCGCACGATGGTGTCACGCATAGGGCTGTCACAATTATTACATACCGCTAATCATCTAATCGCAATTACTTGAGATAATCGCAATTATTTTGCATAATCGTCGTAATCGTTTCCATGTGAAAAAATTTCATACGTTTTCCAAAAACAGTGGAAATAACAGATCTACAAGCTCACAACGCAGACTCGTCGTGAGCTTGTAGATCGGCTATTTCTTCAAATTTCTTCTATATCCAATCTTAATATAAAAATGATTAAATATGTCATTCATTTAGGTTATTTGTCATATCTACCCTGTGCAACTTCAAAGCCTAAAAGCCAAACATAAATGTCATTTGTATTCATATGTCCCAATGTGCAACGGCAGAAAACAGAATAAAATCGTTAATCGCAATTATTTGTGTGACAATGAATCGTCATGTAAAATGTCATAATCGTGACAGCCCTAGATACGCACTGAAAAAAAGCAGTTCTACAAGGTCAACGCTCGTTGTGGCTTGTAGGTCTGCTATTGTCGACACGCGACTCGAGTATGAATCGGGCTTAACATGCTCATTGTGTTTCCAGAGTGCCTTGGACGTCTATAAGGAGATGATCCTACTGTATCTGGAGGAAGGCAGGCAGCATGTTAACTCCCACTGTGAGCACCTGGAGCCATGGCAGATCATAGGGGCAACGTTCATCACCACTTTGGGAGTAGTCTGGCTCAAAGGGCTCCTCTTCCAGCGAGAAAGTAAGTGTTCACAAATGATGCTTGCATGCAACGCAGCCCTCCTGCAAAAAAATATCTGTAAAAAGTTGTTTTGTAAAGGACCACTTCCCCCATTTTCAACCTTTGTCTTCATATTATTGGTCCTGACTCCTGACTAATGCTCATATGGTGCCATTACTTTCTACTTGCTCTGCGTCTCAGACGTGGGCTGTGGACAGTTCAGTAACCTTCCTCCCAATTACATCATCGGTGGTGATTTGAAAGAACATTTAATTATAAGATAAGAAACGATTTTTATAGCTTCTATTTCAGCGTACTTACTTTCCAGGTAGAGAAAGGCTGTAGTAAGTTTCCAATAGCTTGGAATCCCCACCGATGGTGTCATTGTTACGCATGTTTCTGAACACTCACTCTGCTCTCCAATCTGGCACTTGTAAGTCGCTCTGGATAAGAGTGTCTGCTAAATGCCTACGCTATAGTTGTAATTGAACTATCCACAGCCCACCTCTGAGACAGAGCAAGTATAGAGAAATGGTGCCTTATATAATGGGCATTAGTGAGGACCAGTTGAGTCCTGAAGATGACTTTGAAAATGGGTGAAGAGCTCCTTCATAATAACTTCCTTGAAGTGTTGGGGGTCTATAGTAATGCCTTTGTTGCTTTTAAGTATGACTTGTGACTGGCCAGGTTAAGAGTGAATCCCTGTGGAAACACTAGAACCCTTAACAATGAATCAGGGGTTCGGGGTTAACTTGCCCTGCATGTTTACTTTGCATTTTGGAAATCAAAATCTGGTTTAGCCAAACTAAACCAGATTTTGATTTACCAAAATGCAAAATAAACCTTTACCTACAAATAACTTACTACAGTAAGTACTCTTAAACTTGCACAGTCGCTTCCATACCTTGTTGAAGGAATTGACTTGTTTTTAGGCTGAATCTTTTTTCTTTTTTTTTTGTTGCCTCAAATCTTCACACACCATACAAATAATATCAACTATAGAGGTTGAATTCCTTAGTTTGTCCCATCTCCATACTATAAGTTGATCAGAGCTTTGCTTAGTGGAGGAAACTAAGTAGGAGCATTCAGTGCTGTTCAACAGTCAGTGCAATAAAATGTTTGGTGGAAAGAGGCCCAGATTTCTTAGACCACTGCATGTCCTCGCGTGTGATTATAGGACGACTCATAGTCAGCTGTTTAATGCCTGTGGCTAACTCTGTCTACCAATGTTTCACAACAGCTGCCTCTTTGTTCCCTTGCCAATAGGTCTCACATCCAGATTGAAGAAGCAGTGCTTTAAAATCATCAGAAAAATTCCCTTTGTTGGGCAGTCAGTAAGTATCAGTGGTTATACTGTTCCTCTTTTTCCTGGACTCCACTGGTGTCTATCTTATGAAGCTCTTATGAGTCATTCTCGGATGGCTGAGTATGGCATGCTGAAGGGGGGGGGAGACCTTTGGCACACTTTACATCATGGACTTGTGATAATATTGGGTTACTTTAGGTCTTTATGATCACCACCATAACTGAGGTCACTTAAGTTCAGAACGTGTTTATCAACATTTGCATAAGCTTTTTATGTATTTTCCATACATGTGAGGCCTGGCTCTGCATCGTTAAGTGTTCCCACACTTAACGAACTTAATCAGCCATTGTACCACTTTGTGTTAATTCATTCCAATACTTTTCATTAATGTTTTATTTTTTTAGAACTTACTTTTTTAAAATCTCAGCTCATTTGTAATATGTACCCTCTCACTATGCTGATTCATTCAGCTGTCCCAGTGACTACATTGTGTCTGTAGTAGCGTCTATAAAAATGACTCCATTGTTTGTTTATGACAGATACAGACCCAGCTCGACAAGGCCCTGGAAGACATGTCGGTGAGCCTATGCACACTGAAGGAGGGAATGAGCTACGCCCAACAGCTGCCATCAGAAGGTCTCTCGCATAGCGAAGTCCTAGACAAGATCAGACAGTACGAGACGTTGAGTAAGTGCTAATTTGCCTCATGGTTTACTTATGGTCCTTTATCTTTGTGCCAGTTAACTGACATTATGAGCTGGAGCTGGGATGCTCATTAAGCCCTTCCACCAGCACGCTTTGGCCATGTTGAGCACGGTTATCAAACAGTGCAGAAAATTAAGGAATGGGCACAGTTTGAAATAGTTCCTCACCATGTTGTGCGCAAATGGAAATGCTATTAAAGTGCTTAGTAACATTACCGTGCTCAGAACCATTCAACCCTGCCATGGAAAGGGGCTATTTTTTAGAAATCAGTTTTGTACCTGCCAAAAGATTCGTGACTCTAGAATATGCAGAGATTGCTATTTTGGCATAATCTATATATCTATAACAAATATAGTTGAAGTTTTTGTTTTTGTATGTGTGTTTGTTCTTAATGCCCACACCCCACATAGCCTTGGGCTGATTGAAACCTTTCCATAGCAGCGTGTTATGATCCAGGGAAGGTCGTGGGCAACTTTTTGAAATGTTTTGAACTTTAATATTTAACTTTAAAAAATGTTTATACTTAGAGTCAATGGAGAGGAAAATATGGAGCCATGTGGAACTCCATATTTGGAGGTCAATATGACATCACAGCGAGCCTACTCCGTTTCAACTTGCATACAAAATAACTAAAATGTTAAAATCTGTTTCTTACAGATGAAGTGAAGTGGGAGAAAGGATGTGTTTCTGGAGCAGTGTACTGGGGCGATGAGACACTTACCAAACTCCTGGTTAAGGTACTAATCTTTGTATCATTCTTTGCATGGACACTAGCAATTGTAGAAATATCAGGCCTTAAATGTCAAATATATATATGTTCAAATCATGTATACTTAACATTACTTCAGACCTTTTTCCAATTCTTTTTTGGGGGAAAAAATGCCAATTTAACATGTGTGTGTGTGTGTATATGTATATACACACACACACACACACACACACACACACACACACACACACACACACACACACACACACACACACACACACACACACATACACTTATTTTTTTCATTGTTGTATTTTTTTGTTTGACCAATCACACATAAAGTAGTAAGACTACAGTGCATACACATCTAAAACGTGATTTATACTTAGTCGCACACTGGTGTCACACTGAAAATAGTAGATCTACAAGCTTGTGAGCTTGTAGATCAGCACAACCAAGTATAATTCAGGCTTTACCTTCCACTGTCACCTCACTCGTTGCTTTTATCCAGGTATACGGAGACTTTGCATGGAGCAACCCACTTCACCCAGACATCTTTCCTGGTGTAAGGAAGATGGAGGCAGAGGTTGTAAGAATGAGCTGCACACTTTTCAATGGTGGGCCTAACTCCTGTGGCACCGTAAGTTTCCATATCGTCACTATTGGGCTGAAACCTTGTATCTATATTTGATCTTTTTTTTCTCGTTTTTTTTTCTTATTCTTTCCTGAAATGAATGCCCTATTTTAGAAGTAGCGCAATAGCCGTTCTACAAGCTCACAACATGTTGTTATGCGACACATTGTGATCTTGTACTGTAGATCGCCTATTTTGCAGTTTTTACCTACATTATAATGACATGCCCAAAATATAGACGCCTGGTTGAAAGTCGTTAAGTCTGTCTGTGGGTTTTATCCTACTATAAAATAAACCAAACTCAGTCAGTCCTCATCCATTTTTCTCCTCAGTGGTCACACTTTACTTGAGCTTGCAAATTCATACTCGTAATTAACGCTTAATTAATGATTAACTCATACATTAATTCCTCATGACTTAAACGTATGTATTCCGGTCCTCACTATTAACTAATGGTGAAGTTACCATGACTTAACTAAGTGTAATATATCATTAGTTAGTGCTCATAGGTAGGCGGGTAGGAGTAGCAAGGGGGGTCGGTCTCTAAACGACCACCAGAGGTCTTCACCATTAGTAAAAACGTAATCTCTTCAGCAGCATTGTCGGTAATGGGATCTGTCTCCGTCCCCGCAGGGTATGGAATATGTAGTTGTGGTCGCGATCCCATAGCCTGGATGGACAGCAACTTTGAAATGCGGCAGCAGCCCCTGCAAGGTTGCTGCTGCTGTTCGTGTGTAGTCAATAAAATGCATAAGCTTTAATTACAAAACTATTTCATCAATTGCTTTGGCAATCACCCACAGTAGCACTCAGCATGCTACAGTGACATTAGTGGACTGGGACATTTATACAACTCTGCATGTATTTTGTGTGCGCACATCCCGACCTGTAAATATTTAACCAATGAAAAGTATTAACAAGAGCTTGTGACTAAATGATAACTCCATTGGAACATTGGTTATTTTTCCCATTTCCTGAAAATAAACTGTAATAGATACAGTTGGGTTCTAACCGACAGTGATAATATATTGCTCACAAAAACGTACAATGAAGCCAGCCCAATGACATAACATGCTTGCGTAGATCGTGGATATAATTTGACTGCTTCTCCACTGTTCAGGTCACCTCAGGAGGAACCGAGAGCATACTGATGGCCTGCAAGGCTTACAGGGACATGGCCTATGAGCGTGGTGTCAAATACCCTGAAATGTAAGATCAGATCAGGTCAGATATGTTACTGCCAAGATATGGGTGAACCAGTGTCACGACTTGTATCTGGTTTTGCCTAAAGCAGGAAACAGAATATTCCAGCATCAACAAATATGTGAACTGATGACGGTCCATTCGTAGGTGTGTAGAGTCCTAACATCATTTTTGCGTTGTGTTCTGTCTTTTATAGCCTTGCACCAATGAGTGTTCACGCAGCATTTGACAAAGCAGCCCACTACTTTGGGATGAAGCTTGTTCACATACCTCTGGACAAGAAAACCATGAAAGTAGATGTGAAGGTAAGAACAAGCATCTGCTAGTTTGGACTGCTTTTCCTCTGAAGTCAGTCTCGCTAAAAACTATATAAATCTATGTTTATTTATTTACAGTACAAGGAATTTAAAAGTCTAGCACTAGGATCTAACTAGGTCATAATCCAGCATTGTTTCAGCTGTTAAGTAGTGCAACTGCATGAGGAAAATAGAAGTTTATAAACGGAACGGAAATAAGCAAATGTCTCATATGTTGTCATATTTCTTAATGCTTAGGCAATGAAGAGAGCCATCGGCAAGAACACAGCCATGCTTGTATGTTCTGCACCCCAGTTTCCCCATGGGGTCATGGATCCTATTGAGGAAGTGGGGAAGGTAAGAAGAAGTTCAACATTTCAAAATGTTTTCGTGAGCTCAAAATAACAGAAGAGGCTGACTCACGCACACTTTCCCCCTGGTGTTCTCCAGCTGGCTGAACGCTACAACCTCCCACTTCATGTAGATGCCTGTCTGGGAGGCTACCTCATTGTCTTCATGGACAAGTGTGGCTACCAACTAGCACCGTTTGACTTCAGGGTGAAGGGTGTTACTAGCATCTCCGCAGACACCCACAAGGTAAGGAGTGGCTGTCAGCTCCCATCCCATCGGCTCAACCCGCTGTCTCTCCCACGCGTACCAGCTGTTGTTTTTCTTTCACTGTGTGATTTACCACGGTTAAGGAAAAGTCATGGAAGTTGAAAACATGCGGTTCAATGGCATTTTTTTAAAAGTTCTATTGCATGTCATAATAAGCGAACATTCGGCAGATATAGGCATTTGTCATACAGCGGCGTCGCATGCCAAAAATAACAGATCTACAAGCTCACTGTGACGTGTTGTGAGCTTTAGATCTGCTATTTTCGACAAAGACATTTGGTGTTGAGGGAAAAAAGGATCGGGCCGAGTATACTGTAGACCCCTGGGGGACCCCGGTCAACCAAGTATATAGAGTTTTAAGTGTTTAACCTGACCTTGATCTGTCAATGCGAGATGTGAAACATTTACATTAGTGCCCTTGATTTTCAGATAATTTATATTGAAATATATAATATCATAAATATATTTAACCCCAGAAGAGAGACCGTTCAAACCAGGAAGTAGAGGTTGTAATGTTTTACCTTGGTGACATCTCTGTAGTAAACATCTGCAGTGTTTTCACACAGAAGAGCTCAGTGAAATGGCAACTAGTGGAGCATTAGCTCTACAACCAGTAGGCCTATGTATGAGTAAAGTACAGTGAGCTGGTCATTATCGGAAACAATACCCCAACAGGGTGAAGCTGAGCTGAAGGTGTTTATTTTCCTGTAATGACCGGCTCGGTGTACATTATCCTGCTTATTACATGGCTACTTACAAGCTAAATCGATAATGCAACACAAAATATTAGTAGTTGTTTCCATAGCGATGTAAACAGAGGCAGAACAGCACCTTGTTATTGAGAACAGCAGGCTGCTGTGGAAGGGATAATGAATGGTGAGTCATTGTTGAGAATAAACCCCGACTGGCTGATAAGACCCCAGGTCAACAATGATATACTTACTGTTCATTATCTCGCTTATTACACGGCTACTAATAAAGCAATTAATAAATTGACAATAAAATGTCATCAAAACGATTTAATTGATTTTAAAATGATTTAATTGCTTATGGTAAAGAATGATTATGCCAGGTGCGTCCAGCCCAAGAGGTCAGCTTGCAAAATTCTAGTAGGAATGTTGATTAAATATTAATGTTACTGCGTTGCCTATTTCCTATTTCTTGCCTCAATTCTTAAAAAAAAATAGTTATAGTTAATGGGCTACTCCAAAAACCACACACAGCGGATTGATTGATTGATTGATTGAGGGGTTGATTCAGATGCGTTCTCTCCATCGGTCTGTCATTGATAGCGGCGGTCATTATTGAAAAATAACACACTGCTGAATTCAGTGATTGACCAATCAGAATTCAGCATTCAACAAAGTTGTGTAATAAATGTAAATCATGTGAGAAGGTCATGAGTGTTTTTTCCCACATACTATTTTCATACATATTCTAATCTGTGTGTGTGTGTGTGTGTGTGTCTGTGTGTGTCTCTTCCACATGTCGTCCTCCTCAGTATGGCTATGCTCCCAAAGGTTCCTCAGTGATCCTGTATAGTGATAAGAAATATCGTCACTACCAGTACTTCGTAGCCCCAGACTGGCAGGGTGGTATCTATGCCTCCCCCTCAGTGGCGGGCTCACGGCCAGGGGGCATTATCGCCGCCTGCTGGGCCACCATGATGCACATGGGAGAGAATGGCTACATAGACGCCACCAGAAAGATCATCAGCACCGCGTACACAATAAAAGAAGAGTAAGAAGACATTCTTCTCAGTGGCGTTGTAGTTGACACGTTGCTAAAAGTGCCGAGATATAAGGAGTTGTGACTGTCTATTTTAAATGTATTTGTAAAGTGCTTCTGTACTGCTTAACCTACATTTCGGGTGATCAGTGTTCTCGAACATTGATCAGTAGTTTTAGTAGCTTACCTTTAACATTTGGAAACGTTTTTTTTTTTCTCCTTCTTTTTACAGAATGCGCAAGATAGAAGGTCTGTTCGTGTTTGGTGACCCAGAAGTGTCCGTAGTGGCGATGGGCTCAGATGAGTTTGACATCTTCCGTCTGTCAAATGCACTGACAGGAAAGGGTTGGAATCTGAACACATTACAGTACCCATCCAGGTAGAAATGAATGATAATAATAATAATTTCTACATTTGATTCAGTGTTCTGACAAAATAGTTACAGCTGTGTTTCTCTCTTCCATCACCATAGCATCCACATCTGCTGCACAGTTCTCCACACACAGGGGGGTGTGGCTGACCGGTTTGTTAGTGATGTCAGAGAGCTGGTGGCCGTCATTATGAAGAATCCCAAGGAGAAGACCACAGGAATGGTAAGCTACTGTACATCCCTCTTACTACACTGTGTAAAGTCTTCTCATTTAACTCTGAGAGTGTACAAATATAACCAAATGGATTAGTTAGTTAGTTACATTTGTGCACTCTCTGAGTTACAAATGGATAAATTAACACTGGGGATTTTACTGCGTGCATTCAATGCAATTTTGTTCTATTTGGTGCATGACGGCTCAAAATAGCACAAAATAGTATCACATTTACAGTAGCCAGGATAGGTTTTATCTCGCATTGTAGAAAGCCAAATCGAGAATACCAGCCAAAATAGGTTTTATCAAAACATTTTGAAGTCAAGGTAATAGCTGGCATATGGTAATATTAGCCAAATACAGAGATTTGTAACGTAAGACGTGTCATATTATAATGTTTAATGGGATAATAGTGGTTGCCACATCAAAATACATATTCACAAGTTGTCCAGAATAAAAGCTTCACTACAACAGTCCAGAATACAAATTGTTATGCTAATTCACATTCTTAAAGGGAATTAAGATTGAGAACGTCATTTTCACTTTGCATCATCATTTCACTGAGAAATACACAGAATCTTACCATTTTCCTCACATCAGGACAAAGAGATTTAGGTTGAAAATTAACTGCATCTGAACTCACTCTAAACATACCCAGTTTTCCATGGAGGATTTGTATAAAAGTGTGCTTTTAATCTTGTGCCATTTCAGGGAGCGATATACGGCATGGCTCAGTCCATCCCAGACAGATCCATGGTGACGGAGATCTCCCGAGGTTTCCTGGACTGTCTCTACAGCACTGAGCAGCCCAAGGCTCAGACTGTCCACATGAATGGCAACGGCAAAGTTCACGGCAACGGCAAAGTTCACGGTAACGGCAAAGTTCACGGTAACGGCATAGCTCACTGAGAGACCGCTAGGGCGACCTGGCCCACACCCACAATGCCTCCCGCCCCGGCAGAAACAATCAACCCCCTCCTCCGAGTACTCAACAGTAATTCCCTGAATTGTTGCCTTATCTTGCCCTCCTACGCTAGACGGAACACATCTGCAAAGACCTTTGAAGCACAAGCCATGTTTTTAATCAACCTCAAGGGAAATCGCTCACATCGCCGCTGTTCGGGTGGAAACTTTGTATGTCCAATACTGTTCCTTTTTTATTATTAAAAAAATAGTGAAAATAGATGATCTACAAGCTCACAGCACGCCGCGGTACGACGCATTGTGAGCTTGTAGGTCTGTTATTTTCACTTATTTTCTACGACACTCGTCATACACAGACACTGTATGATGAAGTAGGCCATTCATTTTTGAAAAAATAATACAAAGTTAAAATATGGAGAAACAAGGTTTCTACCAGACAGCGACGATATACTACTTTGTACCTAGGAAGCATCAAGAAGGTATCTTATTTTTAGATTTTAACATCAATCTGCTGTCCTATTTTGGGCATGTCATTATAGGCAAATATGTTTAAAACATTTTCCAAAGTTCAGGTTCTATGAGCTTCCAACACGTGATGTTGTAGATCTGGCATTTTCACCATGCGACACCGTTGTACGAGTATAAATCAGGATTAAGTGGTTAAGAATATTCATCCATTTCAATGTTAACTTTGTTTTGTTGAAAATAGATGTGTTTCATTGTATCTTTATATCTTTATATCTTATAATCACACAAAAATGATTGACTATAAGTGTTTATATATAAGTGTTACATTCATGTTTCTTTACCACACACACAGCATTTGCAGGAACATTTCATAAGACGTGTGATGAGTCAGAAAAAAAAAAAGAAACCCACAAGACCACTGTATGTTAGTCAGAAGTGCTCTGCTGCCCTCTATCAGAGGACCCTATGTACTGTTATAGACAGTTTGTCCTGCATTGATCTCATTGATGTACGGTTACCATGTCTACTTATTATAATCACTTGAAGGTCTCTGCAAGCAACATTTGTAACATGAACGCACTGTAATGCTTTAGTGAAATAATTGTGTTAATTTGCTCTAACAGGAAGTTAACTTTATTATTGTGGTTTATAAGCACAACAGAAATACTGTTCTTGGCAGGTAATGTACTTATTTTGTGTTGCATCACATGTCTGCCTACTTGGTCCATCTACAGTTGTTTGCCTTATTGAATAATTATTAAGATAATGGGAGAGTTATTTTAATAGAGTTATTAAAATAATTGCTGATATCACTGATGGACCAAACAGCATTTAGAATATAATTGCTTTCCATAATTAAAGGGTTATAACCAGGATGGGGAATTTAACATTTTAAAACACCAGCCAGATTGTATATATATTTGTATATTTTTTTAATTGTAACAATAATACTGTAGTTTGTTAAAGGTCTTAGTGGTTGATGGATTAGACAAACATACAGCCACCGCGCTACCTTAACTACCATTTGACTGGTTAGTAACTTTGTTAACGTTTCCATCCTGGATTTTCTCCACTGATTGTGGTACAAAGGCCTGGTGGCCAGAGAAATGGATTGTCGAGTTAAGGAAAAGGGACTCTGTGGATTCAAGTTTTTTATCCAGTCTATATCCAATCCCCTATGTATCGATCATAATGTACGTTTTTTTTCCCTCCCTAATTACATCTACCTCAGTTTTTCGATGCAATTGTGTCTCTCATTCAATGTTTAGATATTAAAGGCATTTGACAAGCTGTAGATTTCTAGAGTTCTTATGCCTGACTTATACTTAGTTGCACACCAGCGTTCTGCACCAAAAATAGTACGCGTTGTGAGCTTGTAGATCAGCTATTTTCAGTGTGCAACACTTGTGCACAACTAAGTATAACTCAAGCTTTATGTTATAAACGGCACCACTGTGATTAGTATCCACTTAGCATATACCGAGAAAGGTACAGATTTACCTGTTTGATACTGAGATATGTGTACATTTCACAACCCACTTGTAAATATGGTTGTTTACAAGGATATGTACACGTTTAAGCATGGAGGTTGCATCATTTGAACTAATAATCCATACTCTCAACACCAAAATGGCCATTTGTTATCCCCGCTCTTCCAGTTTATTCGCCCAATATTGCTTGTTGAAATTAAGCATATTTGTATGTTTTTGCTTCCCTTGTTTGTGCAATAAATAGCCCTTTTCTTCATGGAATGAAAAGGGGCAAATATTTTAGAGAGAAGGTAATAGAGCCATATCACAGAATGACGGCTTACTACCAGGTTAGTGTAATTCTAACAGTTGTACATGTGTGACCACTGGGTGTTTTGTTTGTTCTTTGTAATTAACAATTTGGTCTGTTTCTTTGTGTTATTTTTAATTGTACATCGATTATATTCAGTTGTGTTGTCACATAATGAGCAGTTATTGAATAGTGATAAGGGAATGTACTGTATGTAGAGTTTTAGGGAGTGTATTTGGGGTAAGTACACATTTAAAAATCCTCGGTGTTAATTTATCCACTCTGTTCAAATGTAACCAAAGGGACACTCCCGTGTCCAATTGGTTACATTTGTACACTCGGTTAAATTACCACTGAGGATTTTACTGTGTACAACATCTAGATTGGTCATCAACAGTGCAGTCTTCAGATCACAATGTAGGTTGCTCCGCCTTTTAAATCAGTGCCTCTTATCAAGGATGGACGTGAAAACCAGGAGATAAGTTACACAGCAAACTCCTCAGTGTTCTTTTAACTCTCAGAGTTCTATGAACACTCAGGATTTTCAGTGTAGCTCCCAAGGACTTGAATGATGCCATGGGTCCATTTCCTTAAATACTGTGTCCTAATGACCAGCTGTGTGGGAACCTATACTGCTGCAAAAACAACAAAACGTTCAATTATATGATGGTTGTTCATTTGCATATACTGTATATCCACAAAGACTGACTTTTGAATGGCTTAAAATCCCTTTTCAATAAAAACCCATTTTGATGCAAAGCCCTCTGATTGTGACAGTACCTGAGAAAACTGCTTCCACACAGTCATTTGAGAATATTTACCGTTTTCTGTCGTTACTGTTGTCAGTGTAGTCTGCTCTGGATACCATTAATGGGCATTACTTTCTATACCTTTCAGGGGCTAGGGGGATGAGGAGCATTGGTAAAATCATCTTAATTTGTATGTAAATGGACCTTTACATTATGGGCCCTTAAAGGTAGGATATTTTTTGGTTAAAACAAGTTTTTTGTTAAAAGGTTAAAGCACTATATATTATGATAGTGATCAATGCTATAGAGTGTGTTCAGTAACAGGAGTCTCCCTGTCTCTCCAGTTCTTTTAATAAACAGAAAAAACATTTTCAGGTAGGTGACAAAATGTCAGCCAATCAGGAGAGAGTACCCATTTATCAGCTTCATGTTGATAGTGTTCTAGTTAAAATTTTGTTTGCTCATTCTTTTGTTGCATCACCAATTTCACTTGTTAAATCTGTCTGAGTTCTCTATCCTGATTGGATAAAATTGGCATCCTTACCTGAAAATGCATTTTCTGTTTAATAAAGAGCTGGAGAGACATGGAGACTCGTGTTACTGAACAAACACTCTAGTAATGAGTACAATCAAAATTAGATCCATTAACACTTATTTTAACCAAAGAAAATCACTTACCCTACCTAACTTAAATTAAATTAACACTGGATTTTGATGTGTACTGATGTCTGTTCTCTGTATTTTCAGGGATTTGGTTTAATCAAGTTAACATGCTCTTTTACAGTGTTCTTTTACACCTATAAATGTTGCTTCATGAATTGTTTGAAAATGGAAGATTACGGCTAATTTATAATTGGTCCAACACTTTAGACCAGTATCGCTCAACAAAAATGTATTTTCTACTTTACCTCCTGTCCCAAAAAGTATAAATGAGTCTTTTACCGTTTTGTTATGTTTGTGGTGGGCAGGGTGGAAATCATCCCTCGTTTGATAGTTAAGTTAGGGAACACCTCTTCAATGCATGTGGTCACTGGTCATAGTTGAACAATTAAAATACAAAAATACAGTAGAAATACACACCCTTTCAATAGTAATTCCACAACAGCTGGTTGTGTGTGTGTTTGGAACAAAATGCTTCCTTTGGGCAATAGGGTACTTAACGGTGGACAAAAACACAACTTTGACAATGACTTTTATTTCAATAGACAAAACTGGAAAGGGGTACCACTTTGAACAACATTAAGCACAGTGTAGACACAGTGATTATGTCTAACAGAAAGGCACAGTTTTAGCATTGTATATGCACCTTGTAAGAAAAAGTGGAATGGTTGATTGGGAAATAATCATATACCATTTTATGTGGTCCTGATTTTACTTCATAATGGAGAATATTTGGAATGTGCATTTTTCCTTTGCCTAGTCAATTCCAGGCAATAAACAGGACACCACTGACAAGAACACTTTGGAATTTTAACATCACACCACAACTGCTATTCTTTCAAACACTGTTTAAACATGATCTACAGTAGCCCCATCTGTGACCTTGAACAGGGTTCGATTAGTAAGAAAACAAAAAAAAACAAGGGTTGACATTTTCTTAACCACTTGAACCCTATACTTTTTGAATCAAAAATAATAATTGGCACATTTAGAAAATGGTTATTAAATGGTTGAAATGTGATATTATCAAACATAAATATCAAACATATTAGACAGTCTACATTGCCTAAGGAAATGCATGTTTTTTAATTCAGTCTAACCAGAAGGAGGGATAAAACGTATCCCCAACACTGATAAAAAATGAATGAGGGGGGGTATCAAAAGCAGAGGCATTTCCCCAGTAAAGCAAACCCTGACTTTGCCCATCACTGCACCTCATCCCAAGCTATAGTGATGTGTGAGATCACAGATGGGGGCTGGACCAAACAGATACTATATGCAATCTTTGGATTATGTTGAGTCTCGTCCAAATGGTTGAACCAGTGAAGCACAGCACTCAGGATTCCCCTGTTGAAACCACCTCTGAGCCAGGCCGGCCTCAGAGGAGTGATGCTTGGTCTATGAACGTCGCCAGAGTGATGTCACGCTGGGACAGTCCCCCACAATCATGTGTACTGAGTGTAATCTGGACCTGTTAGAGCATATAAAGTGGTAAGGGGATTTGAGAGGGCTCAAATACAGAATTAAGTGCAATAATGGAGAGGAAAACAAAGCAATCATCAAGCGAGGATTAGAATTAACTTAATTATCTATTGGCCACAGGGGTCAGGGCGTAATGTGGTTTGCAACCCCCCTTGTACAACAGCCCACAAATACATTATGGTGAAATATTATGAATTTGCAAAGTATGACAAGGTGTTGGTTACTGTATAATGCTAATTAGTGAAGCACTCACAAATTGTTTTGCTGCCCAAAGTAATTAAAAATGTAGGCTACATTTTGTGGACTATGTGTTTATTGTTCTACGGTTGTCATTACCCATCTTGGACAGTGTTGTTTGGCCCCTGGTTTCTTTACAGAGAGAGAGTAGGCAGCAGCTAGGCAGGGCAAGGAGATTGTGGTAAGAATTGAAATGCTGTGGCAGGGGAAGCCCTACAGTACATGTGTATCTTGTGATCTCATGATTCCCCAAATCTACCTGCCAAATATGGCTGCACGATAATAATCCTGATTACTTTGCACACTAGCACACTTGTAGTGGTTGGAGGTGGTGTCCCTAGTCTTCCATTGATACATTTAGACCCTGGTGTCCAGTTGGACACCTGGCTGTCAAAATGTAATCTAATCAGACTGCGTACACTAGGACACTAGATGTGTTGTCATCTTTATTGTAGTTTAGGCAACGTTGCAATGGCTTCTCCATCAGGAGAGGGAGTCAGACAATGGAGATAAAACTTACGGATATAGCTTTTAATGCCTTTGTTGCTCATTGTGTTCATCTGTGCCATATCTTTGGTCAAATAATATGTTATGGCCTCTGATTTTTATTGTGCTTGATGGATGGGGAGATGGCTTGTTCAATGTTCTGATTATTAACCCTAACCCTTGTGTGATGGTGAGGAGACCAGGGCAAGGTGAAACAGCTGACTAAGATTTTGAAGTTTGAAATCATTGTAAAGTTTCACAAATGCATCATTGTGAAACCTAATACCATGATTTTAGATTATGTTGTCCAGCACTACTGCCAAGTTCACTATTTTACTAGCTAAACTGATTCATGACAGGTGGACCAGACAAAGACTAATAACACAGATGAAAATGCATGTACTGTATACCTTATTGTAGACATTAAACCACTCAGGGTGATGATCCATCTTCTCAGCTTGTAGAGCAACCCTTGACATGAAGCCAAAAGCCTATAAAAGACAGGAGAGTATATTCCAAAGTTAACAGACTGCACCAGTCTGGTGTGTAGACTAGATATTGACACCACACATCATAATGAAGTACCTGATTGAAATCCTTAAAGATGAACTCTTTGTAAATGGCATCTCGTCCCCCAACCTCCACCCACTGGGCATTGCGTAACAGGGGGAGGAGGTGCGCCCTCTCCTCCTCTGTCAAACCCTGGATTTTTCCGGCCTGAGGGAACATCAGAAATCATTGCTACCAATTTGAACGGGGGGCAGTTTCACAAATACAAACTGTGATTGGTTGCAGAGGAACCCATCTGGAAACAATAACATGCTAACATTCCTGGTTTAAAGAACGGGGGTGGGGCCTTTTTCTCCCCCCCCCCCCCAAACTACAGCCAGGTCTCTTAAAGTGGAATTTCTAATCGTGATTCTTGACACACATGACACAGTATCACATGGTTGGAATTCCGTTGTGCTCATTTTCATAAGTCTGTCAGGGAGGCACATGTCACCTCTTTTCATGTTCAAGAGGGTATAGGTTCATTCAGATTTTTCTGATATTCATAATTTACAGGTATATTTAGCTCCTATCCAGAGCGATTTACAAAGTGCAACATCAGACTAAATGGCATGAACCCTATAATAGTCAATACAGGACAGGGTAAATGGTCAAGTAAGTAGAGTGCAAAGAGAATGAAGTGCTACAAAGCAAATGAACAGACTTGGATGTTGTGCCAACAGAGCAGCGCAAACAGATGTCACAACCAAAGCCTGTCCCCTGTCCCCTGATAGGGGACAGGATGACATCAACAGGTATCATAGCAACAGGCTATATAATCTGCTCTATCAGTGAAGCGTTGACAGGACAGGACAGACAATAAGAGCCCTGATCTCCTCATGTCATACAATGGCTGGTGGTCACATGACATTCAAAAAGGTATCAAAACAATTATTTGCTCAACACAAGGCAATGTTGTATAACGTACCCCGTTTAACATTAAAAAACATTACAGTAAACGTGATTTTCAGTTGCAAAGACAGCAACTTTGCCCCCACATTTTGACCACACAGGTTAAAACTCACATATAGGCTATTATCCCTGTGCTGAAATTAAGCATTTTATTCTGTCACAGTACAATATTATTACCATTTATCATGATAGCAAGATTGTCAATTTGCAATACAAATCCCATCTTATCTAGCAAGCAGAACATACTTTAGTACCCTGACCACATCGACAGTATGCAGTTGTGAACAGATGTGTGTTTATCAGGCTCTCACTCACCATGTATGTGGAGTTAGTATTCTCTCTCCTGTTGAATGAAGGCTCAGCGCCGAGGCTAGTGTGCTGCCTGTGTTCTCTCCTGTATGGGTGTCGAAGCACTGAAAATAGTAGCCCTGAAACATGACTGTCATATATTATATGACAGTCGTGGATGAACTTCAACATAGTGTTTGCACTTTCTTCTTTTTTAGTCCGTACATCTACATAAACGTTCATATTTCAAATATAAAGTGCTTACCCCATGGCCACGGATGTTACAATTATGTACGAGTCCTAAGAAGTACCCGTGTTTTCCGTATTGTTCAATAAAAAGCATTTTAATCTGATCGGCTGGCCATTTTTTATAGAGTTATAATGTATCAGAGTGCGATACACCTCCCAACCGATAGGGTAAGGTAGTTGAAAGCATATGGCGAAAATACGAAGAAGATAGCCACCGATCGGATTAAAATGCGTTTTATTCAACAATACGGATGATACGGGTACTTCTAAGGACCCGTACATAATTTAAACATCCTTGGTCATGGGGTAAGCACTTTATATTTTACATTTGAACGTTTACGTAGATGTACGGGCTAAAAAGAGAGAAAGTGCAAACACCAGGTTGAAGGTTCGCCATGTCAGTCCTGACAGACGATCGTCGTGTGATCCATGGCTACGAAAATAGCCGATCTGCAAGCCCACAAAGCGTCGCTACCACGAGGCGTTGTGGTCTTCCAGATCTGCTATTTTTGGCACGCGTCACCGTCGTACGACGGAACATAAATCAGGTATTTCAGCCATAGATATATCTATGATTTCAGCTGCCCAAATGAATGCCTGAATAGAAATCCTCGCCGATTGCACCAGCGTCCTTTCAGCAGAAGTGGCTGTGATAATATCTTCTCCTCCAATCATTTGCACACAAATTCGTAAGTTATGTTTGAGGCTGGCCTCTGTAAAAGAAAGTGATTTTCTCACTATATCTTTTTCAAACAATAATTACAACGCACATTTTGTATTGTTCATGATTCATGAACTCATAAAGATAAAAGATGAATACAGGACCCCAATGGAAACAAGCCAATAGTGCTTTCTTGGCTTTTTTACCATCCTTTTGTATAGAACCGTACTTTCTGTGATTTTTTTGCAAACTGATAATAAAGTATTCAATCAATCAGATGCTGTATACTGAAAAGACATAATTAGGGGAGGGGATGCATGTAATGAAAAAGCAGATTTGTCCCTTCTTTTTCTAAAGTCAGCACTGTCCATAGCTGGGCTCCACCACAGTTCATGTCAAAGGTTAATGAGTGTACTGTAGCTCTCTGTGAGACTGTCACAGGGAGTGCTCAGGGAAATGAACTAGTTAATGAAATGAAAAGAGAGAGAGGGTGTGTGACAACTAATCAACTTTAAGCTATTAAATGGCTGATTGAGTAGGGAAATGAGAATGCATGGGCTCCAGCGCTTCCGCTATGGTGGGATCTTGGATAGGGCAAAGGCTGAAAGGAAGTTGTTGGATTTTCGGTCCCCAGTAGGACCTACATTTAATTTGGACCCCCAGTGGATGATGGATCCTATGCTATACTATAACTCTATGATCCCATGCATAGAGTTATAGATCCTATGCAGTGGGTCTAAATTGGCAATATGCCATGATCATCTGCCCCTCTCTCTCTCTCTCTCTCTCTCTCTCTCTCTCTCTCTCTCTCAGCCTTGTAAAAACACATTCCTTTCCTATTGCAATATAATCAAAAATACACCCAAATCTGATATTATTCAATCCCTAATGCAGGTTTTGGCAACAGTCTTTGCCAAAGAAAATACCATTCCTGAAATTATATCCGTTACTGTGTTTTTATAATCCACCTCCATAGATATGGATTCCATACCAGGTCAGAGGAGTCACTCATCTTGCTTGCTGCCCTTTGACCACTTGTCAAAGGTGTCATAAAGGTGGGTGGCAGAGGAATTGTTTCGTAGTATCAAAATGGAGCCTGGGAGAGTCCTCCGAGCAGCGCTGACTGTGTTGTTCTTCCTAACAAGCATCCATGGGGGACACATACATTCAAGTGAGTGTTCCAGGATTCAACGGTGCAGGATGATCTTTAGCGTCCGGTCTCAGCTAATGAGATTGCTGATGGTATAATGTTTTTAATATTGATAGCTGGCTTCAGCGTTCCATTGTTGAAGTGCATTTTTCATTCCTAATCATGATCACATCAACTAAATGAACACTGACACTTCCCAGAGATTTTACAAATGGGCCTTCAAGGCAAGCATGTACTTTTAATTTTGAAGAGAAATACTGTACTTAATTTTTCTTCGCAGATAGGATAACTGTATTTATGCAAAGCATTTATCTTGGTCTTCAAAATTTAGGTTTTTCTTCTAGTACAATGCAAATGTCAAGAGGTGTACTGTTCAAACATCTTAATCAGTGATTAGTCATTCTTATAGTCATTGCTGTGTCTTTTGTTATCTGAAGTTTGATGATATATAGATAAAGCTTATCACTCTATCAACACTATGATGAATCCGTGCAGGGCGGGTTTTGAAACTGGACCAGGCGCTGTTAACTTTTCATAACCAGCAAACTGAGGAAGTCCATGTCTCCTACACCTCTGATTACTGCTACAAGGTAAAGAACCGAGCAGAACATTTTCCAGTTGCGTTTCTCTCAATCCCATTCATTTATTAGTTGTCTTTCTGTCCAACTATATTTGTCTTGGACAGAAAGAAATGCCACATTTAATTATTCCCAAATACAAAACTTGTTTATTAATATACATTGTGAATGTGCACGGGTGCAGAGTTATATTGACAACTTGAAGAGTTTTGCAATAAGCAACAGAGACAACATGACCTCACTTAGAGTGCAAACTGATAGTACCAGACATCCTATGAACATTACACTACATTAGTCTGTCATACTTGTTATGGTACCTGCATTCAACCTATCTATTAGCCACTGACCATATTCACATGGCAGCCATTTTGATCTTGCATCACACTTTGGTGTGGGAAACCCTATGCTGCTGAATGAATATGGTTAATTGGTTACATATTGTTTAAAAAGTATACTATGCCATTAGTGTATGTCGACGGCAAATACATGGCAAACCTTGGTTTCTATGGTGCCCTAATGCAGTGTCCCACCTCTGTGTTCCTGCAGTGTCTATTCCAACCCTTGCTCAAGAATAATGCATCTGCTGTGGTCAGCACTAAATTTACTTTGACCCTTCAAGTGACATCCCAACTCAGGAATTCAACACTTTGCAGGTAACCGAATGAAGATTCAACGCTAACATTTAATCCCTAAACTGTTTGAATTGCAAGAATGATGATTCTGTGAAACTGCTGATTTGGTTACCATTTCCCTGTGTTTCTTCTGTCTGTCGTTATCAGCCAGTCTGTAAAGCTCTTGTCACTAGACAAAATATGGTGTGTAGTGGCATCTGATGATTGCCTCAGCAGTCCGCTGGATTATTTACAGGGCTGGGGGTGTAATCCTGACCTGCTTTCTGGACCTGAGTGATGCCCTTGTTTGAACTACCTCGCTGAATATTGATTACGGGGCCTTTTTGGGGTTAATAAGAGCTGACATTCCAATATTGATGAAAAGACTCATTAAGGCTCTAAAACCACATGTCCTATGCAATCATCATAGGGGACGTTCAACTAGAACAGACAGTAGCCATATTTATAAACAATCAGGACATACAAGACGTCAGGGCAGTGCTTTCTGTTTGGGGGTCACCCTTAAACATGCTGTCAGGGATCGGGTTATAACATGACATGGCCCAGCTGTTGGTTGTTTTTCCCTCTCGTCTTCTGAGCGGTCTGGTCTTGGACTCCCTAGATCAATGCTGAGGTCCCTAACCAGACTGTGCTACTATTGATTTCCTTTTCCCCTTTAAAAAAACACTCCAAGTGATAGCTAATATGTCATCCCACAGAAGATCAATAAGACCTTGTAATGCATGTTTTTGGGGATCTGAAACCAGAGCTGGTCATGTGCGTGTGTGGGGGATGCACTTCTCATCTGTAGACACTAGGTGTCCCTCCTGAGCTGCATCTTTTACTGTGAAGAAGCCAGTGGGATTGGAAACTGGAGTATAAGGAGACCCTTTTACAATAAGGTCAAGTGGAAAACAGTCTGAGGACTGTCTGATGCAGTCCAGCGGCCTGGTAATGAATGAAAAATAAAATGTAATGCATGCTTTTAGGGGGAATATCGTTTCAGAGATGATCAAATGAAAACAAACAGTGCCTAGTTTTGCATGCGTTTGTGGCCAGCATGTCTGTTAATGGTTTCATTGTTTTGGATCCAGGTGGAGTCAGACATATGAAGAAGGTGGCCATTACTCTGTCTGGATCTGGCCATCAGAGCCCCCCAACAATCCTACCTGCACTCACATTGTGGATAAAAGTCCAAGAAATGCATACCTCCGTAAGTGCAGGGACACATTAATGTCTGCTGATGAAAATTAATTGTTCCACAGAGTCATTAATCATTGGATAGCACTCCAACATTGTTTAATATTGCTTACGCCACTGGTGATTCTACACGAGTGTTTGCAAGTGCACAGGCCATGAAAGTAAGTGGAACTAATGTACTTGTGATTTAGCCCGAGCCTATAAGACTTTGATCCACACTGATTTTAATTGAGTCAGCAAAGAGGAGACATCGCTTGTGTTGTGCGATCCCGTTGAGAAGTAATTCTTGTCCATCTCATGGGACATGATGTGTATCGATTAGATAAGACGGGCTTTCTTGAAAAGGGATAAAAGAAAAGCTTTTCTGTTTGTTTTGGAGGCCTGGCTCCATGCGTGGAGGATTGTGGGTAATACATTAGGGAGCGTGGAAGGATTAGGGCATAATGGGATTTTGAAAGCGTCTCTCTCCATAATGTACACTCTACTTAACAATATTGCAGATTATGTTGTAGATCAGACTTTTAAGGCCAAGTAGCCATTATCTGGCAGATATACAGTATGGTCAGTGTGACTGCACCCCCCCCCCCCCCCACCCCACCCCACCCCACAGTATGATGCGCTTCCATTAGCTCCACAGACCGGTGATTACACCAAGGTCCCACAGGACTCGCTCTGCTTAAGTAATGGTCTGGTCAGCAGCTCAAGAGAAGAAGACATGTTAGACTTGCCCTGCTAGGGAATTTCAAAGTTTACTTCACAGTCTCAGAAATGATTGGCTGGCAGGGTTGATGAGGTCATTCGCCGAAGGAGGTATCTGTGGAAGGCCAAGCCTCCGTCCAGTGGTTATCAGATCCACCCTCTAATCTCGTTAGTACTGTATTCTGCTTGGTACCACAAACCACAAGTCACCTGCAGAAGCCCTAATTCTCTCAAAGAAATCTATGGTATTGACTGCTATTAAGTATTCATTCAGCTATTGAAAACATATTAATTTAGACTTATGTAGTTGTTTTATAATGGTTTCCCCTTCAGGTCAAATTAGCATCTTGCTTCGTCAATAACTAATAGACGGAGTGTACCTATTGCTGAGATGTAGCGTTGCACTCGTTTGCCCTCCGTGTGATGAGAGCTTTATGGTGTTTTGATGAGTGGACAGCAGAGAGGCCTTGGCCTTTCAAAGGTGATTATACAGCCAGTCTCTGTCTGTTCAAAGGGGATGTCATAGTGTGTATTCAACCAAGCTTAATGTGGCTTCTTTTTGTTTGTTTTTCCACTGAAGACAAACCGTGGGTAGTGCGTACTGCCGCACAGTTGCCTCTGCTTTGACGACGATGATATTGTACCTCCTCATACATGTTAGTTCAATCGTCTTTTACTTCTACTATATATCATACTGTTGACGCTGATGAATGTGCAACAATGTAGTAAACATATTGTGGAAGTATTAATGGTATTTATGAAAAATATGTATTATTAAATACATTTTTGGGAATATTTTCTATGGAATTATCTTACTACCGATATTATGTTATGATATAGAGATAAATCAAGTTGGAGAAAGCAGTCCGCTCCAGCATGGAAGGTTTAGAAGGCTGCACCCAAGCCAGGTGAAACCCATTAATCCCCCAGATTCTAATATAAAACCGGCAGCCGAGCTTCCCCATCTGACATTTAATTCAGACTCCTGGTTATTGTCGGTTACAATGAAAAAAAACGTTGCCATCATTAATTCTTATTCTCATTATTTTATTTGTTTATCTTTTAAATTGTCTGTTTCCTATATGCATATTTATTCATTTAGCTTAACCAAATGAACCCTAGCGTCTGGGGCAAAGATATCTGGTGTAGAGGGAAGAAAGGAGGCGGCCTAGTACAGACCCCTGGGGGACACCAGTCAACAAAGTATAAAGGGTTTAAGTATATTTGCCAACCCCCTTCGTATCAATGACACCATCTGTCAGACCACCTCAATCACATTTGTATTCTAGTCCTTGTTCCAGTGTAGCTTTACACTTTTACGGCATGGCTCTGCAGGAGACTAGCCGTCTATAAAAGGGTTGGTGCGTGTGTGTGTGTGTGTCTGTGTTTTTACATATTTTTATACATATATAAAACATGTATTTTTTACTCTTATTTTATAATGGAAGTCAATGGGGCTTGGATAGGGCTGAAACCTTGCTGAAATTTGGAGTCATACGTCATAGATATGTTATAGTAGACGACAAGCCACGCCATTCCCATGTGGATCCCAAGATGTTTCTTTTCTCCATGCTTTGTGCATACCTCCAGGGTTAGATTACCTGGATTGACTGCGCCGTGATGGATCGACCCAGAGTTTTCAATTAGGCTTCTTCTGTCTGTGACTTGAGGGATTCCCCTATGACACTCGTTGGATGACAGACAGACAAGCACAGGGGAGTCCAGTGGCAAATAATGCAGGAGACAGTTGGAGTGGCTAGGAGTGGTTATCAGTCCTCTTATCCATAGTCAGATCCTATTGTGATAGAGAGGTATCAGGCTCCTGACATGGATGTCCAGACAGACAGTGACGTAGCCCACAAAGCTGCCTAGAAACGCAGTTTTATCCAATAAGGGGATAGTGTATGATTACACAATGCCCATTTGTAAACATTACCTTTTCTCTTTGTGTTATGCAGCTCTCGTGGCGGCAGCTCTTTTACTGGCCCTTATTGCTCTGTTATTTGTCGTGGCTCCCTACATCTACAGGTACACTATTGTTTGAATGATTCTGCATACAAAATGTTATTGCTCAATGATTGCTCCTCCAACGTACCTGGTCAAGCCAGACTTTATTGTCTCCTTTTAATAGGAGGCGTTGTACAGCCAGGTTGGTCACCACCATTTGCTGTAAAGGCCCACAACTTTCATTGGATCATGTAAGTATTATGCTGCTACTAATTTACACGAAACAAATCTAAAAATGCTCACAGTATTATAACACTGAAAGAGTAACTTGATCGATTAATAGAGACAAGTTGAATCAAAACAATATAATCAGAAACGATTCCGTTATAAGTTCCCATTCAATATTAGCACCAATTCAGTACTCTGTAGTATTGCTCTCATTAGGGGCTGCAGTGTAATAGATGAAGGTCCCTTGTACAAAGTTCAACACCCCCATTCTCTGCAAAAGGTCCTAAATATGTATATAAATTAAACGACAATAAATTGTTTGTTTTCCTCATTCATGGCTGCATTTCTGTTTTCAATAACTTTTCAACAACCATTATTTCTGAGAATTCCACAATAGAAAAATTCATGTACTACCATTACTTCTTCATTTCACTGTGAAGAAAACGTTACCTTTTCTTTGAGCCAAAATTGGGTTATTTTCACTCTGTCCAACATCCAGGCTGCCTGGGAGGCATTTTGAAATAGCCAGCCAATAGTCCAGTCATCAAGCCATTTGGGAGACACTAATGGAATGATTGATACAAATGTTAGCGAAGGCACTCGTACAACAGACTTACGCAGGAACTATAGATCAAACGTTGCATCAGTCCACTCGTCTTAGTTAACGGCGAATGTTGCTGTGTATTTTTGGCGAGCATGAATAGCTCCTCTCATCCCTCTGAGCGAGACGTCTCTGTCTCCCATATGCTCTCCGGATGGCAGTAAGATCCATCATGACATATTAGTGCTGGTGTCTTCCTGCTCTGGCTCTTTAGACTGCTCTGTGTAGGCCAAGGACTCATGCTTAATCCAACTGGGAGGGCAGCAGGCCAGAGACATCAACCACCCCCTCCCTCCCCGTTAACCAAAAGATGTGCCTCCATTCAGTATAGAGAGTGGCACAATGTGGAGAAATACGTGTCATGTTGGAGAATTCTGACCCATTCGTCTTAGGTTCACAGCCACGTCAATGTTATCACATCTCAGCACTATTGATTGTATGTAATAAATTATACAAATAATGCAAGCAACAAAATATGCACTGTTAAAGAGTGTAAAAACGGACCCAAATGGGCAGGTCCATTTGTGTCCGTTTTTTTACACTCTCGTTAACTTTGAGTTGAGTTAACTCTTTTATTATAGGCCTACGTGACACATAAGGGTACATTTGGTTACATTTGTACACTTACAGACTTGAATTAACATGGAGGATTTTGCAGTGTAAATGTCCACTGCTTGTTGATAGGAACATGTCTTATGTGCATATGCAGGATGAAACAAGCAACTCTAATACTACACACAGACGTCTCTGCTCACTGGACACTTTCCGAGGGTATGTACTGTACATCAACGGTAATGCTGTCTATCAGCCTATCAGCGCGTACCGCTAGTTTACATGCTAATCCATTTCATGCCAAGGCGAGGCATGATGAAGATGTACAGTTCCTGGTGTAATGAATAATTACGGGGGTCACAGTCTGGCCACGCTGTCCCTCAAGCTTTTCTTATCAGGCAAATAGCTTTGGGCCTGATCTCTGCTATCTCGGCGTCTATAGGGTTTGGACGAGTGTTTCTGTTGGACAGGAGCGATGCATGTGATTGAATTCTGGGCTCCCTGCTCGCCTTAATTGTGGCCTGGGGGTAGACACAAAGCACGCCTCTCTGGAAACAGGATGCTGGTGTGGCTTTGACCTCCCCCTTGCCAAATAATTGATTTAATAATACAGTCAACATATCAGCACACATCCACTGAGCCATAGATCTACTGCCAAACTGGAGAGGGAGAGGAAATCCAAGAACACAGGAGGCAGGATCCAGCAGACAATTGGCAGCGCAAAATCTCTCCAAGCTAGCCTTACTTTTTTGGAAGAAAATTATTCTCAAACCACCGTCCATGTGTTCTGATTTCAAAACGCCAAGTAAAGGCTTATTTAATGCTGAACCAAAATTGGCTCAGTGCGCTTAGTCAGTGCTAGAACTACAATTTTCAACAGTTTAACAAAACGATGAAGGAAATACCATTTCCCCCCCCATCATAAATCCTTTCTCTTTAGCTGCCAGTTATGTTTGAGGTCCACAAGCTTTCCAATATCACGTAAGGCATGAAATGTCACTCATGGGTTACAAATACCTGTAACATATTGATGTATCTATTGGTTCCTTTAATCCTGTATCTCGTGTACAACTTGTGGCAACGTACTTAATCAAACGGTGACTCAGCACCCAAGATTAACGTTGCCTGTATCTCAACCCAGTGACTTATGATCCATACCCTTGATAAGCAACAACTTTCTACGGTGGACAGCAGCATCAGTCATCTGCCATAGGCAGGAACGTTTCTGAAGGCAAAGGCTTTTCTTTGGATCTTGAAAGGTTTTTCTGCTCATTCTTCAGTGCCTGTTGACATGATATACAGAGAACAGTAGACTTTGTTTGCACATTAATTTTTCTAAAAGGGTTTGGATTTTAATCTTATTCTCTGCTGCTAAAAGCCTTCAGCCACTTTTCCCTCCTATTGAAAACAACACGGCCAGTATTAGCTGTGATATACAAGACACGTGACAGCTATTACAGTGAAACAAGGGATTGTCAGCTGTGTCTAACACCAGGTGCCTTGCTACTTCTTGCCTGTCGTCAGCCATGCTTGAAGTTTGCTCCAAGACATGCTGTCATGACAGGAAGTTGAGGTACCGAAGACAAAAGCAAAGCCGACTTCCTCATTGTGATATGCTCTGATGTTTCAATGCAGAAATAAGCACCTTGGTATATCCACTCAAGTACCAGACATTTATTATGACTAGATTGGGTTTCCATGTACTTGATGTGGCCTGCGATAATGTAAGTTAAGTAACTCAATACCCAATAGTGATTGAGTGTAACTATCCATTTGCAACGGGGGAATGTACTGAGCTAATACTGTAATTGGTAATGCATGTATAGTGATCTAAATCATAGAAATCCTATCGGTAAGCCACAAGCAGTTGTCATTGCCATGATATAATCTATATATGGCATAGTCTTATCTATCTGATAGCTATAAATCATGCACACTAATTCCCGGACAGTGGTTAGGTCTGATTTTGGATGGAAAGCCCCATAGGGATAAAATATTTAGGACTAGCCGAACTGTGGAAACCTGGACATTCGCCCACAATGCTTCAAGCTGCAGATTTCCCCAGCCTCTCTGTGTTTGTTTCCGCTTAAGGACTACATACAACAAAATGATCCGAATCCACATTGAATTAATTAAGTGCTTATATTTCCCCTTAATTGAAATCTTCGCGTCTGGCATTGGCAATGCAATCTGCCTAAAATGTTGCTCTCTACAGGAAGGGGACCCACAGTGTTTTAATTAAAAAGATGGGCAATAAGTCCCTATATATACTGCAGCAATTCACTGAGGGTCTCATCTGGGTATTTAACCTTTGTCTTTAGTCACCAAGTCACTATGGTGACTAATGGATGTATTTGTCAAAATCTAAATGAGGTGTGTGTGTGTGTGTGTGTGTGTGTGTGTGTGTGTGTGTGTGTGTGTGTGTGTGTGTGTGTGTGTGTGTGTGTGTGTGTGTGTGTGTGTGTGTGTGTGTGTGTGTGTGTGTGTGTGTGTGTGTGTGTGTGTGTGTGTGTGTGTGTGTGTGTGTGTGTGTGTGCGTGCGTGTGGGTGCATGCGGTCATCTGTGCTTGCTTGCTTGTGTGTGTGTATGTGTGTGGATTCTTGTGTGCGTGCGTGTGTGAGAGTGCATGCACACGTGCACCAGGGTTCACTCTACTTTAATAGCCCTTTTGAAATGATAGTGGCCGATTAAAATCTGGTATCAGCAGGTTAGGGCTAAAAGGAGCAGTAATGGCTTGGTGCACCTCTTAATTGAATCTGGCCAGAAAAACAAGGGAAGGCAAAAGGTAGATACAGTGCACCTTATCAGACAGTTGTTTCTGTGGAGGTTGTCTTAATCTCCTTATGGCTCTTAAAGACCTCCTTATGTTTTGCTTTTTTCTGTCTGTGATTAAATAACACAAAGCATGAATCAAAAGCATAAATGAAGATTTTATTGAGGATGGAAGTCAGATTGTCACATGGTGATGAAGCTGCCTTGGAGCCAGTGCTGTACATTCACTTGAGTACTGTACTTAAGTTCATTTTTGTGTGAGTATCTAAACATTTAGCTTTTTCCAAATCCTCGTCAGGTTTGGGCTTTGCAATGCAGCCAGTGGTGGACAAAGTACGTGTACATACTCAAGTAAATACTCAAAAGTATTCAAAAGGACAAATTACGAAGTACATTGCTGTATTGAAATTTAGAACATTTCAGAAAGAATCACGAGCTTGCTGAAAAAATAAATAATAATAATAATACTTCAAAACTGTACTTAGTATAGTACTCAAGTAAATGTACTAGGTTACTGCCCACCACTGAATGCAGCAGTCCCATTTTCTGACATGGAGTACAAACACCTTCTCCTATAGCTGCTGATTCAGTGGAGCACTCCATCACACGCTGTGTTTCAGTGGCTCTGGCTAACGCTAAGTTATAAGTGTATCATATATTAAAGCCAGAGTCTTTAGTCAGCACTCCTGCTTGAGGAGATCCAGAGGACAAGTGTTCATTTCCTGAGTGATTCATAATGCTTAGATTGCATTACCTTGTGTTGCATTTGGTGAGTGACACAATAAAAGAGCCCAACCCCCTGGCATCTTGAACTTTTAATTCAGAAGTTATGTCTATATTATGTATTCAAAATTAAACCGGGTGGTTGAGGAACAGTCGCAGAGGAATATTTTGTTTCGCATTTCATGTGTGGATAAGATATAGTTGATTATATGCACCACTTCAACCCTGGCGTCCCTATTGTGGGCATATCGTAATTTTTTGGGGGTGGGGGTTTACTCACTTTACTCAACCCCAGCATGCCTATTCTGAGGGTAACATTCACCAAAAATAGCTGATCTTTTGTAGATCAGCTATTATAGGCGAAGAGATTTGGTGTAGTTGGTAAAAAGCGGTCCATGTACACTTTTAGTCTGTTTTACAAAAAATAGAGGGTTTAAGTGGTTAATACCCCTCTCACACTGCATTTGACTCTTTCACACCAAATGGTAAATGGTGCGTTTATATAGCGCCTTTATCCAAGGTGCTTTGACACTAACTCTGGGGGAGCCCGGGATCGAACTGGGGACTTTCCCGTTCCCGAGCGGCCGCTCTACCTCCTGAGCCACTGCCGCCCCACCACATTTATAGTCCAGGAACATATAATCAACATTCAGAAGACTGTGAAAAAAACAAACATATACTAATGTATGCATCACTGCTGAATTGGGGTCTATCTGTGAAAGAGTATGTCTAATACAGTAGTCTCTTCCTACTGGTTAGAGGTGTAAAAATTGATCTTCAACTCCTATTGCTCTGGAATGTTATAATAGATTATAAAATGTAATAGAATATGGCACTTTTTGAAAATAAATGTGCTGAGAACTTGAGACTTGCTGTATCATTTCTATCGTCTATATTCCACTATTTTCCAATACTGAGTATATCACTTCCCCCTGTCAAATTTGTGAATTCAATGTATTTCTAAAATCATGTAAAAAATATATATAAAGTTAATCACATTTTATTGACTCTTGGTGAAATGAGACATTTCATGGTTGGTTCAGAGTTTTACACCCCACTACTAGATCATGGAAGTGTGACCGTGGCATTCCATTGGTTAGACTTGCGTAAATTCGCAAGCCATTGGAAAGCGCTCATGTCATACCAGTGTTCCTCCAATCGTAACTAATGGGTTACTTGAATGAAGCCTGTGTCAAGCAACCTGTGATCCCCCTTTAAACACCAACAGCAAACCTGGGTCTTTCCTGAGTAAAACTGGCATTGTTTTCTCCAGTACCTGAAAAGTTAATGTATTATACTGGAGATTAATTCGTAGTTAGTTACTAGTTTGTACTTTGAATAGTGCAATTACTGGCTAGGTTTATTAAAAAATACACAGTAATAAATCACAATGAAATGTATACTGTATATATTTCTTTGTAGGTTTGCTCTGACAGTGATGGTATTTGTGAATTATGGAGGAGGAGGCTATTGGTTCTTTCAACATGCACCATGGAATGGTAACGTACAGCATAAGATAAACCAAGAATTATACAAAAGAGAAACCATAATACTGAAAGTAAATCCCATGTCACAGTTGGCATAATCTGTCATCTCCCCTTCAACTACTGTCTGTGTATGTTCTCTTTGAAGTGGAGTTATTTGGTTGAATGGTAAGGGACCATAGCCTAATCCACTGGTTCTCAACGTGGGGTCCGGGGACAACCGGGGGTCCAAATGAACCCTTGCAGGTCTGTAACTCTGAGAGTGTACAAATGGCGGTTCCATTTGTACACTCTCAGAGTTAAATTAACACTGCAGATTTACAGTGTAGATTGGGTTCCCAGAGATATCCCATTGGACACTCTCGGAGTTACAGGATCTTTTTGGACCGCCTGTGGTCCCCAGACCAGACATCAGTCTATTTCATGGAAACGGCATCATACATGCTTTTAAGCAGTAAGTAAAATAAATAGGTTTTACACCATTTCTGATGTCTGTTGTCTGTGATGGCATTCCTTATCTGGGTCAAAGGCCCATCCCATTCGAGCAACATTACAAACAAGAATGAGATGAGGAGGAAAGATGCATGTTCAATTGTCACAGAGATTATTACAAAATGTATTTCCAATTATGTTTGAAGATGAGCTCAATTTGAGCTTCATAATGGCCTCTTAGTCTCATCTGGAGACATGTATTGACTTAAGGGGAGAATTGATGGATTTTGTTTTTACTATTACATGGTTGCTATTATCTTGGCAGCTTCAGCATTAATCATATTATTTGCAAAATGGTACTATAATGAGAAAAATGATTACCTTGAGGACATTATTATTAATCGTTTAGTTAAGAATGGATTGTGATCATCTAAAAGACTACAGTATAATGTCGTGACATTTAAAAGTGTGCAGCTCAACTTCATGTACTCGTCTAAGTTGTTATTAAAAACCTGGTTGTGTGTGTGTTTGTTGCAGGTCTCACAGTGGCAGATCTCGTCATGCCTTGGTGCGTTCAGTACAAGTATTGAAGTCTTCCAATTTCTGCACATTTTATGAAACAAGTTGAACTGTCAAAAGAAAAACTTTTAACTTCTATGAGACTGCTGGTGTCAAGCTCAGATCTGAGTTGCAATGAAATAATAATAATGATGATAATAATAATATTTGTGTATGGTGAAGTTTCTTTTGCCCAGTGGTGTAAAGTATTTCCAATTTTCTGTACTTTTAGTTTTACTTCTACTCCACTATATCTCAGAGGCAAATACTGTACTTTTACTCAATTTGCAATTATTTGAAAACCTTAGTTACTTTGTTTGTAGTTTTTGATTATTTTTACAAAACATACATTAACCACTTCAGCATTATATACATTTCGGCCATTTGAAAATAGCCGATCTACAAGCTCACAATGCATTGCGATGCGACACATTGTGAGCTTGTAAATCTACTATTTTAGAAGATTTTATACATTTGAAAATGGGACATAATGCATAATGAGTCATTTATACTTTTGGTACTTTAAGTACATTTTCATAATAATACTTTTGTACTTTTACTCAAGTACATTTTGAATTCCGGACTTTTACCTGTAACAGAGTATTTCTACATTGCAGTATTGATACTCTTTACTTAAGTAAAAAATGTGAGTACTTTTTCCACCACTGCTTTGGCAGGCTTGTGTTCATCATTGGGACATCCGTGGTGCTGGCGTTCACATCCATGCAGAGGAAAGGGGTTCGTCGTGTCCAAATGCTACGCAAGCTGACCTGGAGGACCGTGGTCCTCATTCTGCTTGGCTTCTGTTTCATCAACTACTCTCCAAGAGATGGACCATGTGGGTACACTTCAACATCACACAAAAACAAATGCCACCAGCTTTTTCCATGGTGCTAGCCTATCTTTTCTTTTAAATGTATTTTGTGTGGGATTTCTGCTTTGGGACAGTGAGCAGAGGGACAGGAATGGCAGGAGACAGAGAGTGGATGATATGCAGCAAAAAGCCTTGGGTCATATTCGAACCCAGGACAGCTATGAGAAGGTCTTATTTATCCGTGATGCTTATAGATATTCTATTTTCGGTGTGTGAAACTGTTGTACGACAAGTATACTGTAAATCATGCTTTAGCCTTCATTATGTTAATGTGTTCTGCAGCCACCAGGGCGCCCTGTGCTAAGCATCTTTTAAATTAGGCTACAGTATATGAAAATATGAAACACTGAGAAAGAACAAGACTGAGTTTTTGCAAGTAAAAAAGGGGGGGGGGAATCCTTAGCATCAGCCTGTTTCAATTACTTTATTATGTTATCACAGGGCATCTTTATGCAACCAAGCGCCTGTAATCCTGTATACCTCATAATGCACAAAAAGCATTTATAAATGCCAATACTGTCGAGCATTTAGCCTCACAGACAAAGAACAAGAGGGTGGAAAAGCTGGGCTTTCCAGTTGTTAGTGAGGTGTAAAAGCTGCCATGGCACTGTGACAGGGGTAAAAGAAGGGAAGTTGTCCGAAAATCCTAGAGATTTGACTCCGCACCAAGGGAGCTTGCGGATGCCCTTCACACATTAGTCAGTCCCAGTGCTAATGGACTTTCCTGGATGGATGTGTCTGTAACTGGGTTAACAAAAATATTGTTATTGTGTGTGCAGTCGCAAAATCCTGCGCCAGGGGACGTTTAACAGAGGCAGAATAAGCAAAAACAACCCCTGCGGTAATGGACAATTACAAACAGATACTGTTACACCACACAGTCCCAGCTGTAGTAGATGGAGCAGCTGTAGTGTAGAGCCGCTCACAATAGTGCAATGACTTTTACCATAAACTGCAGGTTTGCCCTCTGTCTCCAAGGACGTCCTTGGCACTTCAGCTCCAGGGTCTGATCTAATAAGAGAATGGAGGCATATGATGCAGCTCAATATTTGTACTGCTCCAATGTCACACATGTTCCAAAACAAGGTGTTAACCTTTGACATGGGCGGTGAGTCATTGCAAACAAATAGTGTCCTGGTGAGATTGTCTAAATTGTTAGTTTTACAGCATTAGAATCAGAATGAGAATTATTTTTGTACCACGTATATTTGTACATACTGTACAATGAATTTGTTTTTGATTGGTGCACTACACTGAGTAACGACGGTATCGAGAAATGTTCACACATTCAAGTTCTCAAAAATATAAAGATAAAAATATAAGTATATAGCTTATATACAATATATGATATGTTTGCACACATAAATATGATTCAGGATTCAGAAAGGTTTATTTGTATCTCACTCATATAGGTACAAGCAGCCAACCGTTGGTGTAACATGTTAAGCAGGAACAATATAACAACAAGATAATAATGATAATACTGGATCTAATAAAAATTTAAGAATAATCAAAATAAAGAATAGTACAGGTCAGGAGATACAGGAGGTAGGGGTAACCCCCCTTTAGCAGCAATGGGGAGGGTGCAGAATATGGGGGAGAATGAAATATTATTGCGCTTGTTTTATTATGTACACAGAGACTAGCAGCATATAAAGTACATGAGGTCATACGGCATGAGGTATATTGATCATGATAGACCGGTATCTGTAGCTGTTGGAAGAGGTGGTGTAGGAGTTGAAAGGAGTCTGTGATTATCTTTCCTGCTCACTTCTTTGTCCTGGAGTGGTGCAGGTCCTAGAGAGATGGCCGGTTTTAACCAATGACCCTCTCGGCTGACCAAATGATCCTCTGCAGTCTACTCTGCACCTGTCCTTGACATTAGAGGCAGTGAACCAGAAGGTAATGGAATGCGGTAAATAATGATGACATAGTTCAGACTCCTTTGTCACTGAATATTTGCATACCAGAGGCATTTAACCCATCCTAAGTAACAGGAGCAGTGGGCGCTACGGGGGCAGCGCCTCAGGGAGCAATTGGGGTTAAGAGTCTTGCTCAGGGTCACACATTGACACATTGCTGGAATCGAACGTGGGACAACCAGGGCCTCTGGCTCCCCAGGCGGGCTCCCTAGCCACTCAGCTATGGCTGCCCCAGGCTATGACGGCCCAGAGGATGGACGATGATGCCGGTGTATTTTCTGTGGAAGGTTGAATATCTTCAGCAGCCGTAGGTAGAACACCAACTCTTGGTGATGGAGGTGATGTTCTCCTCCCACTTGATGTCCTGTGTTATTATTGTCAGCAGGAATGTGAACGACTCCACATAGTGTTAACCCAGGTGTGACAAAGTACAAGGGCGCGGTAGTGGCTGGACATTCCTGAAGTCCTCCACCAACTCTAGTCTTCATAGAGTTCCAAGTTGATATGGTGGCAGGTGCACCAGGAAGCCCCATTGGAGATTAGACCAATGACGGTTGTATCGTCCACAAACTTCAGGATCTTTGCTGATTGGTGGCTCAAGGTGCAGCTGTTGATGTATAGAGTACAGAGCTCCAGTGCTGCAGACATGCTTGCCCAGCCGCACATTGTGCAGTGCTTCCTGTCTATTAGGAAATCAATGATCAACCTGCAGGCTGATCCTGTGTTCAGTGCTAGCATGATGGGTGCAGAGCTTAGGTCCACAAACAGGACTGTGGCGTAAGTACCAGAGAGGGCCAGGTGCTGTAGGAAATAGTGTAGGCCCATGTTGAGTATGTCATCTAACTGCAGGGGGTTGAGGAGGGGGTCGATGATGAACTTGAGGTGGGAGGCACTCAAAGGACTTCACTGAGATGATTTGAAGCAGGCAGGTACATTGCACTATTTACAATCTCTAATTAGCCACTTAAACCCTATAGACTTAGTTGTATGTCAAATTGTGGAAATAGCACATCGTGTAGATCTGCTATTTTTACTGAATGTTCTGTTTTTGCCAAATGTTCACCTATTATGAGAGTCACATGGTTAACATTAACGTTCAAAATAAGGGGTTTAGGCATCATCCAACAAGCCAAATTAAATCAATAACACTGACCAGCTTTAATATATGTACCTTTTGTCCATTTAGTGGAAAATGTTATCTTTTCCTTTCAATAAATTGAAAAGATTTCCTCAGTGTGCAGATTTGACTTTAAGCTGAAGAACCAAAGTCTTCTTTTTTGAAAACCTTCTTTGGGCTCATTTGTATGCTCTTCCTGGTGATTGCTTCAGTTCTGGTCTTTCTACTGCACTTTGGAATATTTTTTTCTCAATTTATCTGTGGAAGTGTTGTGAAAAAATGTATCACTTCCATCCAGTATTGATCCAGCTGTATAGGTGTGTTACTATGCAAAAATTTGAAAATACTGTGTATGTGTATGTTAAAGTTCAAAGGATGTACATTGAAAATTATACAGTGTCTTGTGGGGGGTTGGGGGGGAATTGAAGGCAAGCTTTTTATTGAACTTGATCTGACGTTGTGGATGACTGATAAAGGAATCTGTCAAAGGGTGTTACTTGCAGATTTAACAAATGTGTCATTAGTCATTGGAACAGCTCTATCTTTTCCTGTGAGAAGAGAGATTTCCTCCTCTTATTTGATTTGGCCAGATCAATGATTGGGATTACATTGTTTTTACAGCACTTTATGCGGCAAAGAGGTTTTCAATTAACTAATGTACAGATTACCATCAATCTCTCAACCCGAGGCCATCCCTTTCCTCCCCAATTTGTCGCGACCTAGAGATAACTAGGAATCTTTGATTAGCTTCCCACCTACTTGATGTGCATGCCTTCACATCCGACAGGCGGACACCGACTGCTTCCTACTGCCGTCCATCACGCTCCCTCAGGGAACACTATCCGTACTGTATGTCCGTGTAGATGTTCTGATTGACACCCGTTTCCTGGGCCTTTATTCCCTCAAGTCAGCGGGGATAGCATCACACTGCTTTATTTGATCTGTATTATCATTATCTTAGACTTAGAGCTATGACCATTTATTTGTCAATATTTGTGTAACACGTACACATGTGCCACTGTAGTTCATGTGGTGTAACACTATATATGGGGCATGCTTGTGGCATGTGTGTGTGTGTGTGTGTAAGGATCTCTATCCTATTGTAATGGGTTCTGTCCTGTGCATGTTCTTGTGTGCGTGTTCCAGTGTCCTGGTCGTGGCTGAGGGTACCTGGAGTTTTGCAGCGGCTGGGATTCACCTACTTTGTGCTGTCTCTGATGCAGACCTTGTGGGGCCAGAAAGAAGTCCCTTTGAGAGCGGTGAGCATCTATGTCAAGCCGTCTTTCATCAGTAATTGCATTCCAGGAGGCTACCTCTGAAGGCCGATTCCAGGGGGCAGGGGATTGTTTTTGGACTTGACATGAATTCTGTATGATGCAGCATCACTGGTGGAACCCTGTCCAGGATGTTGTTCTTTACTGGCCAGAGTGGCTCTTCATCATCATATTGGAGAGCATATGGCTGTGCATCACCTTCCTCATGCCTGTGCCCGATTGCCCCACGTGAGTCAAGTCTGCCTCAGCATAAATCTTTGCCTCGCTTTTACCATCATGTGATGTTTTTGACCGCGTCGTTGCTGCTCATTAATATTACCAAGCCATTATGGTGGAAGGCGTCAGTGAGCTCATCCATTTCCCCCATGGCATGGTGATCTCCTGTCTGAGCCATGGCGCTGGAGCGGTAGCTGTGTGGTGGTGGTGTTTGCCTGAACCTTATGTCGCTGGTGTTATGAGCCACCGTGATTTATGGGAGTGTGGTGGAAGCTTCAGAGGGCATAATTAGCCAATCTCAGTGTGTCATGTGCAATAAGAGGTGCGGAGGCAGAGGATCCATCTTCCTCGCTCTGCGTCTCCCTCATCCCCATCCCTCTCTCTTGTACTACCTTTCCCCCTGTGCCTGACCCCTGCATGGCATTGCTGTTTGAAATACAATGGCTCAAGCTTGTGAGATCGAAAGGGCACTGATGCTTCCCCTACAGCTCTTGTATTTTTCCCCAGTACTTTGTTGCATGAAGTTGAATTAAGATTAAGGACCCCCAAATAGCCATAGCCTCTGGCTGCAGCCCCCTATTGTGAAATGGCTTTAAAGAAAATGAGAGAAAATAGCAGATATACAAGCTCACGTTTCAGAGCACAATGCATTGATCTTGTAGATCTGCTATTCTTTCTATTTTTGTCATTTATAGATATATATATATATCGTTGCTGTCCGGCAGAAACCAGCTAACTCCATTTTTCCGCATTTTTTTTCTCCCATAAATCAGTGCTATTGAACACCCTTTACATCTGTGTGTTGATTAAAACAATATTGACCCAATGAAAGGTATAAAAAAGCGCTTCTGAAAAAAACAGCTAACTCCATTGGATCCTCAAACCTTCTGCTAAACCCGCCAATGTCCGCCAACCTCATTGTGGGCTTTGAGGTCAATTTAGCTGTTCTTATCAATGGTGAACAAAACCTCCTAACTCCACTTTTTGTTTTGTTTTTGTCATATCCTGAACAATGAACACTTTGGAGTTAGCTGGTTTCTGCTGGACAGCAGAGATACACACACGCACGCACGCACTCGCGCGCGTGTGTGTGTGTGTGTGTGTGTGTGTGTGTGTGATTTTATTGCCCCCCTCCTGTCCAATTGCCGCCCCTGGGGGCCTTGGCCCCCACTGTGAAAACCTGTGATATATAATGTTATTTTTCCTAATAGAGGTTATTTAGGGGCTGGTGGAATTGGTGATGATGGCCTCTACCCTAGCTGCACTGGCGGTGCCGCAGGATACATTGATAGCTGGATGTTCGGTGACAACATGTACAGATACCCCACGTGCAAGGTACGGCGTTTATATCATGTGTCTTCAATCTGCAAATGACAAAGCCACGTGTGGAACGAATTAAAGTGCTGTGGAATAACCTGGTTGCTCATTTCTCATCTTGTGTTTCCAGGAGATGTATCGGACCACACAGCCCTTCGACCCAGAGGGGGTTCTGGGTACAATCAACTCTGTTGTCCTGGGATTCATGGGGATGCAAGTAAGCTCTCTCACGAATTTCTCTGTTGTATTTCAACTTAGGCTTTTTATAAAAAGAATATCACAAATGTCAAATATTCAGTTATCTCAAACATTTCTAATAGTTTCCCCCAATTGCCCTTCATAACATTAATCTTATTTGTAGATAGAGATTTCACAGGGATCGTGAGACCATTATTGAGTTAGTACTTAAACAGGGATTGTCTAAGGAGCCTCATCCTAAGTGCACAGCTGCCCTCCATTGTTAACACAGAATGTTTTGTCAGAAAATGAAGAAAGAGCTCCGGGTCTTTGGGCCTGGAGTCTCAGGGGCACCTCACGCACTCTTGCACAGTGTCGCATGTAAGCATTTTCTCTCTTGCGATGGGAAGTTGCCACGCAAAAGCAGCCACATTACTCAATTCCCGGTGGGCGTTTAGCATTGAGCCCTTCAGTCATCGGGTCTCAGACAACACGCCAGGTGTCTGCTGCCCTCCAATGTGTTTGCCCGTGCTAATGTCCTCAGCTGAGACATATTCATCATCACCAAATTAATCAGAGGGTGGGGATGACTTACACCCCACATCTGGCTCCATGGGACAGGAGAAATGTGACCGCCACATCAGGGACACAGCACTGACATCCACATCCCTGGACTATTTGGTTACCAAGGGCAAATAAATTGACATGCGGATTGTTGGGGTTTATGGGGGATTCTCATTAAACATATGATTGGTTTAGTTGTGGTCTCTGTGCTTATCTCTGTCTCTCTTTTTTTTACAGGCGGGGAAAATTATGATTTTCTTCAGAAGGAAAAATGTCCATATCCTCTCACGGTTCCTGTTATGGGCTATTATCCTGGTATGTTGCATCACATTGATGGTAACATAATTGTAGTCTGCTATATCATGTCTGCAAAGGCAGACATGTAGACTACAATTATTACCATACTGTATAACTGAAATCATGACTACAGTGTAGTCTAGAGGTCTTGCTTACAGTAGATGCCTTACTGTGCCTTGTGGTCATTAAACAGAAGGCCATATGACTCACAGAGCAGGGTAATTGGAAGCTCTATGTGTTCTACTGTGCCTTCCAGGTAATATCTTCTCCAGCTACTCAATTATTAGTCATAGCTGCCGAAACTGTTCATTAGCAGTACTTAGTAGCCTGTGTGTGTGTGTGTGTGTGTGTGTGTGTGTGTGTGTGTGTGTGTGTGTGTGTGTGAGTGTGTGATGTGAGTATATTAAAATAACATATACAGTATGTGTGCCTGTATTTCCGGGAAGACATGGTATCCGGCACCCCAGGGGACACACACTGTCTCTCATTGCCGCTGTGTCCCACATGCGGTTTTTGAATGTTAGAATTGTGCATATTATTTACATTGAGCTCTAACATAGTAAAGAGCTCAGGTTCTCCTGGCCATCATCTGGACTTTGCTGAAGAGCACGGTCAGCTCATTCATTTAACCCAGACTCAACACACATGTATAGACCAAACAGATGCTTTTACCGATAAAATGGTTTTGTTTGTTTTCCTTCTTTTTCTTTTTTTTACTGTGCACTTACAGTAAATCGATTCAGGTGCAGAATGTTATTGTACTTAATGTAAAGATAAATAACTCCTAAACACAACTTAAAATGTTGAATATTAGACTTCTGCTTGGATAGCATGGAGGTCATAGTTTTGGAACGAGACTCGTTCTGGGTGGTCTCAAGATAAATAATAAAAGGAGAGAGGCAAGCTGGTCACTATTTCATTTAGAGAGGGAATGTGTCCCTCAGGGAAAAGCCAAGTGCTACATGAGACGACCCGTTGTGCATTCGTAAACCTACCAAAGGAAGCCAGTCGGCACTAACGAGATTGACAAAATCCCGCATGGTACGTCCACATTGTGTGAAATTGTGTGCAGCAGCCATTTCTTCTAATGCTGTTAGCGATGCAGCTCTTTCCAGAGAGGGCTGGTCAGAGAGTCCACGTTGCAGCCGCAGACATCCTGGCCAGTGACCTGGAGCGATGATGGACATGAGTTAGCTGTGTCACAGTGCCTTTGAAATCACACTACTGAGGACAAGAGGGGGTTCAATAGCCTCAGCCGCGGAAATTAGAGGTCTTGTTTGGAACGTCGGCTGTAAAACACCCTGAATGTTCTCGGAGAAAGAAAATGTGATAGTTAACCACTTGAACCCTCAATACTTAGTAAACTGTTCTTGGTGCGCTCTTTCTTCCCTCTACACCAAATCTCAACAGTCACGCTGTGAGCTTGTAGATCTGCAATTTTTGGCGAATTATTCCCCCCAGAATAGGGATGCTAGGGTTGAAGTGGTTTATTTTAATATTTTGGGTAGATTTTATTTTATGTTACTGCTACTAAAAAGTAATTTATATAAATAAAAGCTCTCATAGTGGTGGTTGGGTGAGTTGCATGCTGTATATATGTATGAAAGCCTCATTTCAAATTCTATCATGTGTATTTAGCATCAGTCTTTACAAGACAAATGTCCTCCTTACATTGCTGTTGAATCTTATTGACTATCATTGTATTCCATGTGGCTGTAGGGAAACCAAACAAATTACATCCATTTGGCTCCTCCCAGAGGCACAGGATGATAAAGTAACACATTTTGAAATGAAGAAAAACACATTAGGTTTTACATTTGCAGCACACTACACAGTAAAATCCTCAGTGTTAATTTTACAGGTCCATTTGGTTAGATTTGTACACTCTCAGGGTTACAAAAGAATCAATTTATAGTGAGTATTTTACTGTGTACTTAACTTTACAAATGTATGCATTTTTCTGTAGGTGCAATATTAGAGATCATAGATTCAGGATCAGCTGTTTTAATGGTAAATCCATATACATGAAATAAAATCCCAGTTATTGAAATAAGAGAATAGAAGTAAAATGAGATTTCTTTGCTGTGACGTGGTTTTGTTGAAAGAACAGGATACGTTTATTGATCTTAGGAATACAAATATATATATTTGCCAAGTGTAAACAGAGCGTCTCATTTACAGACTAAAATTCATTTATCATAAATTCTGGTCATATTGTATTCTCTTCATGTGTATTGGTCTCGTCTTGCGCATGTTATTGGATCTCTTGATAAATCTATTTATAATCCTACAGAGTTAAGTGTTTTACCCAACACGGAAAGTGAAATTAGTTAAAGTGATTGGCTTGCTCTTGATATTGACTTTTCTAATAAGATTTGGTCTCGGAGCGCAGGCTTGAATCTGTTCTTGAAGCGCCTCTTGTTTCAGACATGTGCTCTTGACATTAGCTGGTCCCCTTGGCAGAGGAAGGAGCTCATTTCTGCAGGCACCCAACCACAGGATTGGTATTATGAACAGGAGGCTCACAGACTGGTCCAGAGACTCAGTCCAGGCAGTGTATTCTACTGCCAAGACAGCGCGAGTGTTACAACACAGTAAGATTACCATCGTGTGAATTCCAAGTCCGGAGTTGCATTGATATTTAGGTGCGACCGTGCATCTCCCTCCTAATAAACAACAGCCCATGTTAATTAAAGTCCAACGATCAGGCCCTGAGAGTGAGAGATTGAAATTGAGTGATTGCCCCACATTCCAGGCGCGTCCCACATCCTGCTGCCTGCATAGCCTGGAGACTCAATCCCGCCACGGCTAGGCTATTTCCACACCATCGATTCTGTCATCTATACACATGATGGATATCCACATAACACGCATGTTTAGATTCTGATCTATTGCCCTGTGGTTTCTCTGTGGAGTACAAAATGTTTTTTCAAATATCCAGATCATATGTAAAGGTAAATAGATGACATAATAAAGACTTTTATTGATATACGGTTCATCGGTTCATATACAGTCAATCAGTATTATGGTTTATTAGGCATTGGAGAGGCCTAAGTCTCAAGTAGATTAGTCCCTGTCTGCAGCATATTGAAGTTTGACAGCTGCAGGTAGCTTTCGGTTTGAGAGGTGCAGCGTTCCAATGTGGAATGGATTGTGAAAGTGATGTGTTTACAGTCGTGTGTGTGTGTGTGTGTGGGGGGGGGGGGCACAGAGAGAGAGAGAGACATAGAGAGGGAGGGGAGAGTGAGACCTAAGGCCTGATTTATACTTAAATGCGTGCCAGTGTCGCGCACCAAAAGATTATAGATCTACAAGCCCACAAAGCGTCGCAGCCTGATGGGTTGTGAGCCTATACATCTGCTATTTACAGTGCACGTCACGACAAGATTTGCAACCAAGTATAAATCAGGCGTAAGGGATCTTGTTGATCTGAGTCTGAGGTAATCGGCTAATCTGACGTACTCGTTTGATTCTGTTGGTTCACGTTTTAGCAGTCCAGTACGACCGTGCTTTATCGCCCAGCATTGATTTGAAATCTGTTTCATTTCCACCCTTAGGGAATCTGTGCAGCCATCCTTTCTAAGTGCACACGAGACGGGGGATTTATACCTGTCAATAAAAACCTTTGGTAAGTGCTTCCTGACCCTCTAAATCCAGCCACTTTCCTCACAAAAGAAAGGATGAGTTTCCAGGAGGCACAAATCACGGCCTGCTAAAACATGCGTTTACTTACCTCTAACGACAGCTACGACTGTAAATAATCACCCCGGCTGTCGGGAGTGTGAAGCAGAGGGGTTGTATGTGCCCAAACAATATCACTCTTCTTAACAGCCAGCAAAAAAGATGCTTTATATTCTTTACCAGCTCAGGGTGATGGGATGGGATCAGACACTGGGAATAGCATCTCTATAAATACTGTATTAGTATTTCCACCTGGTCCAATCATATGCCTCATTGTTCTGTTACTCGCATGCCTTTATGGATGTACTGTATCTGAACACTAAGCCAGGCCTGCTGTCTTTGGTCACAAACATCTGATAAATGCTAGGTAATGATTTCTCATGAAATACATTATGATTACTACCTGAGATGCATAGATTACTTTACGACCTGCGAGTCTCGTCCACTCCCATATTACCCATAATGTTATATGAATCATTTTAATGTTGTCAGGAAGAATACCATTTCATCTATGATGGCGTAAGCAAATTCTTCCTGATGTCCCACTGGGGTCTCTGTACAGCTGCAACCCCCCCCCCCTCCCCATTTACCTGCCCTGGTTTTATAGTCAGTTCATCTTGCACAGGTTATTGAGCTCTGGAGTATGAATCCCTGCCTGGATGTCTAGAAGTAATTAACTCTCGGCCAAGAGTCCTTTTTGGCCCCACTTCAGCTGAGATAAAAGATGCCTACTGCAACGAGGCTCTGGGAGGCAGCCATTTTACTTAAGATGATATTACATCAAACATTCTTGCACTTAAGAACAGACAGGGACATGGCAGGCTGGCATGGCTCCACTGGAGCACGTGCCAAAGACCCGCTGCTGATGCAAATATTTTATCTCATGCTATATAGCATGGTGTGTGTGCTGCAGCTCAGCGCTCAGCAGGAGTTATTTGTCTACAATGCACCTGACGTTTTTTACTGCCATTTTCACACCCCTCCTGAAATGTTTTAGCGATTCCCAATTCTACTACATTACAACATGAAATGTGGCACTCCAGCTAGCCTAACAAAGTCTGTTTGTGTTTCTGACCCCCAGGTCTCTGTCCTATGTCATGTGCATGGGCTGTTTTTCATTCCTCCTGCTGGGGGCAATGTACTTTGTCATGGATATCAAAGGGTGGTGGGGTGGTCAGCCATTCATATACCTAGGTGAGTCCATACAGTGAACAGCTGAGTTGTGTTTCCACTCTCCTCGCTCTACTTTCAACCTGGCGTCCCTATTTTGGCATGTCATCATTATAGGTGACATGCCAAAATTGACACTATTTAACAAGTGTAAATAGGCAATCTACAAGCTCACAACATGTCACATTGCTATGTGTTGTGAGCTTGTAGATCGACATTCTTTCCCACACGACACAATCGTACAACAAAGTATAACATCAGGGCTTAAATCGTTAATTATTCTCTGTCACTTTCTGCTGTCCTCCTCAGGAATGAACTCCATCTTTGTGTACGTGGGCCACTCTCTACTGGGTTTCTATTTCCCCTTTAGCTGGGAGATGCGCTTCCAGGAGAGCCACTTGGAGTGGCTCTTCCAAAGTCTGTGGGGAACATCACTGTGGGTGCTTATTTCCTACCTGCTCTACAGGAAAAGATTCTTCCTTAAAATCTAACTGCAAGATGACCGTCTGTTTCCTCTCAATCCTTATACACAATTTCCACAGCATTATCGTTGTACCGCCCACTGTATAAAAGCATTAATTTTCTATGAATAGCTTGCTGGAAACATTCCATTGCCTAGAGATGCTTGTAAGTGCCATTCATCTGATAGTTAAATAAAATTCTAAGAATTTTTCCTAAATAGCCTCAGTTTGCCTTTTGATCCAGGTCTGTGGTCTACAACAGTTGGAGGTGTTGGTGCATAAGGCACATTGTCAACACTGCAATGTTATCCAATTACTCAAAATGATCCCTGTGTCTAAATCAGCAGATGTCTGATCCTCTGTCAGTCAGGGCAGCTGGGGATGTTTTATTTGGTGTCAGTTGTTTTAGGCACTGAATAGAGTGATTAAATCAAATATACCGAGGTGCTACTTAACAAATTAGAGCAAGTGATTCCACTACACACCAGGCTAGCCATTACGAGTCAGTTGCCATGGTCACGCCTCTTTTTTGTGTGTGTGTGTGTGTGTGTGTGTGTGTGTGTGTGTGTGTGTGTGTGTGTGTGTGTGTGTGTGTGTGTGTGTGTGTGTGTGTGTGTGTGTGTGTGTGTGTGTGTGTGTGTGTGTGTGTGTGTGTGTGTGTGTGTGTGTGTGTGTGTGTGTGTGTGTGTGTTGTTTGATATCTGTGTGTGTGCCATCTGCTCACTGAGTGGCAGTACTTTAATAGGGGTCAAGATGCACTGCTCACAAACGAGTGTCATTAATGTGACCAGAACCTTTTGCACTCTTGCTGTTGGAAAATCAGGGAAATTACCCAGCTTTCCAATTTGCCTGTTTGATAACAGAGATGAGCTCTTACAATGTTGCACATCCCAGTTAAGATTTATTTATTTATTCTGGCAGTGAATGAGTTAAAGAGTACTTCTCTTTTTTTACCTCTTCTCCCATTATTTTAACATCACTCTTATATCCTCATTGTTACACAGTAAAATCCTCAGTGTTCATTTAACAGAGTGTACAAATGGAATCAAATGGACCTGTTACGTTTATACAATTGTACACTCTCTGAGTTACAAATGGATAAATTAACATTTTACTGTGTTCTTCACATGATAATAGCAGTCATTTCAAAACCAATGCTATGCAACATTTTCACTTACACTATTTTTAACATCTGTGCCAGGGTTGAGTTTTTACTTAATCGGATTTGAAGGTGTCCATATGATTGATTGATTGATTGATTGATTGATTGATTGATTGATTGATATTGATTGGTCAATCCATAGATTGATCAACTGATCAACAGATTCAGTAAATGTCTTGGAATTTTGTTACCCAAATGAAGCTCTCATGTGAAATAGACTGAATATGATTGTATAACTGAGCATGCTGTGCGATCAGTGTGTCATTATCTGGACAGGTGGTGTTGATATTATGCATGGCCATCCAGTTATGTAATGAAATAACACTGTGCTTTTCTTCTGGGAGAAATCTTATTACACGCTATTTAGCAACAGTAATAACATTGGGTAATGCTGCACGGTGGCTTTGATAATTGCCTCACAAACATAATTTTGAATCCCCAGAAGGTGCCCCCTACCTTCTTGAACGTGAACCAAAAATCTAATTGTCTCTCAAACTGCCGTATACTCCTCCAGCAGCAGAAGTGCGTTGCTGCTTCATCAAAAAACGAAAATTAAATCAATATTCACTTTCCACATATAAGATATCAGTTGTGTGCGTTGATCAAAGCGATGAAGTTGGTATCTTTCACCGCGGATCTCGAATATAGACATCCTGGACCACTTTGAAATGTGTACCATATACCAACGTTTTCAGAAAGCAAAGCCATAAGATAGCATTGTGGTTCCACGTGTCATGACTACACCATCACATTTGCTTGCCCTTATTGATCGGCATTGATCATGCGTCTCAAGATACCTATATAGTGTGGTATCTGGTAACTTTAGATTAAATAGCATGCCCTCATATAGACCAGCCGGCTCCTTATTATATCACATCATGGCTCATATATTCTCACTTGATGGTGCAAAGTGCAGTCCTGTCCTCATTGGCCTCATTAAGGCAATGCTGTGAATTAGTTAAGAATAGTTTTTACCATCACTTAACATAAATAATAGTTTAATAATATGTTTGCGGGTGCACTACCATTGATTGTGAATGGTCAGGTATAAACATTTATTAATACCTTCATTTCTATACTACAAGTAGTGGTAATAAAGCATCATAGTCAACTTCAACTTTAAGTTTATTGTCAGGTGTAAAATTGTGGGTGAAATTATTTTTGTACAAGTCTGTTAAATATCTGTTCAGTACAGTGCAGCAGAGACTGTGTTTTCAATATCCAGTGGAAGCTCCAGAGCATCTAGCTACGGTATAATGGCTCTTTGGGCCGTGGCCAAAATAATCTTTCTATATGGAAGCTGCTGAACATTTTCTCATAAAAATGTGGAGATGAGATGGCACAATTTCTGATTTTTAAACTGCAGTAGACCTTATCATAGATTGAAACATTGGGTATGCAAATTATGATGAACCGCCGGGGGGGGGGGCATAAAAATAGATTTAGCCTATTATGCCTTTATAGTAATTGAGCTAAAGAAAGAGCAAACATATTATTTATACACACTGGTGTATGCTATTATTTGTCCCTTAGCAAAGTCCTGAAGAGCTGTGTGTGTGTGTGTGTGTGTGTGTGTGTGTGTGTGTGTGTGTGTGTGTGTGTGTGTGTGTGTGTGTGTGTGTGTGTGTGTGTGTGTGTGTGTGTGTGTGTGTGTGTGTGTGTGTGTGTGTGTGTGTGTGTGTGTGTGTGTGTGTGTGTGTGTGTGTGTGTGCACGCTACACGCGCTACACAGGGAGACATTGATTGATTGGAGAGTGACTGTTGTGTGAGTGACTGGTGCCCTGGCCTGAGGGCAGAGTAATGCATCACTCCACACAAACCAAGATAATCGGACCGTCAGGGAGAGATCCCACACTTTAACACAGCCTTCAACCTCAGACATGACCCCTGTCTGAGAGGAACGCATGGTGGCCCCATAGGCTTTGGAGGTAACAGTGGTTTGCAACCTTTTCTGGACCAGGGCCCACTTGAAAATCTCAAAAGCGTTCGCGGCCCACCCATCTGATCACTTAACACGGCAGCCGAATGACAGATGGGTGGGCCGGCGTGCATTTTCAGAGCATGTTTATTGTAGGCTAATGATCAATCAATCAATAGTATTCCATCAATAGAACTAACATAGTATACTTCTTTTATTTATCTTATTTATCTGTTGCACACTTCTTCTTTATTAATCATTTTGTTACCAATTCTTTGGGGGCCCACTTACAATATCCTCATGGCCCACCAGTGGTCCCCAGCCCACAGGTTGAAAACCACTGATATAATGGAGTGGCCCATTCTCACAGAGGTTGGTGATTTCATCAGTTTCTGGTTAATGGTTTTTGTTCAGGCAGTGGTCGACATACCGTCCACCACATATCTAATCCAACAACACCCTGCCATGAGCCACTCCTTGGCAGTTGTTCAGCTGCTGTTGAGACAAACCATTTAGGTTGAGTTTGTTTTCCTCAGAGCTCTTATGATAACCACAATATTGCCATAGGGCAGAATTTCTTTTTTTAGACAAATAGCTAGAGTATTTGCCTCTAAACCACAAATACATAGCTCCATGGTGACAGTAGGGCTATAAGGTCACAGTGCTAATAATCACCTGTTTATACAAATAAATGATTATGGGTCATAGACTCATAGTCATAGCTTCTGAACAACATGAAAAAATACCTTACTTCTAATGACCTGATGGCATAATTAAACATTTTTCTCTAAACGTATTAAAGTCAACAAGCGCTATGCCGAGTGTTAATGGGATGACTGACCTGCTGATAAATTATAGTCTTAAATTTCCTGTAGATGCTATCCTGCTCCGGAAGGACCGGAAAATACATCGTAGCATATTAGGTTGATGTGCAGCTCCCTCCCCATGCGCGCGCACACGCACACGCACACGCTCACACTCACACGCTCACACACTAGTGTTGCCATGTCGGCTTATTATAAGCGACTTTTGGGCTCCAGAAAAACGCGGGCAAAAATCCTTCATTATGCTGGGTAAAATCCTTGATTTTGCGGGCTAAAATCCTTGAATTTGCGGGCTAAAATCCTTGATTTTGTGATGAAATATGCGGGTTTTGTTTGTGATTTTATGCAGTGAAATTGCGGGAAGTTGCAAAAAGTTACGGAATATGTGAAAAATGCAGAACATGCGAAGAGTTGCAAAATAGGCAAAAAGTTGAAAAAATGCACGGTTTTATGTGATTTTATGCAGTGAAATATGCGGGAAGTTGCTAAAAATGCGAAAATATGCTAAAAGTTGTGAATTATGCAAAACGTTGCGAAATACGCAAAAAGTTGTGAAATATGCAGGAAGTTTGCGCTGAAATATGCGATTATGCGCCCTTTTTGATTTTTTTTACCCCTGCATAATTTGCGCCATTTGGCTGATTATGCATAAATTATGCAATCACATAATCAACATTTTCTTAAAATTTCGGTTTGCGTTTTTTTTTGGCTTCTTTCCGAAGGGTAGTTACTTATATGGGCTTCTTTGGGCTAATTAATATTTAAACCAGTGGTTCTCAAATATTTTCCCCCAAGTAGGGCAGGCTATTTGTCCACCTAACCCCCATCTGAAAATGTTTTGTGACAAAATAAAAAATAGCAGATCTACAAGCTACTGAGCTTTAAACCTGATATTTTCAAATAGCTGACGTGCTCATGTGGCCGCTTCTTTTGGGCTTGTTTTCCATAGACCTGGTTGCTTATTTCTCTCACAAACTCTGGCAACACACACACACGCACACACACACGCACGCACACACACACACACACACACACACACACACACACACACACACACACACACACACACACACACACACACACACACACACACACACACACAGACACACGCACACGCACGCGCGCGCGGTCACACTCTGCTCCAGTCATCCTCCAGTCCAACAAGCAGCAGCGCTACAGAGCAGCCTTTCAATGGGACACTTCCTTCCACTGAGGACTTCATTGGCTTCCCGAAAACTGCGCACCGCGGGGAAATTGGTTTATTATACTCTGCCTTGATTGAATTCTTTTTACCTTTTTTTTTCTCCGTCATTCTCTAGAGGAACTGTTTTTGCATTTTTCATTCAGAAACTTTCACCTATGGTTCGTGAATATGGGGCCAAGTTGTGTTTTCTCTCTGGGAAACATCCTCCTGATCATGCAGCTGTGGTGTGAAGGTAAGAGACATCCTCAGCTTTCTTTTAGAACGTCGCCTGTATGAGCACAGAATAAAGTCCACAAAATAAACTTTGACATTTTTTTCCTTCAAATAAAGCATAGGTTTTAGCCTACTTTTGAAAAAGAAAACGGAAAAAGAAACATGTGGGCCTATAACTTAAATTCACGGTACGGCAGAAGATGGTGATATTTAAAATAACTGAACAATTAGGCTAATTGATGTGTCTTGAAAAGGCATAAGCTACTTTTATTCGTGAGAATAGGTTTGGATTCTTCATGGATCCATTTGGCTGGATCTGGAAGATAACAGACACTTAAGCCTCTCAGCATCAGTTAACGCACCTTAAAGCAGTCTGATCTACGGACCTACAGTAGGATATCATATCATTCAATAGTACCATAATACATAGGTCTACATGTCCCAAATTGAAAACCAAACTGTTTTGAGATGTAGCCTATATACCACTAATGGAATTGTCGCAGTTTTTGATTTCCAACATGAACGAGACTGTTACATTTGCTACTGGAAAAGTAATTTCCGGAGATGTTCCAGAAATGGTTTTCTGGACTATTCAGACAATGGCATACAAATCCACTGGTAAAGTTAATTGTTTATGCTGGAGCTGGTTTGTTTGTAGCCTATTTCTATAGTGTGTAGCACTGTAGAATGTAAATAGCAGATCTAAAAAAAATCTACAGAAAAATAGAAGATCTACAATTAAGCTCACAACTCGTGCTGGGAGGCACTGTGAGCTTGTAGATCGGCTATTTATAGAGCTTTAAGAGTTGTTCAAGTGGCTTTGAAAAGGTGAATATATTGTGCAGACATACTGCTTGCAACTGCAATCAGCCTGAAGTAGCCTATTGCATTGTTTAAATTATAAATATCTATCCCCTGGTGTTATGCATGGTATGCCACGTCCTCTCTTAGAGGAAAAAATGCATATAGCTATATATCATAATATTATAATCCCATTCACAATCCCACACCACAACTGTACTAACACATTCCTCCCATGGGTCTATATATAAAGTCTCACTCATAGCCCCACAGTGTGTAAATCGCAGTGTGCTGCAAGCATGTGAAATCCTGATGGTTGGACAAATATAGCCCATTGTGTGGAATTCCTTAATTTGCTGTGGGATTTAAATCTATTTTAGTCAGTGCCTCCTATCGATTCTGTCATCAGGGACTTGGAGTGCCAAAGAAAAGTTATCGCAGTCTTTGAATCAAGATCTAAAAATCAATAATTTACTATCCTATTGTCTGTACAATTCCATGTACCCCAAACGTGGTGTTACCAATAAGCATATACAGTACCTAGACCTGTGTAATTACCCAAGGGAGCAATTTAGACTGTGGCATTAAAATGATTCATGAAATATTTAAGATGCCATAGTAATGTGTAATGTTCTTTGATTGTTTTTTTTTCATTGTGACAGCCCTATGTACGTAGTAAGACTCAGAATTTACCACCCTCTTAGGCTTTGTTCGGTTCCCAGTCCGCAAGGGATGTGTGAGGTAAATTCACAATAAATTCTGCCCAGTGATGTGAAGGACCCAGACTAAGGAGGTGTGCTGCTAGAGATATGGCCTTGCCATACAGTAGGCTCGTAAAAAGGCAACAGATTTATAGCCCTGTACTACTGTAGGCTACATGATAACATGTATGATGCATTCTCTTAAAGTGTCCAATGTGTTTTTTCAATATTCATAATTGAATGTTTATTGAGTTTGGCTCATGATGTAGCACATGTTGACTCTCAAGGACATTCAGTTTCACTGCAATATAGTGGGTGCTGAAATCTGTGGCCTCGGTTTCTTTAACATCCGTAAATAGGGATATACCCACACCTGCCTGATTGTGGCAACAAAAGCACCACATTGGTTCACCAGAGAGAACTGAACTGCAGGCAGATGTGCGGCAGGTGCTCCTGTCTCTGGGTAAACACTGTGTGTTTGTCTTCTTTAGGAAAATATCACCTCGTAGGTTATGAGCACACACTATTGTGATTGTGGGTTAGACTTTACACCCCATGAAAATGACGCAGATCAGATTGATTCGATAAGTTATACTTTATTTATTTATTTTATTTAGATTTTGTTTTACTTTTGAAAGAAATGGCACCAGATGTAGCTAGTAGACATGAGTACATGAGCTGTTGACATCAACTGTAGGCCATTGATTATCTTCGAACCCCCCCACCCCTTCTCCCCAGATCAAATCTATAGAGCTCACACCTGCTCATGTCCTATTGTTACATTATGTATTGTCCCTAAATTACAGAATTAAGGATTTTAATTCCTCTAGAAATGTATTACATACCCACCGTGAAGTCTACAAGTAGTGAACCTCCAGGTGAAAACAGCCGAAACAGCTTTCATCATTGTTATGCTATTATGTGTATCACTGTATCTACATTATACCAAGAACCATCTGGATTGTTTGCTCAGGCCATGTAAACAACAAACTAAATTTGAACTCAACATCCCTGCTGTTCCATGTTACCAATTACTGGTGATTACATGGTGTTTCTTGCTAAGGTAATCAACCAAAAGGAAATTGGCAATCAATGCCACTATACTAATGGCAATGAATCTACATATTTAAATGTGGTTAGCTGAGAATTAGGCCCACATGCAGGGCATCAGTACTTTAGCTGAAGTAAGCTGGTTTAAGACAAAAAGGAGAGTGGTCCTGTAAACCACAATATACATACTGTTTATGGTAGCTTGAGATTTCTCCTTTTGTAAAGAAACATCTTTGGTTTGTATCCGTAGCTTCCTCTGTTTATTTTTAGTCTACTCCTTTTTGTTCATAGACATCAGATCTCTTGTGGCAGTCTCCAGTTATCAAGGTCAAATCAAAGAGACTCGCAACTCAACTCGCAGAGACCTTACATCAGCCACAAAGGCAAATTTTGCATGGCATTGGCAAACTTTACAGATGTACTGTAAACAATGGATTGGAGTTCAAACTCTAATACCTTTACTGACTATTCAGTTTGATGATGGAAAAAAAAACATTCCAAATACAACAAAAGCTGTGGATGAAATAAAACAGATGCTCCGTCAGATATTCAACTGTCCATCTATCCATCAGTCTAAATGACGAGATGTGGTTGTTTATTATGTAAGCAGATTGATCTGTTTAGCTGCTGTCGTGACCTTGCTACTGTATGTGTGACCCCACACTGCCCTCTGGCCTTTGAAACCTTAAACAAGTGGTAATCTCCACGATGGGGTCCTGCATCCCAGAGGAAGACATGTTGGGAGTGGATTTAGCTGGCTCTCCTCCTTGCATTAGCACACTGATTTTCATCAGCATCCATCGCTTTTGAGAAGGACCAGACCGATAAATCTCATTTGATACATGCCGCTATTTGATTTAGCCCCTTATTACATTATATGATTTAGTTAAGCTTGTGTCTTGCGTTGCTTATGGATACATTATAAATCTTCTCAATTCTCCGCTCTTGCTGTCACTACGTCTCTTTTAGTATAATTGGAAAACACTGTGATACATAAAGTTATTTGCTAGAGTGTTTGGTGTTTCTGTTTCATTTCAGTCACTGTGTTTGTAGATCTCTCTAGATCTTTTAAATGGGTGGGATATTTTACCAAGAATACAGTGCTAGCTACGGTGCTCACCATTCTTAAACACCACAGCTGTAACCACTGAGAACCAAAGTGATTACGCAGTCCAAATTTACGTTGACAGTGCTCGGTTCTCAACGTAACAAGTGTCCAGACTCTTTTCACAATTGAGGTTGTGAGGTGGTGGGTACTGGGTAGCCTGGCATGTACATACTGTAGAAGCTACCATGAGGGTATATAATTTTAATAAACATAAGCTCAGTTGAAGCACTATCAATTTATTAACCCATTAGATCTGAGGCTGATTTTGAATCTCCTTCTAAATCGTAACCTAAGTTTTCAGAAAATCTTCTATTTTCTATTCAAAAAATAAATTCCTGTTGCTATATCCATAGCAACATCTAAAATGACACGTATGCTTTCCCGGTTTTAAAGGCATAACAACGTATAGAGAGGGTAGAACTTGGATGGACAGTCAGCCCATGCTTGTCTAATTTGTCTTGGGAGCTTCCAAAAACAACTTTGACCGATCATGCTTTCATCCATGTGGATTATTTTGTGGGCCTATTTAATAATAACATTTCCACGACGTCAGTTACAGTATAAGCAAAGGACAACAGATAGGCTCACAGTTTCTTGTTTTCCTTCTCAGAGGACGTAGGGACATCTTGGATGATAATTGGTTTATGGTTGTTGCTGTGAGGTCTGTGACCAACCTCCAACTCGAGGCCTCCATGGATGCTCCTACACTACCTGTCAAAGCTCTATGCCTCATTCCCCTAGTCAGTTAAGGGTCACATTTCCCCCCATGCATGGGTTGAATCTAATTTGCTGTGGTGGAAGGACAAGGAGACATTGATTGAAATTTTGCCCTCTGGGCATTTAGCTCTGTTTTTTCACTATGGGTCTTGACAAGTTATTTTCCAGGCGCCAGTGGTGCATGCCGTGTTTTGACCATCGTTTACGACAATGAGAAAAACAACGATGGAGCTGATCTGATTAGATTTTCTGGTGTGCATGAATGCAGTACATAAACAAATATAGGAGAGAGAAGTTTGTGGCTTTTACAGTGCAAACCTGAGTCAGGGTGAAGCCTCACCTACAAGATCCACCCTGTATCTGCCCTTATGGCTTTGTTTATGCTCAGGATGCAGTGTCTTCATTAGCTCCCATCACATGTCTGAAGTGCTACAATGACTGAATAAATTATATCATGGCTCCAATTTGACTAAGCTGTATTTTGAAACTCTAGAAGGTTGTATACGTTGGTTTTGCGCCTAATGGATCGATTTGATGTTTTTATTAGGACCTTACTGGATTTTTGGGGACGATACTGTTATGATTATGAAGGTTATGAAGGTGTGGTTTGGTGTAGGCTAGGCTAGGCTTGTGTGTGTGTGTGTGTGTGTGTGTGTGTGTGTGTGTGTGTGTGTGTGTGTGTGTGTGTGTGTGTGTGTGTGTGTGTGTGTGTGTGTGTGTGTGTGTGTGTGTGTGTGTGTGTGTGTGTGTGTGTGTGTGTGTGTGTGGGTGGGTGGGTGGGTGGGTGGGTGGGTGGGTGGGTGGGCGGGCGGGCGGGCGGGCGGGCGGCGGGCTTGCTTGGGTGTGTGTGTGGGAGAGTGTCGTGGTGTGATTGGATGATTGAAGGAGGGGGAGTGCCAGCAGCAGACACATCAGTTCCTGATTGGTGGCCAGAGGACTGCTCCAACTTTAAAAGGCTGTCAGTGAGCCGGCGACAACAAACCCGGTCCTTCTTGACTCCCAACCCGTCCGTCATTCATCTATGATCTATAGCCATTGTGCATGTGAAGCCAAACAGACATGTAGTATACGATCTATGCAAACACTTGATCTAACATGTAGATCTAGATGCTTACAGTTCGATCCTAGCTCGGCCCTCTGCCGATTACTGTTGCCATCTCTCGTTCTTTATTGTTCTCAGCTAAGGATGGGGGGAACTGCTTTCATTATATTGTTTGGGCTTTGTTTTCCGATAAGGAGGTCAGCAGTTGTATTTTATTTTCTTTCGTGTAAGAAAAAGATTGAAAAACACCTTATGTTGCTCGTCTCGGTTCCCCTAGGCCGGGTCGTAACATATATCGCCCCGGCCTAGGGGAACCGAGACGCAACATAAGGTGTGGAAAACCGACCTTCCCAGCTCCCAAGAACCGCCGTCCAAACAGTTAACTTTTTCGATCTTTTTCTTTTATTCTCTCAGGAGGTTACAAACTCTCCAGGGCAGAGGACTGTTCACAACAAAAACAGAACTAGAAACAATAACCTCTGGCCCTGGTCCACTGGTTCAGTTCCATAGCCTTAAACACATTTGATCCGTTATCAGTAGTGACATACGTCTGGTCCTCTTCTTTCAGGACCATAGACTCTCCTTAAGTCCAGCGGCAATATTTTCTCCCGTATGTTTGTCAGGGAAGTACAAGGTTTGCAGGCAGCGACTTTTCAACTCAAAGTTGTCATTTATGAAGTGTACCGTGAGACTTAAGTATGGCTCGGTCGTCCTGCTTGACCACAGATCGGTGGTTGTAGTGTAGTAGTCCACGGTGTTCAGCTCCGCCTCGACACCTTTTCTACACTCAGTGTACAGGTCAGGAATAGCAACTTGACTGAAGTATGTGCGAGATGGTATTGCGTATCTTCTATCCAGTGTTCGGATTAGCTTTTGGAATCCCTCTTTGGTCACCATATTAATGGACACCATGTCTTTGTCGAGGTAGTATGTTATGGCGTTCGTTATTTCATGGTGCCTACGTGAGCTCTTTTCATACGGAGTAACAGTTGCAAATGAATTGTCTGTTTACTAGACTGGGCTAGAACATCATCAGTACTACTACTTTGACTTTCACCTGCCTTGACCATACACTCGTCGTATAGGTGCTTGTGGTGATTTTTCAAGAGCTGACGAAGGTTTGTGGTGTTGCCTCGGGATGTGGCGACTGTACCACGACAGGTCTTGCACAAAACGTTCTTTTGTTGCACATCTGTAATATCCCATGTCACCGAAGTGCTTGATCTCTTCGGGACTAAATTGTGCGGAGTTTCTTCTGGTTCGGGCTCCACGGACACCATGCTAACTGACTAGCAGGAGCATCAACGCACACTAGTTGACGCACACTAGTTGATGTAAAGGATTGCTTTGTTGTTAGTGGGTGTGTATGCATGCAGACGCATTGAGACACTTCTCATTGGTTATCACAGTACTTGTGATTGGTTAGCACGACTGTCACTCAAGGAGGACGGCAAGAATTGCTGCAGTGTCGTAAACACTGGATCAGACTTGCTCCGGCTGATTAGTATGATAAAATACAAAAATATATATATATATCGCAGCCTTTGCGATTCGCTAATCACATGGTTTCAAATCACGATTTTGGTTTGAAAACGATTAATCGTTCAGCCTTACCTACACACGAAAGAAAACAAAATACAACTGCTGACCTTATGGACCTTAAGGTCTCACACACACACACACACACACACACACACACACACACACAGGAGAGAAACCTAGCCTACCTACACCAAGCCTCTTCATAACCTTCATACCTTCATACCGATATCGATATGTCAGCCGATATATCGATATCAGTATATTATGTATCTAGGTATATTGCGGCACAAAGGTGTTATATTGCACCTTTAAGATAAGTGCTGTATAGCACGAAAAGAGATTCCCCCATGATTACAAGCCAACAAACTAATTTTAATATGTGGTCATCAAACACTTGACACATGACAAAGATATGTATTGGAGGCAGGTTATTTTACAGTTTAACAACTAACTTTATTGTCCAAAGTGACATCAGTGCATTGAAACAATACACTTCACTGGGAATTTATTGTTAATAACTAAATAAACTTGATTTGATAGTGGCTAGACCGGCACCAGAATAGAATAGACTTTATTTGCCACTTGCAGGAATGCATAGGAAATCTTGCATTAGTGCCATTCGGGCGCCGGCCTACTCTGAGTCGGGACCATGCAAGTCCACAACGTTGGAAGTTGAGAATACATGCCCCACCCATTGTGCGATACTCGTACCCGTTGTCAGCTCCACATGCTTCACACCACCGCTTTCATTCACTTCCCTCTATATGACCACAGCTCTTGTACTTTCTGTTCCAATGCAAAAATTAAGTGAAGTTTTCAGTTAAGCCGACAGGTTGGGTTGGCCAATTAGGAACATATTGGCTAAGCGGCACAAACGTTTGGCGAAGTTTCACCAGTCCGTGAAGCGACAGGTTGGGTTGGCCAATCAGGGAAGCCAATGCATACCCTTCCCCCATGCCAAGTTTGAGACTGTTTGGTCGGATGAAGCCCAAGATATCCACCCACCCAGGTTTCATGGGTTTGTGGGTGGGTAATAGATAGATAAGAAAACACAAATTCTAAATTACTCCACTATGTTCTGTAAAAAAAAAAGAAGAAGATATTAACCAATATTAGCCGATAAAATTGGGCAGGTACTATGCAGTTGGACAGCTATAAAGTGATTCATTGTCATCAGCAAGTATACAATAAGCAATGAGAATAATAAAGCAATAAGCTGTATATAAAGCTTAAAAAGTGACATTTTGATTCATATGGTTTTATTTCATGGTTGTGGCCAAATATTTCATTTTCATTTAGCATTATCTTAGAATTCACAGCTACCATTCATCACTTACGTAACCACTTTAACCCTGGCATTCTTATTTTGGGCCTTATAAGTGACATTTTTCAAAAATAGTAAGAGTAGGAGATCTACAAGCTCACATCGCATGTGAAGCATTGAGATCTTGTAGATTTCTATTTTCACTATTCATCATACAACAAATGACTGTGCAGCTTCAGCAAGCCCATTTGGATTACACACAACTTACTTATACTGTATATTTTGTTGGAAAGCATCCCTAGAATATTGAGTAATTTTATGAAGCAATAGAGCCCACACGTCTGAGCAAAGCAGATGAGGCCATCTGATTCCCAGAACAGAGTAAGAATGTCACCAAATGGGTTCCATTTGGTGACTCTTGAGTTACTGTATATTAACACTCTTATTTTACAGTGTATGACTAATCACAGGCCTTACCGTATCTAACTAAAACAATAAATGTCTTTACATAGTGGGTGTAACTGGGTTTGTGATCAGGACAAAGATATTATTATGTACTGTAAGTGCTCTAATGATTATAGCATCAGACTCAATCTCCTGCTGTATGATGTGTCATGGGTTCAATATTTGACATCGCTCCCTTTCCCAAAGGAATTCTAAAACTGGATTCATAGTCGCAGCTATCCCCTAGGGAGATGTTATATTAGATTTCTTAATGACTGATGAACATGGTACATTGCATTTCAGCTCTTGTATTCTCTCAGGGCTAATTGGATTACATTATGGGATAATTGATTATTATGTTATGGCATGCGCCACGGTAACCTGAGTATTCTACCTGGAGGCATCAGCCAAAGTAAACTCTTGCCAAAATATTAATCTCATATTACTCTGATGGAAAGTGATCTGCAAGGAATTTCCACCGTAACAGGAAATTACTTATAACTACGTTTATTGCGTTTGATTGTTTGTTTTTCCTTAATTTGTGGTTAAAAAAACATACTAGAATAACAGAAATGCTTTGCTGAGATTTAAAGTTCTGTGATTAAGAATATGTTCAAATCAAGTTTGAGATTCAGTACAGTATGAAGCCATATTGTGTATTGGCAAGGCAAACCTAGAGGGAGAGATTTTAAAACATTATGATCAATAATAACTTTCATCCACTGAATTACTGTACAGCTTGATGCGCACAGCCTTTTAGTTAATTGGTTCATTGCAGAGAATCTCAGCCATGATTCTCATAACTGTTATGTCTTTTGGGAGCAAAGCTATCATGACGTGAATATGATAGTCATTAGTGGCTGTGTTAAATATGCCTACATGTCACAAGCTAGACCTCCTTTGTAATAAATTACACAATATTCTTGTGTTGGCTAGTGCAGGGGGGGCAATTGGAAAGGATTTGAAAATGAAATAAGAAAAAAATATATATATATACTGTATATATAATTCAATTCACAAGATTATCATACCAGTTTAAGCACTTTCAACCTGATGGGTAGGTTGAAATAAGCGTAGGTAAGTGGAAGGACCCAAAAACAGACTTGCAGACACAGGAAGTGGAAATCTTTTACAGAAGAATTCCAAGTGATCTCACTGGGAATTGTTGGTTAGCCTACCATATGTCACTGGGAAGGTGGTCTGAGGATCTGTCTATGTATGCTGGTGAGCAGTCGGTTAAATAGGCCCTGATGATGTCTCTGATTATGTGACATCACAGGCTTACAGGGTTGGAAGTTTGATGATTTTGGGCAAGTCATTATTGTCAACATATGTTGCCCAACATACTGTATCTATAGCTATTTGGCCATGGAGAAGTGTGGGAACCCCTGGGCTAGACCAGACTGTCGAGGTGGATGTCAAATTTAATTCATACAGTATGTCATTTTTGGGTGACCACGCAGTCGCAATTCACACACAATTAGCTCCAGTTTATGTGCAATGGAAATAATTGGACATATGCAGTGGAAATGATTGTGCACATGCAACTGTAAGCATTTTCTCCTCTGTAGCTCATCAGTGGAAAACAATCAGCATGACTGTTCATTAGTATGGCTATTGATTAGTCGGTTGCCAGATACGTGTCTTTCAAATGGGTCGTTACGGGGGACAGATGCATGTTGACCTTGGGGGAGAGAGAGAGGTCACTGGGTTCTGCTGTAACCACAGCCTAACCTCCATTGATGAACCAAGATTATAATGAAAACAGTGCGTACAGTGGTTTGTCCAGGTCCAGTTATCACGATCTGCTCTGTTACTGTTGACAAGGATGTTCAATAGGGATGTTAGCGTGGGGGGTGTTTCTAGACGCGACTACTCCAGAGGTAGATTAGTAGGTCGTGGAAGAGCCGTGTAACCCATGAGCTCATAGATGGTAAATTTGTCAGGCGATGCACATGGTTAGCTAATTGAGTTCTTGTCTTTGTCTGGGACGACCGAGAGGGCGTCCCGCCCTGACCAGTCTGTCCAGTCTAAAGTCACGCTCTTGTCTGGGGATCACAGCATCGTGCAACAACCTTCTGTGCTTTTGTTCTGACGTTGTAAAAATGACAGGGCATAACTGGAATATACCATAGTATTTCATGGCAGAACTAATTGACAGTGGCGGTGTTAAACAGTGTAGATGAGATATGTTCTTTCTTTAAGTGACCAGGCATTGTATAAGCTTGACTTGCCCTGTACACTTGTAGCCGCATGTAAATCTCACTGAAAGCATGGATAATTACAAGGGCCTTTGATGGATTTTAGTAATGATAATCAATATCATATTGACATTACAATGATTACATACATTGATGACTGAATTCATAATTGCAGTATGGTGTACTTCTGTATTTGCAGACACTGTCACTCCATTTTCAAAGTTGTGGACTTGTTTTTCACTTTGAAATGTATAGGCTTCTGAAATGAAAAATGAATGAGTGTTTAAATGTATTTTAGGAAACTATGAAAGATTTGCTTACATTTATGTTTCTACACACTGGTGTGAAACAGGCATATGTTTTGACTTATGATGGGTCAAGAAAGTTCCTAAAAAAGGCAAATTTTCTGTCTCAAAGTTCAACTCTTCAAGAATGGGCGATAATATGTCCATAATCTTAGAAATTAAATAAACTCCAGTTTTTTTTCATCCCTCATGTGTATTTTATTGTTAGGAGAAGTGACATACTGTAGGCTTAAGCCTACTGAATAGATCTGGATATTGGCATCATCTTTGCAAAGCATTTAGGAAAGGTAATGAGTCACTATAGAAAATCTACCAGGCATCAGAGAACAAAGGAACTATTTGCTCACAGGGCCTGCTTGATCCATTCAATTAATTAGTTTTCATATAAACTGCTTACTTTCCTTTGGCTTCATTCCTGGAAAATAAATTGAATTTTGAACGATATAAACAAATTGCGTTGTGTGGGGGCCACCCATGGCTGCTTCAAGCCAAATCCAGTTGAGGCTTAGATTTGGACATGAGATTATTCAGGTATACTATGTGACTGAAACCATCATTATCTATTTCCTTTTATTTGATTCACCAGAATTACTGCAGAATAAACTATAATATATATATTTTATATACATTTATACAATATAAATTCCCAAAGCGCTTCAGCCTTCAGACTTAAGAGCTGTAAGTATGCTTTAGCCAAGCTAAAAGAAAGAAAGCAAAGCAGAAATGGAGTCACTGATTACCCTTTAATATATAAAACATAAACAAAATTAAATGTAAATCATTTTGATAATGTGTGTGTTTGTAGACAATAATTCAGTATGAACTTATTGTATCATTAGTGTGTATGGCTGGTGTTTTCCCCACACCAATAGCTCCAGCTCATTATATTCTATCAAGAGAATATTGCCCTCTAGTGTCCAGTATTGGTTTAGATCAAGCCTGACAGTGAAATGGATTTAACGTCTTGTATTCAACCATGTATATAAACATGATTTACTGTTTTGTCATTTGTCATTGATCAAAGCCTGTTTATATGGTTTCCTCACATGACCTCATGAGGTTTTATTTTGTTATTTTGAAAATGACAGTATGCTTGTGTTTGCAGTCTGTTCCAGATTCAGCTGTTGTGCTGCTCAGTATATCCTATGGTTATTCATTTCTTGAAATTCACTTGCAGCAGATCCAGTGTGGTGCAACTGCTCAGGACAGTTTTTTTCTCAATAGTTTTTCTCTAATGCCTAATTTATGCTCGGTTGTACGACGATCAATGTCGCACACCGAAAATAGCAGATCTACAAGCTCATCAAGCCTTGCATCTGCAATGCGTTGTGAGCTGGTAGATTGCCTATTTTCCACATGTGACGCTGCAGCTTAACTGTTCTTGGGGCCTGCTGTAGCTACTCTGAAAGTGTAAAACTGGACCGGTAAGGATGTGCTGTGTGAAAGGATTCTAACACATGTTCCAAACCGATCTTTTCCAAATCATAATTCAAAAATTAAATGGCACATCAATCTGGTGGGAAAAGCAAACGTGTTTTTCTGGGGTATTTCTTTTGTTGCAGATTGCTTCACAGTTGATGCACTGAAACAACCGTAGTCTACCTCTCTTATTAATAATAAGGATAATAATAATAATATATCTTCCTCTCAATAACATTAACCATGCACTTTCAATCTGGAGTCCAAATTTTGTCCATGCCATTGTAGGTGGAATTGAAATGGTAAAATGTTTTAAAGTTTTCAAAACGTTTCAGTAATAGCATATCTACTTGCTACAAGCTTGTTGTGTTCGCCATACAACAAAGTATAACGAATCGTCATACTTCATTCTACTGTAACTGTGTTTAAGTTCCAGTTTTCGGTATGTTACAAATGGCCCTCATGAGACTGTGATAGATTTTGGTTACAGATACAAGTTCATCCCTAAAATTTGAGAGATGGTCTGAAACCAAATCTCTCTGTCCCGGCTGGGTTTCCAAACAAGTGGATGTTTGGTCCTGTTTGCCTCAGCAATGCTTTTAATAAAGAGGGTCATAGTTCCATGAGTTTCTCTCCATCGTTCAGGAGGGCTGGCCACATTTGATCCATCAATCCAGGCCTCTTGTCATCCAAGCCCAGCTAAATTAAATCAATGTCTGAAACCAGAGCCAAGGCCTCAACTGTACCAACAGAAATAGAAAATCTAGTTTTGCTGTCTGCTAATGACATTAGTGCGTTCCCTAAATGGCCGCCTACTGTCGTCAAAGAGGAACATAGCAAGGATATAATTACAGACTGAACACTCACATCTCCATTTTCCTGTAAAACACAAAGCCTGCTATAGCGCTTATAGATCCCCCAACTCCCACCCACCTCCATTCCCCTAACAATAACGCCCCCCCAATCATCAGGTAATGATTCATTTCTTCTCCGTATCATGTTATCCTTTGTAATTAAACTTCCCAAGGTGAATGCAAGGAGAATCGGAAACCACATCTTATTGACCATGTGAGAAATTCATTAAAAGAGCTGCATAAGTGTCATTTGAGCCCTCAGTCCAATTTCCGCTAACGGAAGGATGAAAGATATATCAAGGAGGGATAAAAATGAATGTGTGTGTCATATGTACAGTATGGGTTAATTTCCATCAGTTGGGTGAATGCCATCGTTATTGAACAATCATTGTGATCAAATCAAAATATTTAAATATATGTCTGATAAATACAGCATAGAAAGTCTACGGTGATGTTTGCAGGGATTGACACTAACACCTGCCCGCCTGCCCGGGGCAGGTAAATAAAATGGTAGGGCAGGTGAAGTTTGCTATCTGGTTGCCCCACGGGCAGGTGCACATTTTGTCTCTCCAGCTCTTTTTATTAAACAGAAAATGCCTTTTCGAGTCAGGATACCAATTTTATCGAATCAGGACAGAGAACTCAGACAGGATACAGATTAAACAAGTGAAATTGGAAGTGATGACACAAAGAAATGAGCATGTAAAATTGGAACTGGAACATTATAAAAATGAAGCTGATAAATGGGTACTCTCTCCTGATTGGCTGAAATGGTGTCACCTAACTGGAAATTTATTTTCTGTCTATCAAAGAGCTGGGGAGACGGAGAGACCCCTGTTACTGAACAAACACTCTATAGCAATGAGTACTATCAGAATATAGAGCTTTAACCCATAACAAAACCCTTTTTGTTTTAACCAAAATATATCACTTACCCTACCTTCAACCCATAGTCATATTCATAGCTATTTAGATATTTGGCATACATATTGAGGTATGACATTTTTTATCGTGCAGCCCCATAAAGTAGAAAGTAAAAAAAATAAGTGTTTAATTGAATGGTAATTCAAATTTAACCTATCATTTTATAAAAGACGATTTACTTTTCGGGCAAGTGGGCAAGACCTGTGGGCAAGTAGAAAATGACCTGTACTTGCCCGACGGGCAAGTGCCTCTGAGACCTTAGTGTCAACCCCTGTGTTTGGACTTATGCTTACAGACACAGTGATCAAGGATCCTTAAGTCTAACTCTGTCTCGCAACTGTGTCACTCGCTTGCCGAACCAATTTTCAAGCGAGAATCAGAAGTTTTCGGCAAGCGGCACCGTCGTGCAGCAAAGTATGAATCAGGCTTTAAGATCATACAGTAGGAATGTAGCATACTGTGGTTCTTCACCAGGCTAGCAGTCTCTGAAAGACAGTCTGATCATACAGTGTTATTATCCTTCCTTTGCAGGATCCACGGCGCTGTACTTCCCCCAGTCTGAGTACACCGAGACGGTGTACGTGGGCCAGCCTGTGGGGTCGCCAGTTCTACAGGTCCACTCCATGCCCGAGAGCGACTCGGAACGAGCTCACTTCTACCTGTGCCGGTCGAACCCTCTCAGGCCCCCTCCACACAGCCACTGGTTCCAAATGGATGTACACACGGGAATTATGTCCATGAATAAAACCCTGGATGAGAGAGACTTCGCCTTGCTATGTGAGTTGGATACAGATGTTGTAATGGTAATGGACAGTGAGTTTGTTCAAAGTTTGTTCTAGATTTCCATGTAATCGATAGATTATGTGCATGAGAGTAGAGTTGTTCCTTTAGTAATATGCTCTTTGCATACCAATATTGTGCTTTCAAGGTAATGTCACATTCACTGTTCTGCTCTCAGGATGGTAATGTAATTCCTTGAAAGTAAAAGTAAAAGAAAAGCACTGTCCGAGATTAAAACGGACATCTTGCTCTTGTTTTGGCCATGTGTCTCATCAGATAAGGGCTCGCCGTCTGTGATCAAGTTGTCCCTGAATGCCATGGCGCTGCCCTCGGCCACCAGGAAGACCAAGTGCATTGTTCGGACCCCTCTGCGTATCACTCTGATCTTTGTCAACGACACCATGCCAGTGTGCAGCGAGACAGACATGAAGACCCTCTGCTTCCCAAACAAGGACTCTCTCAGCCCCCACATCATGGAAAATAGGTTCCCAGGAGCCCTTCGGCAACTCAGGCGCCTCACCCGCATCAACGTCTGCCCCAACTACACCATCTCCTACAGTGTGGAATCAGGTTAGATGCCAGAGATAGACCACATTTGTACCAGAAACATAAACATCTGTGACTGTGAGTTTTAACCACTTTCAATCTGGTGTCCATATTTTCGGCATGTCATTAGAGTTTAACATAGCAGATCTACAAACTCACATCATTTAGAGGCAAAATGAGCAGATCTACAAAAGCGAAAATAGCATATCTACAAGCCCAAAACACGTTGCTTTGCAACACACTGTGAGCATGTATATCCACTATTTTTACTATTTAAACCTGCAGCAAAAAAGTTGAGCTTTTTGGTGTCACCTCTGTAGACTTTTTTTGTGCACGCTGCTGTGTCGTTAACAAGATTCTATTCTTTTTTTGTGCACTCTCTCTTGCCATTCCACCGCTTGGCTGCAGACATCCCAGCACCCTTTGCTGTGAACGAGAACACAACAGAGCTGGTGGTGACAGCTCCATTGGATCGCGAAGAGAGGGAGATGTACAGCCTGGAGCTTGTGTGCACCGTTTTGTCAGAGAAGAACATAAGCAAAATGTATACCCCACTGTACATCAACATTTTTGATGAAGATGACAATGTGCCATATATAAATGGAACGGACATGGCGGATGTTGTCATCGATTTCATTCGTGTCAAGGTGTGGTTCTCACCCTGATACTATTCCATGTAATATCCAGTGTATTCTGCAAGATTCAGATTTTCTTTGGGTGTGCACGACAAACCATGTTGAATGAACTGTTGATCCCTGCTACTGCCATTATCTTTGATCATTGTCATGTAATTCTGTAGGGTGGATCTTTTGGCACCATGTCTGTCTATGATAGAGACATAACCTCCAGGTTTTCCAAAGAGAGTCAAAAAGAGAACAAATATGTTGGGACGATGCTCACAAATGACTCATGGATAAAGGAAACCTTTCAAATAGAAGACCACTTACGGGAAGAGAAGGCCATATTTGGCAACATTCGAGGGACTGTCCATGATTACAGTAAGTAGTCCAGAATGATGCAATGATCACGGTTTGATTGGACTAAAACGAAAGTGGTCAAAATTACAACCGCCTGTTTCCCCTCATTCTCCCCTTGTGTCCAGGCCTTGTCCTCCTGAGGGACTTGCTTGTAACAGAGAACCGCACCTTCCAGGTGGATTACCTGGTCAACGATACCACCTACCCTGGTCCAGAGGGAACAGTGATACTGCACTATAACATCACCATCTCACCGGTCCCAATCACTTTCTCTAACGTCAGCTATCTCTTCACCATGACACGCAGAGCGGGCATATATGCTCAGGTATGGGGGTTCCTTTTTTAAGTTTCATTGCCTTAACCACTTGACCTGAGTTGCAATGCGATGCATTGTGAGCTTGTAGACCTGTTGTTTTCTGCAAATGCCCCCCCCCCCCCAAAAAGAAAATTAAAAGGAAAAAAAGTGTTTAAGTCACGCTTCGTTCTGTTCCGTTATGTTACATTACGTTACATTGCTTTACGTTGCATTACATGTACATTATTTTGTGTTAATTTACACTACATTGCTTTACGTTGCATTACATGTACATTATTTTGTGTTACGTTACGCTACATTGCGTTACATTATGCTACACTAACAGTTAGTTTGACACATGTCATCTGTTCTCAGATTGGCCGAGTCTGCGTGGACAACTGCCTGAAGTTTCAGGGCATCAGTGTCACCTACCGTCTAGAGGTGGCAGATAAGAACGTCTCTGCTGACATGCAGTCCTGCCATGCGGCCATTAGCGTCGCCCAGAGCCTCAAAGACATGTCAGGAGTACTGTACGTCAATGACTCCAAGACACTCCGCAGGCCAGAGTGCCAGGACCTACTGTATGTCATTATAGCTCAGGAAGAAGTCACACAGCTGCAGACCAGCACTCAGGTCCTCATTGTGTTGGACAGGGCAGGTAAGGACACACTGCAGATGCCATTGCCAGCAGCAACATTCCCTTTTGTAATTTGTTTAAGTGTTTTTGCTTATGAAAGGAGATCCAGGATTAAATATGCTTTGTGGGTAATTTCTGTATTGTTTTTCACTTGATATTGACGTTTTTATTATAGGGGTGCCTAGAGGCTCTGGCAGTTAGTGCACAGACCAAAGGGTTCCTTGTGAACCGCGAGGACCTGAGTTTGAATTCGACTCCCAATCTTGTCTTGCATGTCTCTCCTGTCTCTGACCTTGGTATCCTGGTTCTCCACACTCTCCTGCCTCAGAAATAAATCATAAAGATGCACAAAGTTGCTCATAGTCCAGTGGTCTGTGATTTGTAGTGGAGTAAAAACATTTGTATGTAAATCTACTGTAAATTAACATATTCATAAATGACAATAAATAAAAACCAAAGTATCCTTTATTTTTCCCAAGACCCCAACTTTTCTACAGACCTCATGTCTGTATCCAGCAAGGATGAGCAGCAACCACTGTCCTGTGCAGAGAGCCGACGACGAGGAGACTGTGAGGCTATCCATGGCCTGGGAGCCACCACAGGGAGGTGCCAGTGGCGACAAGGCACTGAGAAAGGTACACACTACCATAGACATATAAAGGTAGACGCCTCCTTCGGCTCTGAGGCATTGGTATCACGGGGGCCATTTTAGCGTAGGAAAGCTTCCCTGAAGCTTCCGCGTCTGTCACAGAAGGGGGCGTTCGGTAGGCCAATCAGAGGCAGGTGGGGGCGGGACAACTAGATTCTGACAGGTCTTAGAAAAGACGCACTGTGATTGGCCAGTAGTCAACGCGCTGTGAGCGCTGTGATTGGCCAGTAGTCACTTTGAGTGTCCGTTTGCCTACGCGAAAATGGCGGCCGCGATACGAGTTGCTCCAACGAACTGCAGAGGCCAATGAGGTATCTAGGTTTCTATATCTATGCACACTACTGTCATTATGGGCACACAACTGCATGCACCCTAACATCCTGAATGTTCATTTAACTCAGGTTTAAATTACTAACTCAGTTACAAATGTGATTAATGAACACTGAGGATATTACTGTGTGGACTGGTTATTTAGTTGTGTGCCTGAAACCCAGAAGCCATAACCTCCCCCTTTTGGCTGAGCAGTAGATCTCAATTAAATTAATAAAACATATATATTCAACAATTATGAGACCAACAAGACTACAAAATCAATGTTGTTTGGATGGTAATCTGTAGGAGATGGTTATTTTGTCCACATCCTTTTTAATCCCACTGAGCTGTCTGTCCTCCAGGAATAGTGGAACGTTACTCTACCTGTTCTCCTGACCTGCGAACCTGTCCCGATGGATTCTGTGATGCCATAGAAAGCAGGGATATATTAATATGCCCACAGGATTGTACAAGTAAGAAGTGTTACTTGTGTTTGTTGTTGCTGTGCCAGTATTTCAAGACATAGTATGCTGAAAACACAGTTCATATTATTTATTTATTATTTACAATACATGTGAATTGTTTGTCTTTGAAGAGGAACCCATCACTGGAGGTCATGAAAGAGGCTTGATGTTTGGCATCAAGGCCGGCTATGGAACCTGCTCCTGCTACGCTGACACTAAGAACTGCTACTGTGAGAAGGATGACCTAGAAGGTGAGTTGATGTTCAACCTGGTGTGTTATTCTGGTGAGCGACACGGTAGTACGGCAAAGTATAAAGGGAAGCAACAATACACCTCCTTACTTGCTTGGACCTTGATCTTGATCTACAGGGTCGCACTGCGCTCCTCATGTGAATAGACACGTTTCTACACCTCACATTGAAAAAAAAACACATTTAAACTCTGGCAGTGGGCCGGCATGTGCATGAGACAAGCACAAACAAGACAGTTTCAAGTGAAAATACATTAAAAGAGCCATTACTTGTCACACAAGAACTATGTAATATATTTATAATATATTTATTTAAAAAAACAATCTCCACATAATCCTGCTCCATTGTTATGTGCAGCAGATCTTGCTTCTCTCTTGTACCGAGTTTATTGTTTTGTACGTTTCTTTGTGTTTGTAACAGTTTGGCTGCTGTGGCTTTAAGTTTAACCCCTGCAATGCTTATTGTTGGTAGCTCAGCCAAATCAGTAATTTAAGCTCCTTCTACAGTTAGACAGACACTGAATGACTGTTTTTCTTCTCACCCAGATACTCTATGTGATGACATGTGTAAGACCATCATCTTCACTGCAGTGATCTTCTCCTTCATCATGTCCATCCTCCTGACGTCTTACTTCTTCCACCGTTACCACAAAAACTCAAGACCCAAGCAACCGCTAGCCTCAGCTGAGATGACCTTCCGTCGGCCGGCCCAGTCCTACCCCATCAGCTACTCTGCCAACAACATACGTCGTGCTTCGCTGGACTCCATGGAGAACCAAGTAGCCATTGACACCTTCAAAATACCCGTGAGGCCTTTCATCCTACAGATTATTCCTTCCTCATTGTGTGTTAGATCTATGGACGCCCATTTCTGCCACTCAAAACTAAAGAAGTAGTGACTGGGCTCAGCCAGTTAGTCCATCCATCCATCTTCAACCGCTTATCCGGAGTCGGGTCGCGGATCAGCCAGTTAGTGCTCAGACAATTATATAGTATAAGTATAACTCAGAATTCTATTCATCTACAAGAGTGTCTGTCTGTGTGTCTTCTCATCTTGCAAACCACTGGACCAATCAGCGCCAAACTTCTTGTGCATACTTCCGTTGGGTCAAGGAAGTACATCACAATTATTTTCACATTTATATATATATTAAATATCTAACTTTAATTTTATAATGGAAGTGAATGCTGGTCGGATCAGGCTGAAACCTTAGCCATAGATGACTGACATCATTGACTGGCCACATGAAGTTTGAGATCCACATGGGAGCCATGCAGTTATTAGACCCTTGTTTACTCACAATTGCTTATCTTATAAATTGTGAGGGGGGGGGAAAAAACTCTTGAATATAATGTCGGTATTGCGAGTAAAAAAAAAACCTCACAAACCCCTTTTCATTTTTATTCAGTGGCAGAAATGTGCTTCCATATGGATTGGTTGGGAAATCAGACGTGTTATCTTATTGTTTTAACAGGAGGACCCCAAGTGGGAGTTTCCTCGTAAAAACCTGGTACTCGGCAAAACCTTGGGAGAAGGAGAGTTTGGGAAGGTGGTCAAGGCGACCGCATTCCGGCTGAAGGGAAAAGCCGGCTATACCACAGTGGCTGTGAAAATGCTTAAAGGTAAGACGGGCCAGACAGGCTGGGAAGTAATACTGACATGTGTGGAGTGAATGCATGAAAGAACTCACACCCCTTCAATTTCCCTCTTTCTGTCCGCATGAAGACCATGCCTCGCATAGTGAACTCCGCGACCTGCTGTCAGAATTCACGCTGCTGAAGCAAGTCAATCATCCTCACGTCATTAAGATGTTCGGTGCTTGCAGTCAGGACGGTAAGTCCTCGTTCCTCTCTACCAGCCTTCTTGTTGCCTTACGTGTGCATCTGCATAAGTGGTCCAAGTTGCTGTGTTTCTCTTGGCAATAGGTCCATTGTATCTGATTGTGGAATACGCCAAATTTGGGTCGCTCCGCAACTTCCTACGTGACAGCAGGAAGGTGGGGCCTAGCTACATGAGCGGCGGCGATGCGAACCGCAACTCCAGTTACCTAGAAAACCCAGACGACAGGGCGCTCACCATGGGCGACCTGATCTCCTTCGCATGGCAGATCTCCCGAGGCATGCAATATCTGGCAGAAATGAAGGTATTTTGGCACATTTGACTAGCAAAGGAATTGTCCTTGGTCAATTCATATGACACTTCATGTCTCTATTTTATGCCTGGTTCCAAACTAAATGTATAAAGTATCAATGAATGTATCACAGTAAAAGTGTTAATTTATCCATTTGTTACTCAGAGAGTGTACAAATACATTTGTATACTCTTGTATTAGTTAAATTATAGCACGATTTTACAATGTGAGTGCTTTTATTCAACAGCTTGTTCACAGAGACCTGGCAGCCAGAAACGTACTCGTCGCTGAGGGGAGGAAGATGAAGATCTCTGACTTTGGTCTTTCCAGAGACGTGTATGAGGAGGACTCTTATGTGAAGAGGAGCAAGGTAAAAAGAATAAAGCAAAATACACAAAATCTTCAGTGTTTAAAGGGCAAGACCACTTTGGTAGAGGTTTGGGTTGTGTAGTTACCTCGCCATGATGTAACTCCAAAGGTGGTCAAGAAATACAAAATAATTGCTGCATTGATTAGAAATTTATAATTGAAAATATGCTCCCCATTGACTTACATTGTACAGTAAAACAGCTCTCAAAGTCACTCTTTTAGCACGTAAACGAATGTAAACAACGTTGATTCAGACAATATAGAACATCACCAAACCCAGTACTGTTTTTTTTTTAAATAAAAATGTTAACTTACTGTTGATTTAGCTATTTTTATTAGAAAGAAAACCTGGACTGGATCGGCGGATCCGGATCCGGATCTTCAAATAGTAAAATCATCAGGAAGTTGACATTTTTATTAAAAAAAATAACAGTACTGGGTTTGGTGATGTTCTATATTCTCTGAATCAGCTTAGTTTGTGTTCATTTATGGGCTAAAAGAGTGACTTTGAGAGCTGTTTCAGTGTACAATGTAAGTCAATGGGGAACATATTTTTAATTATCAATTTCTAATTAATGGAGCAATTATTTTTCATTTCTTGTCCACCTTTGGAGTTACATCATGGCAAGGTAACTACACAACCCAAACCTCTACCAAAGTGGTCTTACCCTTTAACACACTCTCTCTGTCTCTCTCTCTGTGTGTGTGTGTGTGTGTGTGTCTCTCTCTCTCTCTCTCTCTCTCTCTCTCTCTCTCTCTCTCTCTCTCTCTCTCTCTCTCTCTCTCTCTCTCTCTCTCTCTCTCTCTCTCTCTCTATATATATATATATATATATATATATATATATATATATATATATACCGTATATATATATATATATATATATATATATATACCGTATATATATATATATCCTATATTTAAAAAAATCACACCCTGTGTGAAGTGGGCGGTGTCTTGCTAGCTAATCACAATACTGAATGGAGTCAACCAATCATGTACAATAAATGTTTCAATAAATACATTTATTGAAACACTCTTTATGATGGACGAAACCATAACTTGAAAAAAACCAAATTTTGGTTTTTTTCAAGTTATGGTTTATTATATAGGGCTATGCACATGTGTCATGTGACACTGGCCAATCACAGTCCTGAATAGACTGTGATTGGCCAATCACAGCGCAGGATAATTCTACAAATTTCCTGGGCCCAGATCACAGCGCAGGAAAATGTACATTTTTCCAAATCTCACTTATAGGGGCGGTTTCACCGCCCAAAAATAAAATTGGCTAATGGGAGGACCAAATCATCACGCTCATTTCACTATGACTCGGCCATAACCATAGAAGGAGTTCCCGTAGCAGCTACACCCAAATATGGAGTGTGTTGTCTAACCTCATTGTGTCATCATGGCATCAGCCGCAAACAAATCAGTCAGCTCCATATATGGAGCTAGCTGCTAGGCGACATAGAACTCATAGGTTGTGAGGGCAGCGTAGCGTAGTTATGTGTAATTTTGAGAGAATCCATGGCCTCCTTTGGCCAATTGTGTGAAGAGTTCATCAGTTTTTTCTTATCCTGTGACCAAACTTCCCACAGTTTCATGCATATCTGTCCCTAACATTTGGAGATATCCTGCTAACAGACAGACAAACGGAATGACCCTACTGTATATAATTCAGTTGGTGGAGGTAATCCTATATTAAAATGGGTCGGTGGAACACCATGGCTCTTGGGGGCGCCCCTGTCTGTACTGATGTCAAACAAATCCACATATAGCCCCCTTCAAATGCACATATACTGCATGGAGTCAATAATGCGTAAAAACTCATCTTTAAGAAGAGTTCTCTAATGAGAGTCTAATGGAACGATACAATATCAATGTGATATCTCTCTTACTCTACCAAGGGCCGTATTCCTGTTAAATGGATGGCAATCGAGTCCCTGTTTGATCACATTTACACAACGCAAAGTGACGTGTAAGTATAAATCCCTGAATTATGACATGTATTATTCCAGCCACTATTTCTATACGAATAATAGTGTGTATATATTTCTATATTTATTATTTCTATATGAATGTGTATGTTCTATGTCCCACCAGCTGGTCCTTTGGCGTGCTCTTATGGGAGATTGTGACATTGGGAGGAAACCCATATCCAGGTATTGCTCCCGAACGCCTCTTTAACCTCCTCAAGACTGACTACAGGATGGAGAAACCAGAGAACTGCACAGAGGAAATGTGAGCTCACTTCTCCTCTACTGCTACTTTACACGACATATGGAGCGTAACTAGTCTCTGGTGTGCAACAATTCAATGCTATACCGAGGGCGATCACTAACTCCACCACATTAAGTCATTTCAGTGGTGGAAAATGTCGGTGCTGGGAGAGTTGATGTGGTACTGAGGCTGTCTGTGATGTGAATTCCTCTCTGCAGGTATAGTCTGATGATTCGATGCTGGAAGCAAGAGGCAGACAAGAGGCCCATATTTTCCGACATCAGCAAAGAACTGGAAAAAATGATGGTGAAAAATCGGGTATGATCGAGTATCATGAATAAAAATCATTTATTATATCACACACTGGTGACATGTTGGAAAGCGGCTTGTCTGTTGCGGTCTACTGTATGCCTTAGCCACATGTGGTTTCCTTGAAGGCGCTGCTCCAATTGTGATGAAACCTTGGTGAATTAGCTGTCTTCACATAGTGCTTTGACATGTATAGCATTACCTGTTTCCAATTCACTTTCCAGAAGCTGAGGATTATTATAGACAGCTCTATTGTTGTAACTGGTTGGTGTGAAGGAAGCATTGTAGCAAACATGGGAGATAACACATTTACTGTATAGCTCATTAAAAGTCACTCACACACACACACACACACACACACACACACACACACACACACACACACACACACACACATACACACACACACACATACACACACACACACACACACACACACACACACACACACACACACACACACACACACACACACACACACACACACACACACACACACACACACACACACACACACACACACACTGACACACACACACACACACACACACACAATGTTATACTCATAGGTATTGTGATTTAACTTCTCTATCTCTCTATTCTCTACACCATACCCACTTAAGCCATATTTTATACCTCATCGCTTGACGGTATCACGCAAAAATAACAAATTGTGACCCGTTGTGAACTTGTAGATCTGCTATTTTGGATATTTTGGGAAATTGTTGAACATTTTGGAATATTTTTGTTGACATTCCCAAAATAGGGACGCCAGGTTGAAAGTGGATAATTGCTGTTCAATTATCCACAAGAAGGCCTAAAATATGGCCTTGGGATTGGGTAGTCACAAAGGATTCCAGTTAGACTATAGTGAGGCTAAATATAGTATCTTTAAGGACAGAAGAATGTGTACAGCCGCTCAAGTTTATCAATGTATTATGGTGAGCAGTTAGATAAAATCCATGATCAAAAAGAAGGGTAGATTGTAAAACATGCACAACCCCTGAATAGAAACTTTGTGCTCAAACTTTTCAACACAACCTTATATTGTGTCACGCAAAATGACAGCAGCGTGTATGCACAGTATATGTACAGTATCTATAGAGTGTGTATACTGTGTGTGTGTGTGTGCCTCAGTGACTCCTTAGTGTTTGCTAAATTAATGCTTTGTTGTGCTGAAAATGTTAAATTTTCAAGCGCTGCATCATGTTTTTTTTTGGGGGGGGGTTTATGCGTGAAAATCAGGTTTTTGGGTATTCATCTCCTCTCCTCTAGGATTACCTGGATTTGGCAGCATCCACGCCAGCCGACGCCCTGCTGTACGATGACACCCTCTCTGAAGAGGACACACCCCTTGTGGACTGTAATAACACCCCTCTCCCTCGAACCCTCCCCTCCACATGGATTGAAAACAAGCTCTATGGTAGAATCTCCCACGCATTTACTAGATTTTAGAGACAGGACACACAAGCTCTCTTTTTTGGCAAGTTGTGATTGGCTTTCCGTAGTCAAAGTGTGTGTGACTGGGATCTAGGCATGCCTTTTTCTGATACTGCTGACATAACTCCCATTTCATCGTAAATGAGAGAGACTCAGTGAAAAAGATCTTGTGTCTTGACTTTTGTTTTGTTATTTGGACCTGCTTCTAATGTACATGAAACCTGACCAAAAATGCTACTTTTGTAAATATTTAAATATTCCATTTATTCTCATTTATGACACTATTCATACACATGATTCAACTACATTTTTATTTGTAAATTCATTCTTCATTCTATAACATCTCATTTCACATACCACACTTTTTTGTTTTCCATTTGAAGACAATGTACAGTATGTAACATTTGAAACAGGTCCTTGCTGAATCAATCACTCATTGTAATTTGAATTCCAGATTGTCTTAAATTTCCTGAATTTCAAATGTACATTTGCTATAAATATATAACTATTCCACAACGCTGAACAGAGAAACAGTAAGGCTTTTGATCTTAACTCTTGGGTAACACTGACTGATGAAAACAAAAAAAAATAATGTTTTCCCTCAAATATTATTCTCATTACTAATCATCTTAAGGGAACATGTTTGGATTTTTAAATATTTTTTGCAATAAGCTGATTGCTGGTAAGGAAGTTAATCCCAGAAATGATGGTGACCTGTCCTTGTTCAAATGGTTACAGTAAGGCAACCATTTGATCTAATTTATTCTGAAACCAAAATCAATGCGGCCTGTGTAAAAGACACCATATGATACGATACATAGAAAATAAATAATATATGCAATGTTTACTCATCCTTAGGATACCAGTCACTTCATGCTTCCAGGAGGATTTACTTCATATTAAGTAACAGCATAGAGTTACTTTTGAGAGCCTTACTGTCTGCACACTGTATTTCTTTCACTGAGTGCAGAAAAATGATATGTTCTCATTTTTAGGCATGTCATACCCGAACTGGCCAGAGAAGAGCCCGGTACCGCTCAACAGACATGATGCCACTAACCCAGTCTTTACAAGATATGCCAATGATAGTGTTTATGCAAACTGGATGGCTTTGCCTTCACCCGCAAAAATTGTGGACAAGCTTGATAGCTAAAGACAAAGCAACACTGTAGAAAAGATGACCTATCAGTAGATGTGTATATTTCTATAAAAATACTGTACATACATGTATACAATTTGATGCTAAAGTTGGTTCCCTTTTATTTCTGTTGCACGGGTATTCAGCATTTAAACTGGGGTCTTTTATTTGCTGCAAAATGGCTGGAATAACATAGACCATGCTTCATGCAGCTCACCGGTATGTTAATCATTACCTCGAGGTCATGTTGGCCAAATTGTATCATTGCATGACTATTGTACCAGGTTGTATGTCAATGTTAATGTCTTTCAAGTGCCTGTGCCGCTTCTACAATAGCCTCCAATTATTAATGTGCGACTGTGAAGATCTTGTTCCAGCCCAGGAATTAAAGGGGACGCCTTTACCATCACCATGTTGTAGATCTCTGCGATTGAGTGGACAAAGGGAGAATGCTGAACTTGTTCTAAAAATGTAAAGTTTCTACCTGAGAGGATCGTGTTCTGACAAAATGTAAACACCACTTTTGTGCCCCCCTCCCCTCCCCAAGTAGTCTTTCAAACTGTACTTGCCAAAGAAAGAAAAGATTCACGTTCCGTGAAAAGAATGTTTTTATTTCTTTGTTTTTGTACACAGAAAAATATCAAACAGTGAGTGCTACTCCAGTCTAAGGACATGAGGCGTAATGTAGATTGTGGCCATGTCCGATGTTAAACTGCAGTTCACTTTTTGATTCCTTATAATGGCAATCTTTGTGCAAAAAAAGTATAATTATGTAAACTAATGAGTGTTATCATTGTTATGTTGTTATGGTTTGATTATGTTGAAATTAATAAACATTTTAAAATGTGCAGTATTTGTGCCCATGTTAAGTATTTTATAAAGAGGTCATGTAAAGAGAGTAAACTTTAAATTAGGATATTTCGCAATCAAACTTTCAAAATTACAATTTACAGTATATACATGTTCTGAGGTTAAAATAGCTTTGGTATTTGCATAAATTATTGTTTTAGCTGTTCATTTATGTAACATTTCTGTCAGTGTTCAGGGTCAGTTTTGTCTTCAATTAAAAAAAGAAAGTTTGCTTACCCTGTGTGTGTGTGTGTGTGTGTGTGTGTGTGTGTGTGTGTGTGTGTGTGTGTGTGTGTGTGTGTGTGTGTGTGTGCGTGCGTGCGTGCGTGCGTGCGTGCGTGCGCGCGTGCGTGCGTGCGTGTGTAATAGATGGTGAATAAGCACATAACATTTGTTTTCTCCAACTAAATACAGCCTACAGGTTTACACCTATTAGGCAGGTGTACAATAAGCATAACTTAGCTAAGTCTACCCATTTACAGCAGAAATACAATTCAATGTACAGCATAGGCTACTCACTGAATCATTACTACGGTGTACAAACTAAGTACTTACTGACAATGCCACGACAGGAGAAACAAACAAATGATTACAATGTATTTCTGAGCTCAGTCTCACCACATGTTCTCTATCAATCTAATTACATCCACTTAACATGTGACCACCTCCACCACACAACATAAGTCCTGCATCCTACAGTTTGGTGGGGCTTGAACCTGCCATTTTGGCTTAGCAGAGGCAGTATCAGAGACCGATCCTCTCCCCTACACAGGTTTATTTTTAGTTCTTTATGTGTTCTTCTGGATTATAGGTTTCAAAACATGCTTTGAAGTCCAGAGTATGAAAGCCTTGGTGAGGTTTGAACCAGCAACTTCGTGATCATAAATGTCATAACACAGTGTTTTCTCAGCATTATGCCCGGCTCATTGAAACAAAAACTGTAAAAAAAAACTATCTACTGATAGTGCTAATAAAATATTTCATTTGATATTTTAAAATAAAGTAACATTTTCAATGAGAACGCTTTCATTAGCTTCAAGTGGATGAAATATTCAATATTTCAAATGTTGTGTGGTTACCCCATTTGACATTTTCAGGCGTATTCTGTATTTTTCATTCTATTTTTTTTTCTTTTTTTCAAATTTGTCATCTTGCCAACCCCATTTAGTCACTGACCCAAGTATGCTTGGAAAAGTGCACCATTACTCACCCATCCACCTTCCTGCTGTCCCTCAATGTTTGGACTGTGTTGTTTCTCTCCACATCTCACACTGGACAGATCGTTACACAGGATGAGTTCTGGATGGGCAGTGTTGGGGTCCAGGATTAAAGAGAGTTTAAGACTTACAGTAGGCTGCCTTGCCCCACTGGAATACAGTGACTGATATGAATTAATAATATACTGGACCATACATAAAATGAAGAATACCTTGTGATGTCAGTGACATTTTGTTACAAATGAAATAAAAAAAATAAAAATAAGAAACAGTGCAGTAACAATACGTTTTCGTATAGCAGTAATTTTTCATGTACAATATAAATATAAATATATTGTCTGTCGGACGGAAACCTCATTATGGCCAAAACTGTTACTTTTCAGCATAAACATTCTAAAATAGCAAAAACAGGAACCCCCCCCTGGAACCCCCCCAAGGACCCCTGGGGGTCCCCGGACCCCACTTTGAGAACCAATGCTTAACGCATTTGGTTCTAGGTACTTTTCTTTGAACCAATGCTTTGAACCAATGCTTAACGCATTTGGTACTAGGTACTTTTCTTTGAAAAAAAACAAGACTCGCGCAACATAATTTGGCAAGACACACCATCTACGGTTTACTTCCCTTGGGCCTGCTTCCGGTCTCCTAAAAAGGCGTCTGCCCACTTCACGCAGATAGATACGCGAGACGCGAGACTATGCAGATACGGGAAGTAAACCGGAGATGGTGTGTCTTGACGATTTTTGTTGCGCGAGTCTTGTTTTTTTTCAAAGAAAAGTACCAAGTACCAAATGCGTTAAGCATTGGTTCTCAAAGTGGGGTCCTTGGGGGGGTTCCAGTGGGTCCCCAGCAAAATGTTATTATTAAATATGTCTCTTTTATTGCTACTTTTAACTTTTTAATGGATCCTATGTAAGTAAAGCCTGATAAAAGTGTCAAACTCCCAAAATCCACCAGAATACTGGAAATTACATCTACTCTGTTAAAAATGTCCTGGGGGGGACCCCCAGTGTGGTCAAGAGCCCCCCCCCCCCCCCCTCCTGTTATCAGACGGTCTGAGGTTGGCAGGTATGCATGCAATGTAGAGATTACATGGAATCCATCTATTTATATATCTGCAGTGCCGTCCACGGGGGTCCCGGTGGCGGTAATTTACAGTGAAAAGTGTCTTTTAAACCCGTAACTAATAATTTATGTGTGTGTGTGTGTGTGTGTGTGTGTGTGTGTGTGTGTGTGTGTGTGTGTGTGTGTGTGTGTGTGTGTGTGTGTATATAGTGTAGCGCCCCCAAAACGCCACAACTTCCATCTCTGAAGGAGCTAGTTTCTTTGGTGCAGGGGGTTGTTGGCCGGACTGATGAACCGTGAGTCATGGGTTGTACTCCAGTTCGGGGCGCTACACTTCTCGGCCATTACAATATATATGTATATGTTACGGCCCTATGTGGCCTCATATTGTGTTTTTAACCCTCTGAGTGATTTCAGTGCCCTATTTGGTAATGGAGGGTGGAGTGGAGATTGGAGGAGTGGCATGGTGTCTGGAGACACACCTGGGCCTCATTCTTCAATCAGCCCAGCCAGCAGAAAACCCTGGGAGAAGCTCTTCAACAGCCCTTTTGCCATCCGTCTTTTTTAGATGGGGAAACTTGACTTAACTATATGCCAAACCTTTCCCCTTTAGTGCATTTGAACAGGGAAGCTAGTAGGGGTGTGCCACCATTTATTTTGTTCCCCCTTTTGTCCCTGTTTTTCTTAGTTAGGGAGTTTAGATTGTACCTTTTTAGTTTTGGTGTAGTTTAGATTCTCTTCTTTCCAGGTAGGGTGTATTTTGGCTTTGGCCATCCTCAAGCTTTGTGCTTTCCCTGCTCTGCGTATTTATCCATTGTAACTTTTAAGTTGATCCTAATAATAAATTGTACACTTTTTGTTGACCCTGGTTTGAAATATGTTACCCCTTTATAACCTCTAGACCCTTATAAGGTCGTAACAGTATATGTATGTATATATATATGTCAGTCAGACATTTTTTCTAACATAAAAGAATCTGTAATATATTATCAAACATAACAACAATATGAACTATAGTGTTAACAGAGTGACAATGACATATCACATGAGTCATTGTGAAACAATTATGATTCATGGTCACACTATTTCAGTAATAATTAAATTGCTTATATCTTTTTATTTATTTCATTTTATTTGAATGCAGGGTCATTAAAATGAGTCCATATACAAACACATGTGTTGAATTAACTGTGGAAAAACTTGAAGAACAAGGCACTAGATTAAGTAATGCAAGATTATTCAGCATTCATGAAACCGATTCATCGCTAATCCTGGCTAAATTAAGCCAGGATAGGTGTTAAATCCAGGCTTAACCCCTAATTCTGTTTTCGTGAAATAGGCCCCTGGATTTGACTTAAATCCAGGCTTATTTAATTCTCCTTTCGTGTAATAGGCCCTGCCGGCTGGTCTACAAATGACCTGGCATCTGTTTACATAACATGCTATCTAAATTACATTTTAGCCTTTGCAAAAGGCTCCATTATGTGTGGAGTTTATCCAGACACAATATACATAAAGCGACAGTAAAGAGTAACATTTCCATTCTCTCAGAAAGAGGGTGTGTGTGTGTGTGTGTGTGTGTGCCAGAATCGAGAGAGAGAGAGAGAGAGAGAGAGAGAGAGAGAGAGAGAGAGAGAGAGAGAGAGAGAGAGAGAGAGAGAGAGAGAGAGAGAGAGAGAGAGAGAGAGAGAGAGAGAGACCACTCACACCTTCCAACAAAAAGAACAATCAAATATTGTCATTTATATCAAAAACTCAAGGAACTAGCAAATTAACATGAATGGCCGTGGCTGCATATCAGTGAGGGGTCACACAAAAACGGTGGAATCCCCCAAAATAGGAGAAATGGAAGAACAGGAGTTGTCCAGAAATGGTCAAATAACAGGAGTCTCCTGGTGAAAACAGGAGAGTTGGCAGGTATGCCTTACAGGTCTGTAACTCTGAGAGTTATAATATGGGGGTCTTTGAAATTAAAACGTTCTACCAATCTGGGAACCCATCGGCAAAAAACAGGAAAATACATTTGCTGTTGTTGGCTGCTGAATCTATCGTGAGAGATTACTGTCCTACTGACACACAGGAGGAGTCCAAAACACATGATTTTGTCTGCAATTAGTGTTGCCAGGTTTTGAGAGAGAAATAAGCAACCAGGTCTAGGAAAACAAGCCCAAAAGAAGCAACTATAGTTGCTTCTTTTGGGCTTGTTTTCCTAGAGCATTTCCTAGGGCATTATGAGCACTTTAAAGTTTAAACCTATACTGTATACAATACATTGAAAATAGCAGATCTACAAGCTCACAACGTGTTGCATGTGAGCTTGAAGATGCTATTTTCAAAACAATCTTGAAATAAAATAATGGAATATATGGAAAATGTTTTAAACATGAACAAAAATCTGGGGCTCCCTGGCACAAAACATTTTCAGATGGGGGTTAGTTATTCAAATACATATTAATTTGGGGGTCCAGAGAACCACTGGTTAAATAATAAAACAAATTGTGTTAACAAGCCCAAATTAGTAACTACACTTTAGAAACAAGCCCAAAAAACCGCAACCACCAATATTTACAAGCAACTTTACAGAAACATAAGCCCAAAGTCGCTTAAAAAAAGCCAACATGGCAACGCTGTCTGCGAGCATCAGCATGCTGCTTGTAACAACACTCCGATTGGTTACTTTAATACCGGAAGCAGTTTGCAAAACTGTGATTGCTCCGTGGCATCAAACCGTTATATTATACTCTGTGCATCAAACACAAACAGCAGCTTATTGCTGCCCTGATTTCTGTTCTGTCTGAGTGATGATGACCACATACTAGTGGGTCTATATGATATCAAGGCAACGGGCAAATGTCACCATTTAGGTAAGTGATTTCTTACACAATAATATATATGGTCACTGCTAGCTTAGCTCACTTTCTCGCGAATAAACTGTTGCCTGGTGTTTGTTAAAGGTGCACAGAGCAGAGCTGCTACTAAGTTAGCTGCAGCTGTACTTCCGGTCTAGATCTTTCAAAATAATACGTATACTATTCTCACTTTTTTTTTTACAGTCTGAATAAATACGAAAACGCTCGCCCCAAAACACAGTTGCCCCGGGGCAAATCCGGCGACCTCGGAACGGTCGCCACCTGGCATTCCTAAACGTAACCTCAGTAAACTATGCTTAAACCTAACCTTATTCCTAAACTTAACCAGTAAATTATGCAACTTAATCTCAGTAAAACCTTATTGCCTTATTACCCTAAACGTATTTCTAACCGTATCTTTAGAAAAACAAATACAACAGTAGGAGAACCGCTGGGGGCGAGCTGTCCGCGAAAAAAATAATGGGGGCGAGCGTGTTTTAGGGCGAGACTTCCGGTTACCGTCTGAATTACAACCGTGTAAATTAACACACCACTCACATTCACAACCTTGGAGACATTCATTGTGTAGAAAGTGTTGAAGATTGGATGACAGTTTTTCGCGAATGTTGGGGAACAAAGAGGGCAGCGTAGCCTATATTCGCTATTATGTAAATACAGGTGAGTGAGCAACGTGATTTAATTCAGACATAACTGTGTTGCCTTGTCACGTATTTCTTAGGGGTTTTTCTTCGATTATTTTGACGTCTCAATCAATTATCAAATTTGAATCATATTTTTTTTGTAGCCTATGCCTTTATGTTGAAGAGTGCTTTTAGACGGAATTAAAATTCCTGCAAACTGCTGAGAACATGACGAGTGTTGCTCTCTAGATTTCCTCTCCTGATGAACGGACTGTTGTTGTCTAGCAGCAGCTAGCTGGATTATGCTATCGAAAGCGATGTTGCTGCCCCTGTTTTTGCTTTATTTCACTTCCCATTCGTCTTTAAATGGATTGTAACCTTAACACGACGTACACATGTTACGTATTCCTATTTGCTAGGCAACATTTTGGCCAGTGATTATTTAGAAAATACTTGTGACTACCAACCTGATGTTGGCTGAATGGGAGTGTTAGTTACAACATTTTTCCAGGCAGACAAGGGCCCACGCAGCACCTAACTGCTAACCTCCCACTTTCTGTCTTGACCACATAGAAATCCAAAAGAACTGTTGCCACAGCATCTAATAACTCTTGAGTCTAAGGCTAATGCTTGCATGGAGGTTTAGCTAGTTACAGTCACTGCCTGTCACTGAATTAGTGTATTAATTTGTGTTTTCTGCTTTAGGGTGACATCTATTGCTTCAGAGAGCTGCAAATTGAGTGAGTCAAGAGATACAAATGTCCCTTTCTGACCTTTTTTGTTTAAAGAACATGACAATATGCAGAAACTTTTAACGTCGAGCGCTCACCAGTGTGGACATTATTACTGAGACAATGTGTGGTGTACACAATCACATCATAGGTAGAGTGATAAATTCACTTTGAAGGAGACTGGATGGGAAAAGGGAATGCAGATTTACTGGCATTAGCTTGTGTGCCAGTGTGATGCCCAGGCGAGGGTTGACGCCCCAGGGCCGGGTGCGCTGGCTGTTCCTGGGCCTCTTCTTACTCCTGGTGCTGCTGCTTTTCGCCTACCTGTTGGAGTGCACCCCTCCGGCGGACGTCAGCTTAGTCTTACCTGGCCTGGCAGGTGAGCCTTATGGGAAGGACTACTACCAGGCCCTGCTCCAAGAGCAGGAGGAGCGCCACCTCAACCGCGCCACCAGCCTCAAGCGCCAGATTGCCCAGCTCAAGCAGGAGCTGCAGGAAATGAGCGAGAAGCTCAAGGTGCTGCAGGAGAAGAAGGAGCTCCCCGGGGTGCAGGGTCTCTCCGACACCAAGGACCAGGAGCCAGGGGATCTGCTGGAGTATCTCCACTCGCAGATCGACAAGGCTGAGGTCAACACGGGGGCGCGCCTACCCAGCGAGTACGCCCTGGTGCCGTTTGAGAGTTTCACCTCGTCCAAGGTGTACCAGCTGGAGATGGGACTGACTCGGCACCCGGAGGAGAAACCCGTCCGCAAAGACCGCAGGGATGAGCTGGTGGAGGTTGTCGAGGCCGCGCTGGACATCATCAACAACCCGGACGATGAGGACGGGGTAGAGGATGACATGCCAATGCAGAGACAGGTCTACACAGAAAGTCACTTTACCGAGGGTAACGACTACACCGTCTCACGTGGATCAGCAACTGTCAGCTACACATTAAGAATAATAGGAAAGGGTTAGATTGTTCTAATGGTCTAACATGTGTATTTGTTATTCTGCTTTCAGGACTGTACAGGACAGAGCGGGACAAAGGTTCACTCTATGAGCTCTTCTTCGCAAAGGAGGAGTCCAGCAGCTTCCGCCACGTCACACTGTTCCGGCCGTTCGGCCCGTTAATGAAAGTCAGGAGTACGTCTGTTGAAACGTCGGGGGTCGTCATTAACATCATCGTGCCGCTGGCGGGCAGGACAGAAACCTTCTCACAGTTCTTACACAGCTTCAGGTGATTTCCGTCATATATCTGATGTTGAATCCGAGATATCCGTCTCTTGTGTCACAAGGATGATAATGGTGCACTCAGGATGTATATTGTCTGTTCAAAAATGTTAGAAATTATATTACCATTATGTCAAATACATAAGTGGATTTCCACAAATGCAATTCCTCCTTTTTGATTGTTTTGATTAATATCAATGTTTTTCAGGGAAGTGTGTATACAGCAGGATAGGCGAGTACATCTGACCGTAGTCTACTTTGGCCAAGAGGGTTTACAAGAAGTGAAGTCCTCTTTGGAGAAACTGTCCAGGTGTGTTTCGTTGCAAAATGCAATTTAAAAAAAATCAAGTTACTGCCTTCACCTTTACTAGACTGCACCTTGATGGTTAACGTGACAGAGGTTGAATCCATTGCGACAAGTCTATTTTTATTTTATTACAATAAACAAACTTTTTTCATCCTTTAGGGAAGAAAGCTTCTCCAATTACACTCTCGTCCCAGTGGATGAGGAGTTTTCCAGAGGACGGGGTCTGGACATCGGAGCCCATGCTTGGAAGAGGGGAGACGTCTTAATGTTCTTTTGTGATGTGGACATCTACTTCACACCGGAGCTCCTTAATGCCTGTCGTCTTCATGCTGTTCCCAGTAGGTGTCTTACCAGCCTACAGCTCACATTCTTTTACTGACAGTTTTACTGTCACATAATATACTGAACGCTGCTTGCTTTTGTGTTCTGCAGACAAGAAAGTCTTCTATCCAGTTGTTTTCAGCCTATATAATCCTGCCATTGTTTATGGAAATTTGGAGCTGGCTCCACCCATTGAACTCCAGCTGGTATGAACAACCTTTTCATGATTGATTTGAGAAACATTGCATAATTGTTCTTCTACTTTAATTCTGTTCAGTATGTACTAAAATATCAGTTTAAAAGTGGCATAATCTGAGTTCTTGATCATGTAATGTCGTTGCTGTCGGGCAGGAACCAGCCAACTCAATTTATCCGGTTTTGTATTTTTTTTCTCCATAAATCAGTGCTATTGACTGTGTGTTGATTAAAAAAATATTAAAAAGCGCTTCTAACAAAATCAGCTAAGTCCACCAAAGGGGGGTGGATGGTTTTGCTGACTCCAGGCTCCACCCCTTTTTGACCTCCAACCTCATTGTGAGCTTGGAGGTCCATTTAGCTGTTCTTATCAATGATGAACAAAACCTCGTAACTCCACTTTTTGTTTTGTTTTTGTCATTTCCTGAAAAATGAACATTTTGGAGTTGGCTGGTTTCTGCCCGACAGCAGAGATATACAGTACAGTATTTTGTGGAAAATTATCCCAGATGTCTTCTCAAATAGATTCACAAGAAGGATGCAGGATTCTGGAGAGATTTTGGCTTTGGAATGACTTGTCAGTATCGGTCAGATTTCCTAAATATTGGTAAGCAATTTGTCGTCATAATGACAAGACCTTTGGCTTTAGAAATATATACAACACCACTGATCATAAACAGTGTTACAAAAATATTAAAACCGCATTTTCCCAATCATTTTCTTTAACCTTCCAGGTGGGTTTGATCTTGAAGTAAAAGGCTGGGGCGTAGAAGATGTCCACCTGTACAGAAAATATCTCCGGAGTGACCTGATCGTTATTCGGACACCAGTGTCGGGCCTCTTCCACCTTTGGCATGAAAAGCAGTGTGCGGACGAGCTGACACCAGAGCAATACCGCATGTGCATTCAGTCCAAAGCCATGAATGAGGCCTCACACTCTCACCTGGGCATGCTCGTGTTCCGCGAGGAGATCGAGGCTCATCTCCGCAAGCAGGCCTTCAAGACCCAAGGCAAATCGGAGGACTGAAACAATGCCCTTGATCATTCGACATTGGACAAACAGTAAAACTGTGATGAATCCTCAACTTTCCATGACGTTATGCACTAAGGAGAAGACCTGTTTACACAGACGCTGTTCCACTTCACCGCTCAGCTGTAGACGCAGATGAATGTACAAAAATATCGAATTGTGTTGATAAATGTGAAACCTGGGAACACCGTTACAACACTCTCGTAAAGAGCAGCAATATAAACAAGTTACAGTCATTGGAGGTGATTAAACGTTCATAGCCTGGAGGGGTGGGGGAAAATATCTCTTCAATTTGAATTGAACATTTAAACTTTTACAATCAATTCTATAAGCATGCAATTAGTGTAATTGGAAAGATTAGAAATCTCTTAGTTTTAGCCCCCCCACATGCTTCAGACATGCTGTACTCAAACCTCTTCAAAGTGATTCTACTCAGAATTCCTGAGCCCTTTCCCCTCAGTCTAACTCAGACCAGTTTTTCACACCTTGCTGTGATCTCTAGGAATGTCTGCCAAAAGCATCCCAACTGTGGTGTGATTCTCAAATCAGACTTGATATACTGTAATGCGACACTATTTCAAGGTGATCATTTCAACACTATATGAAGGTGACTTAACCAATCCTTTTTTTTGTTGTTGCTTTTTCCTAAGAAATAACTGTAGCTGTTTTCTTGCATAATTGTGATTGCATCGAATCAGTTACTCAAAGGGATCAATCGGCCCCTGCTGATTCCTATCCGTAGTGTTGTTAACAAGGCTGTCGTCCTCTTTGTAAGCTGAGGGCAGAGCAGTTCATAAACATTTTCTTTTTTACGTTGTCACATTTTACTTACATCGCAGAGCCATATTGTTACAATGGGATCAAATGGTAAAAAGGGACCTTTTTTATGTTTGCTTTGACCATATTCAAACAATGACTATTTTGCTCTTCCATCATACTTGGGGTGTGGAAAAATCCCACCCAGACAGAATGCATTTAATACTTATAAACATTTATTTGTATAGCACTTTTTAAAACAAAGGCACAAAGGACTTTTCAGAACAGGATAAAATCAAATACTCATGATAGGGTCCCACATGGACCCTAGCGGTCCTATTCTGGGGCGAATATAGCAGATCAAGTGTTGATGCAACAATGAGTTTGTAGCTTGGATATTTTTGGCAAAGGGTTGGGGTAGAGGAAAAAATTTGCTTGGCTTTAGTGATGTGAAATGTAGAAGAGATTACTCGTCCTTGTTAGGCCACTGAAGTCGTGACCTTGTTTGAAGCTGTGTTCACAACCATATACTTGGAGGGAAGAGCAACATGGCTGCTGTGTACACATGGGTAACTATGGTCAATAGTCTGTTGAAAGGGACAATCATTCACTGTCTTTGCTTAGAAAACGAGAGGTGATCTATTTCAGCAAAGCACAATGACTAAATTCAAGCCAGGAGTAAAACGACTTAAAGCATTGATTCCTGGTGTATGGAGGCCGGTATTTGTCTGTAAAGAGATTCATTTATGCCTAGTGAGAATCATTCACAGCACGAACGATCCCTAATCAAGACTGGGGCTAACTGTTACACCCACTCAATGTAAATACTTTTCTAATACGTTTTTTTTATTTTCTTAATTGTGAGTTTAATACTTTTTAAGTTTTGTGCCTCCATGCTAAAGTGATTAAAGTGAGTTCTTGTTAGGCCATTGAAATTCATAGCTGTATAATTGTAAAATATATTTCTTGAAGAGAAATGTTCTTTCGAAAAAATAGGTCACTGAGATCGGGCATCAAAAGTGAAAGCATCATGTATGAGTACTGTTGACAAATCTAGCGCAAGAAAGAGCTTTATTCTTTGCAGAAGGATAGTAGGGTAGTTAATATATTCTATACTGTGGTTTTAATGAATGATTTTTGCAAATATGACAACTGTTGGTTGATAATCACATTCCTTTTTCAACTCATCCTGTAAAGATTTCTCAAATATCTTCCTTTCAGCATACTCGGTACACAATGTTACAAAAAGAAATAACTCAATGTGTATAAGTGAAGTGTTTATTTTATAACGTTTTGGCCATGAAATAAATAGTTTGTAATTAATGTTATGTAATCTTTATTGTTAATGTTTAATTTGATGATAAAACATTTCTATACATTCAATGCCATTGACCAGTTCTATGACTTGCCTATAGAAATGTAAATCCAAACTAGTCATTGTCTTTGAATTCACTAACTTTATTTTCTCTTAATTTAAGACAAATGGCATAATACAAATGTATTCATCCTTAAAACAATATAAACTACAATAATAGAAAATAAAAGAAAAAGAATAATCTGTCACAATCAGAGTAACGTGGGATAAACCTAATGGTGCGTTTACACATGCACTGAGTGTCACGCTTGCTCGATGATGCCTGTGGGCATGTCGCAGATGTGCTTAGTGGGTGTGTCACACTTAACATGAACATAGACTACTGTATGGAAAGTTGATTACAAGTTGAAGTTGAATGCTCAAGTAGGTGTGAAAAACTATTGAGCAAATACTTTAGGCTCCATATCCGTCTATTACAGCTTGATAGTACACAATCTATACTTTTAGTCACACAAACCACGTAGTCACCTCCTGTACAACTGCTAGATTAAAACTTTGTTAGCATTCAGCAGTCCCGTTAAGCTGCCCATCTAAAGTGGTGTCAAGTGTCACTCAATGCAGAAATGTATTTGCATAAAGTTGAACGGAACTGTAATTTTTCCAACCCCAATCCCAAGAGCCTTTGCACGGCAATTTTGCCTGCTCCATAGAAAATGAATGGGGAGTGTAAACAAAACAAAATCAAGACTCAGTGCATGTGCAAATGCACTGTAATGGAAGTTCTCAGTCTGGTTTATTGATCCTCAGTGTAAATGATTGTATTAATGTACTAACTGCTCAGGATGGATCCCCATGGTTTTGTAGATTTCTTTGAGAATAAGCAGGGCTGTGTCTTCCGATTCCCTGCAAAAGAACAAAGAAATGTATAAGAATACCTCAAATTGATACCCTACCCACTCCACTAGTAAGCTGAGCCATTAGTCTGACAACCACAAAGCTAGAAATACGTGACCCTACACATATCTTATTATTTAAATAAAGGTCGTTTCTGGTGTACTGATGTACAGTATGTATTCAAAGATCAAGGTCGACAAGTTGATGTACCGTTGAAAATACCTATGTACGTACCAGTAACAGAGATGACTCTGAAGGGCAAAAAGGTACTCATTGAAACTCTCAATGGGCTTCTCCTGCAGGACATAGTCGATGCGGTTTCCACCGTTCAGCATCCCTATCTTCACCTGGGGTTCCTCTTCTCGCTGTGGCTCAGGACTGTCTGAAATCTTTTGTTCTGTAACAAACCAAGCAATCACACACTGTGGTTAAAGCTGCAATCCGGGAGTTTTATGTTCTACCTGAGATTTGAACCTGGGTCTCACACACAGGAGACAAAACATTTACCATTCATCCAAGATGGAATCCCCATTTGGCCAGGGTAGATGCTATGCATCTGAGCTTGAGGTAGCACTACTTGTCAACCAGTAGGTGTCCTATCCAGCACCAATTTCTCAATGGTTGACCACCTCACAACCACCTCCCAACTACTGCAGATGTGCTAGTTAGATTGTATTAACATACTCTGCCATCCAGATTGGTTGAAATAACATTCTACTCATTAAAATAATGCTGGACTATCGCTTTAATTAGAGCCCCTCAAAACAAACTCACCTGAACACATTAAGTAAGTAGCTTTGGGAACCAAACCCTGAACACAGTGGCCCTCATTTATCAAGCTAGCATGTGACCAAAACGTGGGTGTGCGGCCAATTCATCTGTCGCCAATTTGACGTGAGCATAGCAGACAATCAAATCTCACGTCAAGTCTCAGCTCGTGTACACAAATGTTTGTCTGCGTAGACTTGTGGTGCAGCAGAGTCAGTATTTTGTAAAGGGCTACATCAACTATGTTTCGTATATCCCTAAAATAGTTATTTCCCAAGTTTTTTACAATAACGGTTAACAGGTGACATACATACAAGCTAAATGTGACATATTTAGTCACATTTAAATGAGCGCTTTGACAGTCACCAGATCTCATCAATAGCAGATTTGTCTCCGTTAAGACCTCTACTGTACATGCATGTAAACGAGAGGATTTGTCTGGACCGCTGAAATCTTTTCATGGTGTGACCTGCCTCCCAGCATGTCCTACTGGAGTTATGCCACAATTTGGAACCTCAGTTAATAAGAGAAACCCGATGCTTGAATGCCATACCTATGCAAGTGCAGGTGCTCTCCAAATTGGGGGTTTTGGCCACCGGGACCTCTAGGACAGGGGTTCTCAAACTTTATTTATAGTGCAATTTCAAAGTGGAAATAAAGAATATTTTATGGTCTCCCCGCTCTGTAATGTTACATCGCAATCCGTAAATTGAACGTTTGTTGATTCAAATGCCAATTCGGGGCTTATTGTGTTTGCTGACACATAGACCCCTCCAGCGCCAATTTACCAGTGTTAAGTCAACTCCAAGAGGGTACAAATGGAACGAAATAGACCCGCGGTCCATATAGGCCACGTGTACCCTCTCGCTCTCAGAGTTACAAAAAATATTTTAAGCCACGCTCATATTGAACTTAATTCCTGCTATATACAGTAACTATATCGTTTATGAACAGCTAAATCAGTTCTGTGTGCCTCTGCAAGGGCTTGTGTGTGTGTCGTCTTTCCAGTGTTGCTGCTGGTTCTCGTTGGGTGGAGCTGTATGTGTGTATGAGGAGTCAAGCGGCCGTCTTTGACATCCTCTTCACGTTGGTCATGACGACCCCCACTTTTTTCTGTTTCTTGATTTAAAAAGAAAATCGTATTTTTTTCGGTTGCCAATCCACGACCCCATTCTTTTCTTAACAACTAATTATACAGGAAAGTCAATCTCACCTTCATGTACATGCTTCTCCTCTTCCTCTTTAATCTGATGGGCAACCATGTCCAACTGAGCCTGTAGCTGGGCAGAGGAGGTGTGAAAACGAGCAAACTCGTTGAGCGTCTGCCAGGCCGTCCTCACTGAGTTGATGAAGCCGTGTTTCAGGTCTGAGCCCATTTTAGAGAGACTCTCCTTCAGCTCTGCAACAAAAACAGTCCCATTTTAAGATTCAAATTCAAAGAGTATAAAGATTAACCCCCTACAACAACCAAGTTGAGCCTACACCAACAAATCTCAGTCAGTCCCAGATAGAATGACATATAATTTTGCTTGACTTTCAGACATTTCTGTCCACACAAGCCATTTTAAATACAATAATGCTGGAAAGTAGTCTTATATTTTGAACCTGAATACAATTATAATGACTTGCTCATAATCTGTATTCAGAACAATTTACATGTGGGTGACATTCAACACATTTGAGATGAAGTCATGACAGACCTCTCTTTAACCAGTTATGATGATCTTGGACACACCGACACTTACTGTACTGCACTTTACACACTCATGCACTCATTACATCACACTGCATGACTTCATACACATCTCATACTAAGGACTGCAATGGAAACAAGCCGTCAGATTTTTTGCATTTATCCTTTTGATTATGGTGGGCCATATACATGTTATTGTCGTATATGTTTTTTATGATCAATAAAGATGTCAATCAATCAATCAATCACTTAAACTCTATACTGTATACTAGTCTAACTAGTGTACCCCAGGGGTCTATTCCTTGGTTCCCTACTTTTATCCTTCAACACCAAATCTCTTCGGCAAAATAGCTGATCTACAAGCTCACACTGCATTGCGAGCTTGTTGATCTGCCATTTTCAATGAATGTTCGTCTGTTTCTGCACATGTTCGCCCCTTATACCTAGCACAGGGATGCTAGGGTTCAAGTGATATTTGCAAGGAACAGACTCATAGGACATAATTCCTTCAATGTCACTTCTCCTTCATCAAAATAGATGCTAACAACATTGAGGCACTGTGAGCAGAAATTCAAGATAAATCTTGAGTTCCATACCAAGATGGAGCCTCTTTCTCCCTTTGTGATGTGGGATCAAAACAGGCTTCAGGTCCAAGTCTGGCATGATCATGGGTTCAATCCTGTATGCAACTGGGTCCAGCTAAAACACAAGAAAACACAGGTGACCGATAATCTAGGTACCAGTTACCACAGTATACAGTGGCTAGGAATAGTCATATCCTGTAAAATATTACATCATATTAAAATAGAACTTCACAGGACCACAATGGAAACAAGCTCCAAGGGCTTTTTGTGTTATCCTTTTAACAATCATTGTAAATCGTACATCTGTACTAATTGCAAATTGTTAAAGTATTCAATCAATCAAACTTGTGACTTTTGTTTTGCCTTAGTTACACAAATGTTTCTTTTGCATGCAACATTTTACAAGAATATTAAGTGTCAGTATATGATACATTTCTAAAATGATATAAAGAGGGTCAACACGGCACTATCCCACCCACACCTGTACATTCCATTAAAAGTCAGACATTGGAAGTTCCTAGTTCCTTGGAATTTCTCCAACCTCTGTGTTCCAGTTGTGTCGCTAATAAATTAGCAACTATTTGTGCAACTTTACACAACTAAAATGTACTACATAATTGTATTATTAAATTCAAGGTCATCTACCTAAGAGTAGTTATTTGGCAACATTAGTTAATCTTGGTTGGCTGCATACACTTTTAACATAGTCTTATGATAAAAACATTTATAAAATGAAATTCTGCCAACAGTTCACTGCTCTGCCATGTTGCCAAGACCTTGCCAACTACATCCCAGACATCTTAGGGTTGAACATCTTGCCTGAGTTTCCTAGCTGGAGTTCTAAATGGCTGTTCCATTTAAATGGCACTATTCCAAGTTGGAGGTCGGATCTGTCTGACATTTGTTTGGCGTTTGGTGGCAGCTTTGCGATATGAGTGCAAAGTGGTGACATATGGTTTGTTTTTCCTCATGAAAGGCAGACAATGATATTAACTAAACCATGCTTATTGTGTTTAAAATGTAGACATATGACTCCAGTCATATTCTGGAATGTGTCTGGACAGAAAATATCAAATCTTTTGCTAATAAGTAAAATAAAGAGATGATTTTGGAAATCTTAGGATTTTTTGTTCTCCTTATGGACAAAACATATGCCAAAACCACAATCTAAAAACCGATGTTCACAAAATCAAAAAATGAAGCATGCGCCAAAAACTTTTATGATATATAACCTAAGTAATTAATAGATAATGACAAGTATAGATGGTCGTATGGTCCTTTAATACCCTGTGTAGCTTCATTCATTAGTACTGTGGCTTAGCCAGTGTAGCTTTATAATACTTACATATATTATAAAGCTATACTTACAATACTTAGTATTGTAACCATGATGACCAACATTTTTAGTAAAGAACGTAAATCCTAGACAATTTTCTTACCGGGTGGTAAATGTTAAAGAAACCACTGCAGGTGGGCAGCTGGTATGTCTCTTCAATCTTCTCCAGACCCCGCACTGTCAGGAACATGCCAATTGGAGAACCCAGGGCAAAGAAATTCACTGGTTCAAAGTCCAGGGCATGGTAGATCACCGACACCTACGTAGCAAATTATAACTATTATAGCAACACATTCATATTAACCCATTAAGGCTGATTCTACAAATGCCTTCTAAATCAGTAGTTCGCCAACTTTTTCGTAATTCCAAATTATTCAACATTTTCCAAACACTTCGTGCCGCGCTGTGAGCTTGTACATCTGCTATTTTTGAAAAGCCAACGCAAAAATCTAAAATGACAGATGCTTTCCCGGTTTTAATGGGTTAAACAACAGTGAAATTGTAATTTCATGTCTACATTATGGAGAGGGCTGGACTGTTTGCAAATTCACACACAAAAAAAGTCTACATAGGTCCCTCACACATACTTCAATGACTTTTCCTGATGTTGTACAGTTGAGTTCATGGATCGAACACTACAATATCAAGGCTGATTAAAAATATAAAATAAATAATATATGGGGCGGTAGAGTGGCCAGTAGAGCGGCCGGATGGCATCCGCAAGGTTCACAGTTCGCGTTGTGAGTGTTGAAGTGTCCTTGAGCAAGAAGCTGAACCCCTAATTGCTCCTGATGAGCAGGTTGGTTCCTTGCATGGTTGCCTTTGCCATCGGTGTATGAATGTGTGTGTGAATGGGTGAATGTAATGCACAATCTATGTAAAGCGCTTTGAATAAAAGCGCTATATAAATGCACCATTTAACCATATAAATCTCTAAATCAGTGACAACCTGCAATGCCAATTTCACTCCAACTATTAGAATTTACCTGTCCAGTGCCAACCTCAAAGTAATTGTAATCGACATGGACGGAGATATTCCTGCCCACAGGGAGCTTTGTGATGGTGGGATCAGGGAGGGGTTCAGGTACGGTCTGTATTGGCACCACCTCTTTCACCTCCACTTTCTTCTCTTGAGCCGCCTGACGAGTGGCCTGTCACAATGAGTGAGTGAAATGAAGACAAGTGAACCAGGTGAACTGAGTTAGGTCTTCCAGTAAAGAAAAAAGGAAAAGAATCATTAAAAAGTGTTCTGTTTTGTAGAGAATAAAACATAAGCCTTTATCTGCTACAGAGATACATTGGCAGAGGTAATGTGTATATATATGTAGATAATTTTGTTTGTTTCTTATTGATTTATCTCTCTTGCCCCCCATCTTCTTCTTTCCTTTTTATGGAAATAACTAAAACGATGGAGTTCACCCACTGTTGATTCTGATTCTTGGCTTGAAAAACATCAAACACACCCTGCAGCAGCACTCTATTGCAAAACTCACCTGCTTATTTAATCTGTCTTTGACAAATTTGGCAATCTTTTTCCTGGGTCCCAGGGGAATTCCCATCTCTTTCAGGTCCTCAATTGTGCACATGAGCTGAATTGAACATGAGAGAGTAGGGAAGCATATTGTAAAGACCGCTAAGTCACAAGGACATTTGAGTGTCGCTACTACAGATGATCGTATCATTGAAACCAGCAAGTCTATGCTTACAAAAGATTCTATGTCGATCTTCTCCTCATCGAAGGTGCTCTTGTATTCAGACAGGCCCAGATGTTGCAGGACAGCAGGGAGATCTTCATATTCCTCTCCTTCCTCTTTAGGCTCTTCTTCTACAGGAGATGGTGTGAGGGCATTGGCTTGCTGTGGCTCCTGGTTGGAAAAAGAGAACATTATTTTACACCTCGTCCCAATGCCCAGGTATGACTTGGGAAATATCTCTTACGCTAAAATGTTTACAGCTTAAAGGAGAACTGCAACCATGTTCAAACTATATTCATATAATTGGTCCTAACTAATACTAATTATAAGATGGCACCATTTCTGTATACTCGCTCTGTGTCTCAGAGGAGGGCTGTGGACAGTTCAGAAACCTAAGATAAATAAAACTATGTGAGAAGGACATTTATTGAGTGCTGGCTGTCTTCTTCTCAATTCAGAAACCTGCCTACCAGTGACATCATCGGTACGCAGGTTTGGTAATTTCAAAGATTTCAAACTTATTTTTTTTATTAATGCAAGAATGGCTTCTATTTCAGCATGCTAACTTTCCGGGAAGAGAAAGGCTGTAGTTTCTATTCGCTTGGAATCACCATCGATGATGTCATTGGTAGGCAGGTTTCTGAGCTGTCCACAGTGCCACCAATGAGATTCAGAATGAGTGGAAGGAAACTCCACCAACTTAAAATGAGCATAAGGGAGGACTATTTTTATGAGGATAAGGATGAAAATGGGCTGCTTTTAGACCAATTCATACTTGGTCACACAAGGGATGGTCAATAAGAAGACACATTTTCAACTTTAAAAAATGCTGACTGACACTTCAAAAGGGTTGTGTGACAAAGTATAACGCTGTCGTGATACAATGCAGCCGAGTATGAATAGGCTGAGTATGAAGGCTTAAATCCAAGTGTCCTTATTGTCTGAGCTCAACAGTGTATCAGACCTGAGGTGAAAACTATGATATACAGTACATGTCTAGAAACATTCCCCTAATTATGTTGATGGCTGATGATTAAGTACCTGTTTCTTGTCTACAGCAGGGACTTCATTAGTAGTTGGCATTGTTGGCATGGCGGGTGCTGAGGAGCCATTCTTCTGATTGGACAGCAAGTCGAAAAGTATCAGGGAACCTGCAAAGAACCATACATGTGTGACAACCAGAGGTATATACATGCTGGAATAACAACACAAGCAACTCCTTTTACTTCAACAATAACAGATTTGCTTAATTTGACTTCCAATCATTAAAGATTATGTTTTCACAATTCACATTATTTTTTGTTGCCTGGTATGATTAATTATCTTTGAGTAATGAAAACAAAACTAAAAGAAAATCTAACATTTTCAGCTAGATAATTAGCAGTATAACGTCAGTGTACAGCACCCAGGTTCTTAAAAAGGCTAAAGTTATTACCAATAACACAAGTCACCCACAATTAAACCACTTATGCCATCAGGGCAATGGTATACTGTACCAAGGACGGTTTCAAACTCTGGCTCAGAGTTCATTTGTCTGCTCAAGAATAGCACTTTTGAACAAATATTTCAATTCAGCATGTAAATATTGTTCCTGCTCATCTATAACTTATGGTAAACCCTTGCTGATGTGGTTACCTAAGCTGTGTCCAGCCACTGATACAGCTCCACTGTAATCGGGGTTCCTCTCCATGAACAGGGCATGCAGTCTGTTAATCTCTAGGGCAACTGTGTCCATGATGGTCTGGCAGTATGTGGGGCTGTTATAGAAGAGCACGTCTAGTAACGTCTCGTTGGTGAAGTGTCGCAAACGTCCAGTGCTGGGCAACGTGATCTTCTTTATCCTCCTACATGCACAACGCATCACAACAAGAGTAGAGGGGGGAGATTACCGTCAACTTGTGTATACCAGTGATTCTCAAGTGGGTCCGGAGACCCCCAGGGGTCCTTGGGGAGGTTCCAGAGGGTCCCCAGTAAAATTTGATAATACAGCATCAATCATTTTAACCACTTTATTTATATTTTTGACGAATATAGCAGCTTTTGATTTAAAAAAAAAAAAAGTGTTTGAACATTTTTGAATAATTTTAAATAAATAAAAAACATCACATGGATGCACTTCTCTTCTGGGGTCCCTGGCACAAAACATTTTTAGATGGGGGTCTGCAGCCAAATGCATATCAATTTGGGGGTCCTTGACATGAAAAAGTTTCAGAACCACTGGTGTGGTTTCCATGATATACAGTCTCTGGGTTTCCCTTCAGGGGTATTTTGCAGTTGCACCAACCATAAAATACAGCGAGTGTGACTGCATGATACATGATGTGTAATAGACATTGCAGAACATTCCTTGATATTGTGGAACTTCACCAGGGAACAGAAAATATATTAGGTCCACTAGTATTTCCCTCTACACAAACTCTCTTATGCAAAAATAGCCGAACTATAAATATTTTCGCTGAATGTTAATAGATTTCCTCACCTGTCCACCCCTGTGGCGTCTCCATGTAGAGCTGTGTGCCACTGAACAGGGAGGAACTCCACCCTGCTGATGACATGCTCATCCTGGGATTTCTTAAAGTGACTTTGCAGCAGCTTCAGTGACACGTTGCGGAAGTCGTCCACTGAAAACAATGGTTTTACACACACAACGTTATCACCATGGAGGAAAACACACTGGCAAACAACAAAATCAGTCTACATCGGTCAGTGATTTGTCTGCGGTAGTTTGCCACCGTTTCATTTAAACAAAGATGCGATAGAGATGGTACCCACCACACTCCACCATGCTCCGAAACCTCAGGTCGCACACAGGACCAATTCCGTGCACCATGAACACTAGATGATCCGCCTTAGGTAGCTCTCCTGAAATACATAAACAACATGCATGACATTCTATTCATCTAAAAAAAATAAAACTGTTTTTCCAAAACCGTTACTTTTCAGGAAATGGAAAAAAAGAACCTGTGTTCCAATCTGGATCCAATGTTTATTATGTATTTAGCCACAAGCTCTTGTTAATACTTTGGTTAAATATTTATAAACCCACTAACAAATATTGAAAATAGCTGACACAGAAGTAGGGCAATAATGCACGGGGGGTACATTTTGAACTATGGAGATACAAGGTTTCTGCCCAACAGCAACGATATACATGTCAAAATGATGATCCAAGCAAAAGAGGATCTGTGCTACCATCAGGCACTTCATCATGGTCATCATCAATGCCCCTCTTCACCACCCTTGGCCTGGTCTGACCATCCTGAGTTGTGCCCCACTCATCTGGCATGGCAGAGGGCTGGAACTGGACTATCACCTGGTAAAAAAGATAACACACTAAATTAACACAGGATCTATAAAACCACTCTGGAGTGGACTTTAGTCTACTCTATGGCAGAGTTGCATTTTCAAAAGCAACTCACACAAAGGCTTACCTTTGGATTGTGCATGACAATGGTTTCACCAGATGGGAATTCTAGCCTGCGGTGCCACTGGTTGGTAGACACAGCTTTCTTGTATTCCCCCTGGAGAAAGAAAACATGTTTATCATTCACTTTAACCTCTATAATCCTGGCATCCAGATTTTAGGCATGTTGTTACAGGAGAAGATATTTTTGAAATGTTATGTGGTTAAGATTGCACAATGCAGCATTATTGATGAAATTGCAAGGAATTTGAATGAGAACGTAGAGCATTTTGCTCGACAATTTTGGGACCATGAGTGTAATTTGTACTCTATATGTGCATAATAGTGTTATCAAGTGTAACTAAAATCATGAAATATAAAAAAAAAATCCTGGACCCCAATTTGAAAGTCTCAAATTAGGCAGTAGATTAGATATCTAATATAACCAACAATGGACCTCCTTAGACCAGGAAAACAGAGTGATCCCGTATACTGTCTTCACTTACAGCAAAAAATAAATAAATCATTTTTATAGTACAACGTTTCGGTCCAACTGACCTTCATCAGGTATCTGGTACCTGATTAGACCCTCACCAGGTACCTTTTTAACAAAGTTTGTGCCTCCTTCGACCAACCATGGACTGACCACAGACTTCTGTTACAGCTTCCCTGACTTTGTTTCTGGCAAAACCTTAACTTGTGATTCAGACCCTCCATTGTAAGACGGTGGGTCGGACCACGTGATACAACTGGTTTAGATGGTGACGGTACAAACCTCCAGTTTGTCGCTGAACTCCTCTGAGTAGGGAATGAAGCGGCTGTCTGAGTCTCCCTTATAGAACCAACTGCAGCGTCGGATCTCGGTAGGCTCCTCCTCCCAGTACACAGCGGTCCGCATGCGGTCGTACAGTTGCACGTCGTAGCGGCCTCCATCTGTGCACACAATCACATTCTCCGGGTCTGGCTGAACTACAAGAAGAAGAAAGGCCCAGGAGGATATTAGACGGCTTATCTGTTTCAAAGGATCCAAGTTTATGCCAAAATACCTTTTGTTGGAAATATGGAACGCAAATTCAGCCTGGATTTCCTGTGAGTGCCTCCATGTGGACCATCTGTGGAATGTGGTTCTCAGAGGGATCAACACACTGCTAGGATTGGGAATTTGAATCCATTTGAGGGTATACGTGCTACTAGGAATGCAAACCATCACAGTACACAGGAAAACCCTGAGTGTCAATTTAAAGGTGGTGTAAGTGATTTGTTTTTGTTAAACAAAATAAAGTCAGATATAAAGTCAGGACAACTATATAAAATCAAAACCCCCAATTCCCTTTATGCAAGTATAAAGAGACAAAACATATATATACATATATTGTCAGTTAATAATTAATAAACATTACTTGATTATTTCAATTGGCGACCGTGTACTATGTACTCTGTATTAACCATCCCCAGCATGCCTATTCTGGGGGGAACATTTGCCAAAAATAACAGATTTACAAGCTCAAACGTTTTGAGCTTGTAGATTGGTTATTTTCGGCAAAGAGATTTGGTGTAGACAGAAAAAGGTGGTTAAACCAGCCAAATAGCATATATTACTAAGTGATATTGTTGGGTTTTCAATCTAGAGGCACCATCATGACAGTGCGTCATAACAGTACTTACCAGTAAACAGACACTTTTCATTCACATTTACGTGGTGGGATAACAATGCAGCTATTCTGACAAGGTAAGGAGACATGAGATTGATGGTACAAAATATACCAACATTTAAAATAAGCTGCATAAAGGTTTTTTCCAACCAGGAGTGATTGACGCACCTAACTAAATAAGTTCAATGGGATGATGTGAGCAGGCAGGTTAGGAGACGCAGGCAATCTGACAGGCAAGAGCACGATCGCGTTTGTCTAACACACGCTCATGTGAGAGTTGAATTGTCTTGAAATCTTTTCTATGCCACCAAACACTCTGGGTCGCGGGCCCATTTTGATGGCTTGCAAGTAAACATCCCTTTATTTTCCCTACATTTGTTTTTAATTATTATTATTTCAAAACGTTTTTTTTTCACAAATAATTTTATAAATGAAGAAAGAAATGGAAAAGAAAATAGCAGATCTATAAGCTCACGCGTTGTGAGCTTGTAGATCGGCTATTTTCACTAGTTTGGGTCCTGGGGAGACATTTCTCTTTTGGGTTTCGAGCTAAAACGTTTGGGAACCACTGTTCTATGCGATACACAGGGAAAGAGGGGCTGAATTGTTTTAACTTTTAATAATATAGCATTAGGGTAAAACCCCTTGTGTCCCATGGACACACAGGTAGTGCTTTTGCTGCATCCTTTCGGATTTTAATGGATGCGTACCTAACATTGTTACTGATTACATTATGAGGTCCATCTTACCAGAATTGTATGTCTCCTCCAGCTGAATGGAGTCAATGATGCTGAAAGGAAGCCAGACACTCTTTGATTCAACTTGTTTGCAGTAGAACCAGTGAGGCTGGACAGGCTCATAGATATTGTAGGTGTACTGCTGCTGCATCATGGGATTGGCAGGAACCAATGGTCCAGCTGTGGTAGGCGGCGGGGGAGGTGGGTGTGTCATCATCTGTGTGGGAGGGGGCTGCAGGGAGAGAGAAAGACAGAGGAGAACTCCATTATCTATTCTCCGAATTATAGTCATCTTTTTTTCTCTCCTCCATTCATTGGACGATGTACAAGCACACAACACGTCACAACGCGATGCGTTGCGAGATTGTAGATAAGCTATTTTCTGCAAAGATATTTAGTGTAAAAGGGAATAAGTTCAGCTAAGTATAGGGTTTAAATTGTTAAAAGCATGCGAGAGAAAAAAGCAGAAAAGCACAAGGGTTAAAACAACTGCACCCTGGTAATGGATGCAATGAATATGAACTCGATAGATACAAACAGAGGTAACTTATTGATTAGTCGTTTTCTACCTTTGTGAATGTGGGGCCTGCCATTTGGAATGTGTGCTGCTGTGGCGGGCCAAGAGAATAGGGGATCTGCTGTGGTGAAGCTGGTGGTAGGGGTGATGATTGCACCTCCGGAGCTGCAAGATAAGGGCTGGCTCTGCTGCTGACAGGAGTGTGTCGGTACGGGTTAAAACTCTGCTGGGACACCTGGGGAGGGGGTGTGGCCATTGAGCTGGGGGGAGGAGTCTGTCGTCCCATGGGACTTTGGTAAACCGTACTAGTGAATGCAGGCGGAACAGGATTAGTTTGAGGGACGGGAGGTGTTGGGACACTGGGGACACTGCTGGGGACAGAGGTGGGACCCGTCGTGGCCGGACGAGCAACCGACTGTGCTGGCGGCGGGCATGGCTGATGACCTATCGATGCAAACGGGTCACTGCTGGTTACGGGACTGGAGAAGTAGTTGAATGTGGAGGGAGCTGAGACGTTGGCAGAGGTCTGTCCAAGGAAGCTGTCCTCTTCTCCCACATCAGTTGAATCATCTATGAGAATACAATCATAATATGTATGCTTTATAGTGACTCTTCTTTGACAGAGACAACAGTTGGACAATTACAAAATGAAACTAATATCTTATACACACTGAATTGGTCATTTATTAACAATCAAAGTCAGAGGAAATTCTAACCAGATCCCATCAAGGTCTGTTTATCAAGGGGAGACAAGACAGATTTCTGGTGGAGTGTTTTTTTGTTTGATTTGATTTTGATTGATTGACAGACTGATTGTTTGATTGATGACACTTCATTGTCGGACTGATCCAAAATGTGTCATCATTAGCAGCACTGTATGCGACAACAAATACATTGATTATACATCCCGGCTACCCCAACCATGGACTGTTTCAGTCAGATGCTGCTGCATGGAAAATTACTGCGCAGGAGCCACTGGCAGTAAGCTGCTAAAAAGCATCTTTCTTTGAGCAATTATTACACACATGATGAACGATTTGGCAAGGGCAAATCTCAACAAACTGTCCAGAGGGAAATGCCCCCCCCCCGTCTGATGACTGAATATCCCCCACAGGCTCAATACAAGTCTATCACACACACACACACACACACACACACACACACACACACACCCCACCAGGATGTCTGTAGCTGATGGTAAACATGACCAGAGTGAGACCATTTTTGGCCAATGTTTGCAAGCAAGTATGCTGATTTGTAGTTTCTCAAGTGGATGGCCTACACTCTTTGAACAGATTTTTTTGATTTGGTGGAACAGTTTTTATGAAAATGTTAACTATTGTACCTTTAATTAGAGCAGTAGTGGACCGAGACACACTTACACCAAGTAGTACTGTAAAATAAGTATCTGTCTACTCGCCCCAAAAGACCCAAGGCAAACAATTTCAGTCTGATCTTTCCAATGATAACATGATAAACTGGCAGCCTAAATAGCAGTAGCCTGGCTAGTCCGGGTTGCAAACGTTTAAGCTCATGTTTTACTGCATAACATGCCATCTTACCTCCTGACAACACCGCGGGGCCACCGGCCTGGCTGACCGGGATGAAGGGCAGGTTGAAGTTGAACTCCGGAGCTGCGCTAAACAGTAGATTTGCACTGGAATTGGACACATTATTACTTTTTCTGTCAGCCATTTTCGCCCAGAATTACACGTCGCCTACATCCGTAATCCGGTGCAGCAGCCGGATATTTGCCTTCCCAGCAGCAACGAAAAAGAATCACTGATCTGTATGCACAACCAAAACACGGAGAGAGTCCAACTGACGATGCAGAGCGTTTGTTGATTTGCTATTTCCACGCAGGTCATTTTGTATGTCAGTTGATCCGATGAAAGCGCCACCTGTAGGCGTGGCTGACTACTCGCATATAGTTAATATTTTAACTAGAAAAAGTGCTCCTCGGAGCACAGGTCTCCGCCAGGTCAGGTAGGGGCGCAGCCATGGGTGGGCCGTCAGCCGTGGCCCACCCACATAGAAAGCTGGCCCACCCAATCGATTTTGCAAAAAAAAAAGTTTTGGAATAAAATGTTTTAAATGTTTGTATAATAAATGTTTTGATAAAAAATCGGCCTAATCCTAAAACCGAAATAAAGTAACAAAAAAACGGCCAAAAACGTGTGAGCGTGTGAGCGTGTGTCTGTCTCTCTCTCTCTCTCTCTCTCTCTCTATCTCTCTCTCGCTCTCTCTCTCTCTCTCTCTCACCCAATCGATTTAGCAAAAAATTAATTGGGGGAAAGTGGGCTTCGTGCCCACCCGCGCTTCGTGCCCACCCGATCCACCCCAGCCTATACTAGTGTTCTGGCTGCACCACTGGGTTGTTGTGGGACAGCAATGTTCGGAATTTGCCGATCAGGCTGGAATATGAAAAATCAGACAGATCTGCCTTGATCACTTGATGTGATCAAATGCAGGCCCGGATTGGACGGTCTGGCACTTCTGGCAGATGCCAGAACGGCCGGGCAGTCTGGGGCCGCGGCCAACCCTAAAACTGAAATAAAGTCACCAAAAAACAAATTTTCAAGCTATTTTTCGCCAATTAACCGCAATTTTTCGGCACCTGTGCGCTTCGCCCGCGGCCGACCCCCGCTATGGGCCGGTGAAGATCACAAATGCCAGGGCCGATTTTCTGTGCCAGTCCGTGCCTGATCAAATGTGAGTGCAAAATGTCGCTGCCATCGGGCCAACGGTGCCGGAGATTAGCTGCTCGCAGACGTGGCCTGGCGGAGACAATTAAAAAATATATATATTTCAATAAAGGTGATTTTTCAGAGGCGACAAGAACGGCTCAGACAAACACTAAAAAGACACACACCCTGCTTTTGATACATATCTGCAATAACTTTGCAAATAGGCCTAGTGTAAAATTAAAAAAGATTATATATTATTCTCTCTCTCTCTCTCTCTCTCTCTCTCTCTCTCTCTCTCTCTCTCTCTCTCTCTCTCACACACTCACTCTCTCTCCACACGCACACGCACGCACACACGCAGGTAAATATAATTATTTCTTTCTCAATAATAGCCTGATATAAGTTTAAATTGTTTAAAACCACAATATAAAAAAATAGTGTAATCGGTAAACTCTGGAGTAGAAAACAAGCGCTTCTTTAGCCTCACGTCACCAGGCTTTTCCGCAGTACCTGTGGAAAGCCTGCTTTCTATTCCAAATTAAGCAGCGTGATCCGGTCCAAAACCTGCCCACTGTATCCGGTAATGAAAACACGCACATGGATGCTCACACCATTTCCGTATCCGCTTCACACCCAGACCGGATCTGCAACCTGCAAAGTGAATTGGTTATTCCAGTCTAAACACTACTACATCCTGCTACTAGTGACGCAAGTTTCCCGCCCTCAGACCAGAGAGCTTCTGTCTTCTTGTGGAAGAAGAAAGTAGTGGAGAGTCAACAACAAACTGTTACTACTTTGATATTAGATAATAATACATTATATCTCCATTTGTATTCTATTCATTCCACGATGCCTTCCACCCACGACTGGATAAACAACGCTTTGTGCGTTGCCGAAGAGATGTTTGGTAAGAAGAACTCAGACTCAGACAGGACTTTGTTTGTGACAGCATACCTACCTCGTTCATGTGGACGTAGCGAGCTAATGTTAGCTGTGTGGCTAAACACCACGCTCCATCACATGCACCTACCGAGGTAGAGTCATTTAACTCTGAGCAGTGGTAGGGGAAAAGTACTCACATTTTTTACTTAAGTAAAAGTATCAATACCATCAGGTAGAAATACTCTGGTACAATAAAAAGTCCGCAAAATTTACTTGAGTAAAAGTACAAAAGTATTGATATCAAATGTTCTTAAAGTACCAAAAGTAGAAAGTACTGTGCATAATGTCTGGTTTCAAGTTTTCAAATGTATAAAAATCTTTGTAAATGTATAATCTTTTTTTGCTATTTTCAAATGGCTGAAGTGGTTAATTTATGTTTTGTAATGATAATCAGAATCTACAAAGTAACTAAAGTGTTCAAGTAAATGTAGTGGAGTAAAAGTATAATATTTGGATCCGAGATGTAGTGGAGTAGAAGTAAAAGTATTGGAAATTGGAAATACTCAAGTAAAGGACAAATATTTAAGTAAATGTACTTAGTTACTTTACACCACTGCATGTACCGTAGTAGAGTCATTTAACTCTGAGAGGGTACAAATGGAACCAAATGTGGACCCGATTTGTTTACAGACTTGCAGCCTCTCATAGGATTCTACTGTCTGATTATACAAACTCATGTATTTTTTCCCCATTTCAGCTGCTTCTCAGAGCAATCCAAGCTCTGGATGGGAAGTTCAAGTGGTGGAATTCTTCAAAGAGAAGCTCAAAGAAAAGGATGCTCACACCTTGGTAATACTGTAAATACTGTTACTGTACTGTAAACATCATCGTTGATAGTGAGACTGACAGTTCAGCATTCTCTTGTCACTATATATACATCATGTTTTAATTTCTTGGTTTTCATAAAGCACATGTTCTGCATATACATTGGATATAGTTGCTCAGAAAACAGTTTTATTACTTATTAGCCTACAAAGCATAACAGAAACTGCTTCCATGCTGCATTCAGAAATTGTTCCAAATGAAAGAAAACCAGTATGAGGGGTATACTTATATGTTCGAAATGACTAGAGATAGAACATGTTGTATCGGTTATGGCAATATAAATATGGAACCTAAAAATGTGCAGTTCAATCTATAAATTCAAGAAAATATTTAAAGATAATATAGTAGATAAATATAAAACTTCATTTTAATCCATAAGATATTATTTCTAGTATGTGAAACGTTCACATTTTTGTCTTTGTTTTTGTCTTTTGTATCGATGTTTTGTTATTGTTTCCATTCTATGAATATTATAAGGTAATAAGGTTAGGCATTATAAACTACGGCTTCAGCCTACAGCTTTTCGGTCCACGTATTGTTTTAGTGCTGTTTGTTGTGACGAAATAAAACCATTAATTCAATATGAAATAGTAATAATAATGTTTGACTTTGCTTTTAATAAATATGGTGTATCCTAAAACTCCCATCTAGGTTCCATCTTTGAATGATGTTCCCCTACACTACTTGAAGCCCAACAGCCTGGTGAAGTTCCGCTGTTTAATACAAGACATGTTTGATCCAGAGTTCTACATGGGAGCGTATGAGACTGTTGATCCGTCAACAAATGCCAGAGTAAGCAGTCGCTTAATCCGTTTGTACATTTCATTTGCGTTATGATCACGGAATGGTTCTCTCTGTCCAGTCCTGCAGTTTCCAGTGCGTGTTTTCTACATTTTGTGATATGGGTCCTGTCAGTGTTTGATTTTTACTTTCTGTCAATTTCCAGGTTTTGAGATGTGGCAAATACAAAGATGTCACAGAATGTGGCGTAAGTCATTCTATGTATTACATTGTATTCTCATGAGCTATACTGTTAAAGGGACACCCTCATGTCAGTTAAAATAAGGAATTTGCAAAACTTCAGCTTTCTCCAAAATGAGTCATTGGTGACCACTTAAGAATTTAAAAAAGGGCAAAACATGACTCCATACTGCTTGTACAGCAGAATCTAAGTTTTCTGAAGCCGAACAATCACACTGTGGGTGCAAATAATCACTATAGCCGTTTAAAAAATATTCATTCTTGCGCGCACACACAGGCCTCGCAGCACTCTCGGTTTTTGTGAAGTAGACCTCTGCCTAGGAGAGTAAATGTGGTTGAGATTTTGCATTCTTGTCAGCCAGGCTGTGAACGCACAATTGTTTGGCTTCAGAAGGTTATGCTGCACAAGCTGTATGGAGTCATTTTATGGTCAGTTGTAAATGATATGATGCTTTGCTGGTAAACTTGTGTTATGCAGACAAGGAAACAATCCCTGTTTTATTTAACTGGTATGATAGTGAGTAGACATTGACAGAATTTTCATTTTGGATGAACTGTTTGAAAGAGTATACTCCCTCATAGTTTACTGTATGTACAGGTGGATCTCAATTCCAGCGACATTGTGACCTCAGAGCGGCAGACATTCTACTGTGTCCCCATTCCTGGAGAGAATCCCTGGGTGAAAGAGATATCCTTATTTGTTGCAGGCCAGGCCTCACATGGCTATCTGTTGATGGTGCATGTGTTACTCACACATGAAAGAGAGAACATGGATTTTGAATTATTCTTTTGATCGTCTTTAGTTGATAGCTAGTCCATAGTTTTCCTTAACTCTGTCACACGGTTATGCCTGCCCCAGCCAAGACAGAGTGGTCCCCTCCACCTCCTATGTCCCCAGCAGACAGAAACGCAGCTATGAGGAGGATGATGAGATGGACACACAGCCCCAGAAACAGAGGGATCCACATATCGGTATGAGCTCTTTGTATCATAAAGATCAGGAAATGATCAGTAAAAATATATATTAAGTCCACTCATCACTTAGCAACTCAGTTTGTAACAACAGAGTTGTGGTAAAACTGTTATCCAACATTCCTTATTTTTGATTTCTGCTGAACTTTTCCTTTTGTGTGGCTCCTCTTTTGAAGAGATTTTCAATGTGTGTAAAACTGTCTCCTTCATGTCTAATGTATAGCTCAGTCTCTTTGTAAAATGCCAGCACACTCCCTCCTTGCTCTGCAGGTCCTCATAGTCCCACAGAGCCACATGGCAACGGCGACTGTAAGCGCCAGGAGACAGAGGCTCCCTCAAGCCAGACCACGTCTGCCTCCCATCTGGACCTCAACTTCCCCCTGCCAGGAGAGAAGGGCCCGTCTTGCCTTGTCAAGGTAATATATCATCCCCTGCTGGTGGTTGAGGCACCTGCCCTCTCATCAGTTTTAATTGTAGCCTGCACAAAAACATTGGTGTTGGCCTACAAGGCAGACAAAGGCATTGCACCCCCATACCTTCAGGACATGATCCAACCCTACAACCCTTCCCACTCACTTAAATCAGCTAACACAGGAAGGCTGAGCATTTCCTGAAACACTCTTGACAACACTCTACAGGTCCTAAGAAATCAATCAATCAATCACTCCCAGGTATCTGCCGTAGTCTGAAAACTCACCTCTTCAGACTCCTCCTCACCCCCCATGTCTCCTCTCACTTTATCCCTTCTTGTCACCGTTTTTTGGTGGATACTAGTTTACTATGCAGATATACTGTATGTTGGTTACTTCTTCACAGCATATTTTAGTTATTTATAATAGTTGTTTCACAAATATAAAAAATGTTGTTTAGATAGTTGGTTGTTTGGACAGGCGCTTCGATGTTTAACTGGTATCCTAGTTTCTCTGAGGCACTACATTATTTCTTTGCGCTCCATTTGTGTGACTATTTATTTACCCTGTTTGTTGACTAGGGTTCATGGAGATTGGTCTACTAAATGCCTAAATTGTAAAATGTAGTCTGGGCTATGTGTGTTTATAAGTGGTGCAGTCACATAGTCATTATGAGCATTGGGAATAAAACAATGTTGTATACAGACAGACTACAATGGTTGGCAAATCCCCAAATTTACTAGACAATGTAAATGAATGTGAAGCATGTGACACTGCACTGTTGGGAAAATAAATGTAAATAGACCATATTGGTTTAAAAGATGGCACTGTCTTGCAATTAACAGCTCTTCTGTTGACAGGTGTACGAAGGGTGGGACAGCTTCAAACTGAACGACACACTAGAGGTCTACGGGATCCTGTCAGTCAGTCCTGCCATCAGCGCACTGGCAGACGAGAAGTAAAGCCCTTTTTAAATAAGTCTCTATGTGTCATTTCATTCAGTTTTTTATTCTGTTGTCTTTTGTCGCTCATTATTGCGTTATCCGTCCACGCACAGAGATGCCTCGTCGTCACTCCTGGAGCCCACAGAATGCATGGAAACAGCAGAGGAGCAGAGAGTTCACAGCCCACCTGCCTCGTTAGTGCCTCGCCTCCACATGCTGTATGCCAAACCCCTGCCCCACAACAACCCTTTGCTGCCCCCTGCTGCTTTGGAGGACAACAGTGCCTGTAAGACAGTGGTTCTCCAAACTTTTCTTTATTTCAAGGACCCCCAGTTTGGTATGCATTAGGCCACAGACCCTCCCTTAACTCTGACTGCGTACGGGTCCATTTGGTTCCATTTGTACACTGTCAGAGATGCAAACCTGTATCTGTGTCCTTTTGGTTCTTAACTACCAGTATTACTATTTGCCTTGGAAGCCCCTCAAGGACCCCTGGGGGTCCCTGGACAACACTTTGAGAACCACTGCTGTAAGAAGTTTAAGAACACAGATGCAGACATCTGTCAATCACTTTTGCTGTAGCGTGTTCAAAATTACAGTCATCCCTATTAAGCTTTGCAGAAATAAGTACTGATAAAGTTTTCCGATGAACATATCGTTGAGCTGTGATTCTCATCCTGGATAATATTGTCAGTATCGCCACACCGCACTGTGAAAATGGTACAAGCTGAACGTTTCTTCATAGTATTAATTACTTGTTTTAACATCCCTCTTTGTCATCCTCAGTTATATCTTCGACCCTGAGTGACATGGCCTCTATCAGGACAGAGTTGTTGAATTACCTCACTCACTTGCTCCTGGGCGACACGCTGGCGGCTGAGTACCTCCTCCTGCACCTCATCTCCAATGTGTAGGCATCAAGTCTTAACTACTTTCAGGGGTGCAACAGTTAATCGAACTAATCGATGTAACAGATTATAAATACTTCATTTTAAGTCAAATAGACGATCTTCAAGCTCACAAAGCTTTGCGATTCCATTATCTAGCTCTGCTATTTTCACCAAACGTTTGCAGATTGTTCACTATGACATGCCCAGAATAGGGACGCTAGGGTTCATGTGGTTAATTAATTTCTGTTTATTTTTTGTTTATTTTAGAATGGTAACTGTTGCTAAAAACTGCTGACTGATCTTGGGTTATCATTTATCGTGTGGTTCATTTTGTCACTTGCAGGTACGCCAGGCGAGATGTTCTCCCACTTGGAAAATTTGCATTGAACCTCAGTGGCTGTCCTTCTCCTAACTCATACACTGAACAGTTGTACCAAGCCCTCCAAAACCTGGTGCCTTGTGTGAGTTACATATTACTACTATTTTTATCCTGTTTTGAACAAATCAATTTCATGGGTCAGCATGTAATAATACATGGTGCTCCCCTTTCATCATGTTGGTAAATGGGTTTTAAATATTCTCTAACCCCTCTGCCAGTCGTACCGCCTGTGCATGAGCCTCCAGAACATGAACCGCTCGCGGATGGTGCCTAAGAAGGACTACACTGCCAACCGACTGGTGACCGGGGTCCTGCAGCTGGCCAGGAATACCTCCCTCTTCTTAGACGAGACCCAGCTAGAGCAGGGACAGCTGGACACAACAGGTGAGGCCTGTCGGAAACCACTAGAGGAGGACATTGAGACACGTGGCGCTGGCTAATAATCACACTAAAGACTTAAGTATGCACTGTGTAACGTCTACTTAGTGTTCTTTAATATTTATGAACGGTCTAGATGTTAAGTTTGGTACTTTCGTACGGCAACATGGGTCTGAGATGGTGGTTTGTTTTTGTGCTGTAGGTGTGCAGAACATCACTGCCCTTGGCAACCTGATCTCATGGCAGAAGGTTGATTATGACTTCAACTACCACCAGATGGAATTCCCCTGCAATATTAACGTGCTCATCGCGTCAGAGGGCCGCTCGCTGCTGCCGGTGAGTGCAGACGGGGGACCAAAGCATGTGCTCTAGGCCAGTGGTTCCCAAACGTTTCCGCTTTAGACCCTAAAGAGAAATTTGGTTCTCTCTGGGACCCAAAAGTACAAAAATAAATAATGAATGAATCACTTAAGCTCTATTTAATAGTGAAAATAACTGATTTCTTTCACAATTTCTCAAGTTTATATATTTTTTTAAAAAAAATCTTGAAATTATTTTGAAAAAAGTTTCAATTGTATTTTTATTTGATCATTATTTTTTTAATTCTTTTGAAATAATGATAAAAATAATTGTAGGAAACGTAAAACAAGGGATATTTACCTGCGACCCATAACAATGGGTCCTGGCCCCAGTGTTTGGGGAAACACTGCTCTAGGCTGCAAGGAGTCTACAGGGTATAGGTTTTCTGTCAGCCTCCCGGGAGACTAACACGTGCTGAACGCTGGGGGGGTTGTTTTCCACTCCCCGTCACGCTGGCATCTCGACAACCATTGGTCCTCAGCAGGCGAGCAGGCCCCGCCACCTAGCGCTCCGGCTCTAGACCCGGTGGCACTGTGTTGCGAGCAGCCCGTGGAATGCATCGTGTGCTATTCCTGTGTGTTGGTCTAATGAGTTGCCATGGCGGCAGCTGTGCCACAGGAACAATCCTGGGAGAGGTGTCAGGCTAGGCCATCTATTTGGCTGCAGTGAAGGGCAGTGTGGCATAAACACACAGGCTGCAGATTACGGGTCAGAAGTACATGGTCTTTGTTTACACTAGAGAAGTCGGTGGATCATCCAAACGGACGGAAGCCAAAGATTCTGTGTCCAGAATAATATAGTAATGTAAGACGAAACTTTATTAACCACATTAACTCTGGCATTCCTGTTTTGGCCATGTCGTTATTGGCGAAATAGGCGAAATGCAGATCTGTAAGCTCAGAAAGCAATGCATCGTGACATGTCGTGCACTTGCAAATCTGCTATTGCCACTATTCGGTGTACATCAAAGTATGTAGGGCTTAAAGTAGCACTTCACCCATTTTCAACCTTATCTTCATATAATTGGTCCTCACGAATGCTCATTATAAGATGGCAACATTTCCGTTTACTCACTTCTCGTCTCATCGGTGGGCTATGGACAGTTCAGAAGCCCACCTCCCAATGACATCATTGATGGGGATTCCAAGCTAATTGAACTTTTCCTGGAAAGTTAGAATGCTGAAATAGAAGCCATTGTTCTTGCACTAATGAAAGTTGTTTGAAATTACTTGAAACTTCCCTACCGATGATCACTACAAGGCAGGTTTCTGAACTGCCTATAGCCCTACTCTAAGTTCTACTCTAAGAGTGAGAAGACGGAAATTGTACCATCTTATAATGTGCATTAGTGAGGACTAATTATATGAAGATTATGTTGAAAATAGGTTAAGTGGACCTTTAAGTGGTCTAATTTGGCTTATTAATGAAAGCTTTGTTTCTGTTGGACTGGGGTTTTGGCAAACTCCAACAACTCCAGCAAGCGTATGAACAGTACTACTGCACCCACCACAAAAATGCATTGCATGTCGAACACATCTCCAGATATCTACAATATTTAACCAGCCCCTGGATATTCCTACAATGTGATTGGGGGAAATAGTTTTTCCTTGGCCTGCCTTATAAGAATATATTTTTCTTTCCTTGATCTCACAGTCAGACTGTCAGGTTCACTTGAAGCCCCAGGTCAGCCCAGACAACATGGAGGAGTATTTTACCACCATGCAAATGGTGACACCGTCACGGCTCAACAACTTCCGACTGTATCTGACAGTGGCCCGAACCATGGACTACAGTATCTCTGATGAGGTCACAAAGGTGGGATATAGGAGACAGCTTCATTCTGAGCCTAGTTGATAGCTGTATTTACACAGAAAATAGGGGGAACTAACCTGGAAATGACCATCTGGGTGTTATGTGGGAGGGGGGCAGGGAGATCTGCTTTACTTGCCTTCAATTATCATTCTGCACTTGAACTAATTTGTTCCATATGTTTTCCAGGCCATTGAGGAGGACTTTGTAGATATGCGGAAGGACAATCCCCAGAATGTTTCTGCTGAAGACCTCCATACGTTGCTTGTGGTAGCAAGGTGCGCTGTGGTTAATGTCTTATGGCATGTCTAGTTAGCTAATTAACTTGATCAAATTTGAGTGTGTATATATTTACATACATATAAATGTATTTATTACAAAATAACATGGTTGACACTTAGTGAAAAATATTTGGGCTGCTGTCTCAAGGAGCTACGTAGGGTTTTGTGACATTGCAGTGGTAGATTCTTTGCCTATCCTAAAATCCTCATTCATATGAGGAAATGAATGTGAATGACACATGGCTAACCAAAAATAGATCTACAAGCTCACAAGGTGTTGTGATCCAGCGCGTTGTGAGCTTATAGATCAGCTATTTTCAGCACGTGACTGTCGTAAGATGAAGTATAAATCAGGCTTTAACTCCTGCCACCATCCTCAGGTTGCTGTCTCTCAGCCTGGGACAGACCAGTCTTTCACGAGACGGTTGGATGAGGGCCAAACAAGTTGAAATGCAGAGGAGGAGCAGGACGGAACAGCCGAAGTGTGTCAACGGCAACGAGCCATGATTGACTGCACCCCACGTGGAAAATGACATGTTTTGATACAACTTACAAAAGAAAAACAAGTGCTTAAAATAAATGTTTTTGTTCATGTATAAAAAAGTTAATGTTGTCTTTTCCACCTTTATGCTATGCTCTGGTGCAGTTTCATTTCTATTTTTTGATAACATAACAGTTGTTGGAAATAGTTGTATTAATGGGGTCGGGTGTACATATAGTGTGTCTATAACTGCCATGTGTCACTTAAACCTTAAATAAAAGTTAAGGAGGAGTTCACCCAAAAAATGACTTATTTTCTATCAATTACACACCCCATGAAGCCTTGATTTCATGGATTTATTTTAGTTTTTGTGGCATTCCTAAGACAATAATTTGATGACCGTATGTATTTCCGGTAGGAGACACAAATTATCTACTTTGTCTCCTACCGGATACAATAGCCGGTAGGAGACGGGAATCAAAGGATTAGCTTAAGAATGCGACAAAAACAAAAAAGAATCCATGGATTCAAGGCTTCATAGGGTGTGCAATTGATAGAAAATAAGTCATTTTTTGGGTGAACTCCTTTAATACTGTTATTGGTGGGATTCTAACAAAATATAAAGCTTAACCATTTTCCATATGTTCTTCCTGACCAATTTACTTGTTTTATATTGACTGGTCTCGATGTAAATAAAGCAGCGAGGTATGCAAGAGAATTATTCCCCTTTCAATGTATTTTCTTTCCTGCACTAAGGTCACTATTTGACAAATGCTGCCAAGGTGCTAAAAGATTTGGTGCAGCCATGTTGGGCTTATGGTGTGGTCTTGTCATTACTGGCATCTGTCAATAAACCTTAAACAAAACTTGTCCGTTCTTTAGATTATTTGGTGATTTTGCTCTAATTAACAGGATGAGAGAAAATTAAAAAGGCAGATGCTGACAGGATGCCCAGAATTTAACCACAATACTGGGCATTTATAGGGAAAAAAATCTGACAAGAGCTAAGGGATTCGTTATTTTTGAAATCGTGGTTAGCCAGGAACAATCATGTTTTTGATGCAGTAACCAATTAGTTACTGCTATGCCCCACTTTTGTCCCCTGAAAGTGTACAGTGCTTTGTTACATTAAGTACCACACCTGAAGAGGGTAAGAATAAATATTTTTTTATATTCAATAAAATTTGAGTACACCATGGAAAAACATGACAACAGTCAGCTGTTAAAGTGAACTACAACCACAGACATTCAAAACGACATGATACTAATGTTGGAAAATGTGCTCAATGCAGTGCAATCATACATTTAAACCTCAGCACATGATAACGCAAATATCATTCTACATTATCTATGGACGGGATCCTCATGGGTAAAGTCAACCACAGACAACAAATGAAAAGTTGGTTTCAAAAGCACTTGGTGTGTAAAAAAAAAAAACTCACCCAACAAAAGTAAGATTAAAAATAAATATGACAGCTTTTGCATATAACGAAAAATCTCAAGATACCCCTCTAGCATTGTGGTCAAATCTCACAGGAATGTTAATAAAGATAAATGCTCCTAAGATATTAGCAAATTTAGGTAACAGATTAGTCTCCGGTGGAGCAGTTCCACCATTTGCATTAGTAAATGAAGATTGTTTTCATTAATTGGTTTAAAAACCCACCCGTTCCTCTTATGTTAAAGCCTTACATAACAACTCTCCCACTCTTCCTATTCATCTTAAAGCTCTTTGGCAACACCAGACAATATCAGCAGGTTTAGTAACTGATGAGCCAGCCACAACACAATGCAGTGCCCACAAAGCAGGACAGTCCACCCACGTGTCACAGCAACACGATGGATCAGTTCAAAAATACATCTGTCATAGGCTTTAAACTACTGGTGTGCCAGCTGAATGCAGAACAGAGCGGCAAATATCACCATTAAAAACTAAATTAAATAAAACACAAAACATTAAAGTTGTCAATCTTTATCTTGGGATATTCCTACTTAGACACTATGATACAGTAAATGGATACCAATATTATATACAGTACGACACCAGAATCAAGTGTCCTAGAATAGATTCCTATACCGTAGCTCGTATTTCGGTCCGATGGGAGGGAGACCATTACCAAGCCTTAAATGATGCAAAACCTCATCTAATGAGGTTAACAAACCGCAGTATATGATGTACTGACGCTTGCAGCATGGTAGCACATGGTATATTTTATCGAGGTCTAAAGAGAGCACGCCTAAATACAAGCAGCAGCAGGGATTCTCTAACCTAAAAGCCCACACATACAGTGTAGTACACTGTACACACACAACCAACAGACCATTTCAGTTCCTCAAGAGTTGCTAGAAATATCCCAAGTTAAAGTTTATCGACATAAAACAACCCTCCCTGAAATGATTTCCTACCATATACAGTACACCAACAAAAAAAATGTAACATGTAAGAACAGAGTTAAAAAGGTAGATTTTGCCATAAATACCTGATACACACAATCCCACTTGAAGTTCCTGTTAAGGCAAGTACAGTATGTTTTAGATTTCGGGGAGTGCATAAAGCATCAAACAGTGTTTCTAATGTTCGGGCGGGGCTCATTGCATATACCTTTATGCTACTCTTCAGTCTTTGTCAAACATGCAACATTAATGAATAACGCGGACTGAGAACTTCGCTCAAACGCACCGTCAGAGACATTTAGTACAACCATTTAGCATATTAACAAAATTCTATTCACACATTATCAAAAAACAACAGCTCTAACCAGTATACATCTGGTTATTCATGGTTAAGGGTCATCGTATTGGGAATCCTTGTCAAAATAAAATACTCATACCCTTTCAAACATAAGCTGCCACTCTAGCATCAATACAAAAGCCAAAGTGTATGACGATACCCCTCATGTCCATAAATATATGTGTATTGTATATATACGTATATACTATATATAATTGGTAAATTGAAAGGTTCTACTCAGGGGACAGATATACATACAATACTCACTGTACATATCAAACAGTATACTCTTACTAAGATCTTGTGTGGTCATTAATTTCTACAGTAGTATATTATTTCCTAGGTTACACTTGACAACACTGATATTACATAGGCCCAACTATGCCTTTCCTTGTTTGTTTTCTTATGGCTATACAAAGGGTAATGTGAAACACAGAACTGCCTTTTGAAATCACAACACATTTGGTCAGATTCTACCACCACTGTTTAGAAATGCAGCTATAGATGTGGCCTATAACCACAAATGCCAATAAGTGACCTGCACACGGTACGGAGTTACAGAGTTGATCTTTCACCATGCAGTCAGTATTTACCTGCCACATCGAACCTCACATGCAAGCATAGAGGGCAATCAATTGAAAAGAAACTCGCAAGGACTAAGGACAGTCATATGTTTACATGCACATAAATTCTCCAATTAGGATATGATCATGAGATTCTGACCATAAGTGTACATGGCTTAAAACATGAATCATGTTAATTCTGTCTCCAATTACATTACTCAAGTTACTCATAATATGAGTATTCATACGGCACTTAAAACACAGAATGCCGCAATATTAACCATATTTTAGATTTTGGCTGTATATACAAACCAGAACCAGAGCATGTCAGCAAATCTATACTTATGACACATTCCTATCATACCTTGAATATATTGCATTGTTGTTTAACTTTACATGCCTATCTTTCTGTACAATATATGTGACTATACATTTTCTTCATCTACATCTTTATGTCCAGCCTACATACTTCTCAAGCAGTAGTAAAGGGATACGCCTAACGGAAGCAACATAAATATCATACCTAATCAAGATTGACGTTTACTAAAGGAGGGATGTTATTAATATTGCTCATAGCCTAAAGGCAACAACTGACTGATTTCTGTCAACTGGTTTGAGCATGTGTGACTAAATGAGAATGACACTTTCTTCTTTTGCTATGCATGACAATAGCTTAACCAAGGAAGGAAGGAATAATTGCATTTTTTGTGTGCATGTAAACATACTATAGTCATTGTCTTGTCAGAATTAGATACACTTATGTTCTGTACAAGATTCTTTGTAAACATTTTTCAGTTCAACTAAGGGGTCAGTTTAAAAGCAGGGTTCTTAGCCGAGTAGTGGCCCTTTGTGCAAGCTTATGCTACCATAGTGGAAGTTAATGTACGGTATATACTACTACAGAATCCTGCTGGAGCTACAAGGAAAGCGCTAGATCTGAATGATCCTGGTCTGGCACTGTGTAAACATTGCCTTCAGGTCTTTCTCTTGGGTCTCATTGACAGCGTCCGGCTCTGGGCTCTTCTGCACCTTCGCCACGGCAAAGTTTATGCCCTGGGTAAGACCAGCCTGAGTGAAACTGGCCACCTGCACCATCGAGCTCTTGATCTTGGCAAAGGGGGACACCACTCGGCTGCCGTTGCTGTCGCCGGGCGAGGGACCGAGGGTGCCCTCCATTTGAGAAGCCGGACTCCGCTGAGGGCCTCCTGAGACGGCTGAGGAGGGCTTCTGTACCGTCAGTTGGCTTGTGTTGGAAGTAGTGGACTGGACGTCCAGCTGGGACGGCCTGGGGAGCTGGGGCTCCTGGTTCTGATCTCCTGGCTGCTCATTTGAGTCTGATGGGCCCTTAGTTTGCAGAGGCACTGGGGGTTTCTGTGGGCCAACAACTGCTGGCTGCTCCTCGCCAAACACCTCGACAGGTTTGGTCTGTGCGTCCTGAGCAAACTGGTGGCAGTAGGCTTCAATGGGGGTTCCAAAGTCAATCAGGATGGCTTCTTCACCCACCGAGGCAGCTCCGGGGGACATGTCGTCCCCGACTTGGTACAGGGTTTCCTGCTTGTCTTCACACCCAGTGACTCGGATGACAGAGGGGATGTTAAGATCTGTGCTGCCAATGGACTGGGAGCGGCTGCCTAGCCGTGGGTTTGATGCCACAATGCCACAGCTGGGTAGCACATAGTCCACATTTTCCATGGAGCCAGAGCATGGGTGCTCTGGGTCAGAGTTGTATGATTCAGAGTCAGAGGAGATCTCAGAGTTGTCGTCACCGAGATCCTTATGGGCCCCGGTTCCAATGTTCTCCAAGCTGCTGTCTGACTTCCAAAGGTTCACGTGCATGGTGGGCTTAAGGAAGTTCACCTTTACATCAGGCTTGGAGAAGTTGCCAAGCTTTCCAAGGGGTTTGAAGGGGCCGATGTTGACGTTAGTCTTGGTCTGCTTCACCTTCTGATTGAGTGAGGAGAATTTATTCAGGAGAAAGCTTTTGCCCTGCGCCAGTCCAGAGCTACCATGGACCTGGTCTGTGGTTTTGCTCTGTATGCCCATTATATCCTCATGAGGTTTGCTCTGCCGCCTGGAAAAGATGTGTCAGTGTGAGTATACTGGCTACAGATTTTGTTCGCGGTGGACAAAAAAAGGTTTATATAATGATATACATGTAGAAAGCAGTTTATTAAATGTATAAGAAAATAATTAACATGAATAAAGCGGGACAAGCATGGAAAACAAAATGAATGACTCCTCACCTCTCCAGCTTCTTCTCAACCACTATCATGTCCAGCCCCATGGCTTGTTTTGTTATCCGAAGCATCTCAGCAATGCACTGTAGCGTATCTGATATAACAATGGAAGTCACAAACAGGTCTGTTTTTAATATGTAAGAGTGAATAATGCAACCTCATTTTAAAGATAAAAACGATGAGTTGCACCATACACTGCATATACTCGTGTTTTTATGATCCCTGCTTCCCACATTACTCTACTACTACACTACTCTTTAAAACACCAATATTTAGGGTAAGGAGAATCACACACTACCTTTTCCATCATCCTCAGGATTGCGAGTTGCTGCTCGCAATGTGTGAAAGTATCCGCTTGTCTCCTCAGTCCTATAGTGCAGGCGCATACAGCAGAACTTTGGCTTCCCAAACAGAGTGGGCTCCGGACCTGCAAAAGAACACAGAGGTTATACAATCAGCATGTTATTGGTGTGCCGTTTACATAATGCCCCGTTTGTGCTCCTACAAGCTCCAAACGCGTTGCATCTGTGATACGTTGTGAGCTTGTAGATCTGATATTTTTGGTGCGTGACACCATTGTATGAAGAAGTATAAATCATTCTCAAGAATCTGAGGCACTTTAGGGAAGGGTTGGGTGATTTAACTGAACAGAATGAGACTTCACTTCTTTCAACATAACTGACTCCTTACCAATTTCAATCTTTTCCAAACCATCTAAATTGAGGCGTTGGTACTGGTTGACTTTGTCTGCTTCGTCATCATAGCTGTAAATTAGAAAATGACACAAATGTTAAGTGGCCCCACAATAACAAACTGTTAACAAACTAAAAATATTTATAGAGGCATTACTTACTAGGCAATGTAGTAAGCATTGTTGGATAGAAGCAGCAGGACGTCCACATCTTTGTTGGTTGCATCTATAAGGCTAGTGAAAGGAGAATTCATATATTGTGAACTTTCCATAACTACGATAGGTAGTCAGTACATATTTCAAAGCTTCGGCCATATGCTGTATATCAAACATACACCATTTCCCTGTTAATGGCTTTGTTTTTATGTATTTTGTCATTAAAAGTCTTTAAAACGCTACCTAACCCAGCATGAATCATTGAGTCAATGTTGGCTTAACATTACTGCATGGTTAAGAACTCATGGTCACATTAATGTTGTTTGTAAATCAATCTTTTCCAGTGTCCATTTTTGGCTAGACTTTTCAATCGATCCATGCTTTGCAATAACGATAACGTAACTTTGGCAAAAGATAACCATGCAATATTTTTTATTGTGTTGGATTTGCTACCTAAAGCTAGTTTCAGTTTTCATTTACTGAACTGAAATAAAAAAAGAATACAACACAGTTTCCCTTCTCAGCTTTCGGGAGGTGTAGTTCCAGACTCGTAGCCTGGCCACGCAAGCCTAGGTTAACCCTAAACCCTAAAAACTATTCAGGTCTGTGTTTCATTTTGGAAGTGATTTCAGTTTGAAATACACAATCAATCAATCAGCTCTGATGCCAAACTTAATTTAACTAACAAAGTAAAAGTCAGCAGCCTTTTAACACAACAGCATGGCTCAGCTCCCTGGTCTGATTCACTAACCTCATGTCAGAGTTGATGAGGGCCCAGCCCCCATGGAACTTTTCATCGTCAGGCAGCAGCAGCTGCATGTACGTCTGTAGCAGGAGGCTGACCTGCTCCTGGGCTCCCCTCTGGCTTTCCTTCTCTTTCTCCTCATGCTCCTTCTCTTTACTGAAAATGGAGTACAGGTCCTCTGTCACCGGGTGGCCCATCATTAAGTCTGTGGTGGGAGGGAGACGTGAGAGAGGTGTTGATTAGGCTGAAAGACCTGTTTTGGAGTCAGGCAAATGCAACTGGAATGCTACAGTTTTCCCTACCAATGACTGCTTGTCTGTACGCGTCCCTAAAGCGGTTCAGATAGTAACGATTGGCAGAGTTCACTCCATCCTTCATCACACCAGCCAGCTTTCTCTCCCCCGTTCTTGTGAAATCACCCTACAATGAAAGACGGATAAAAACAGTGTTCATATTAATGTAGTCCAACTCCTGCTACTCTTGATCCTTTGCAAACAGAACTTTCTGCAACCTTTACAGAGTTTAAGGACTATAGTGGTTTCAATAAATGTTATCTATTCACAGCGTGAGCAATCTATTGTACATTGTAACAAAAGACCATTTTCCTCTTAATGGCCCAATTTTATTTTGCACAAAGTTAAATCTCACTGAAAGTACTCAAAGTGAGTCAATGTTGGCCAAACATAATTGCACGGCTAATAAGTCATGGATGTTTGAATTTCATTCGTAAATCAATTTCTTCTCCAAGGACTATTTACACCTAGATTTTTCTAATCAATCAGCTTTATAATAGATTGAAACGATAACGCTAACATAACTTTGAAAAACTAAATTAACATGATCAATGATATTTTGCTTGTTGCATTAGCTTATTCAAGCAAGTTTCTGCATGTTGACTAATCAAACAAACTTTGCTTTGTAAAATGGTCATCAGTAATACCAAGTATATAAGTTTAGTTGTAGTCAACAGACTAAACAAGCCAGACCACTGGTATGGTCCTTTAAAAAGGTTATACAATTATTTTACAGTTCTTAACTCCATTTACGGACAGAAAAACAAAACTCAGATTCTGGTAGCAAGAACAGGACAAGCACAAGGACAATGTGCTCATTTAAGATAAGAGATAAGATAACATTCTATTGATCCCTCAGGGTGAAATTCTTGCAGTTAGGATTATCTGTCAGAAATAGACCCTGCTTTAATTATCTTATCAGGTTATAGCCAATGTATGCTTTCTAATCTGAACCATGGTCTTCCAAGCTTTATGGCATGGCTCTAGTCTGTTAGCCAGGAATCCAGACTGACCTGCACCGTTTAGCTGAACGAAGCGAATCAGTCTGGATTTCAGGCTGGTAGTCTGTACTCTGTAGGAGGCAAAGCCATCTAGAAAGGGGTCTGTTTGTGAGTCTGTGCATGTGTTTGTGTTGTCTGGGGCTAATCTTGCAAACTGCCAGACAGATCACCACCAAATGTCTTGTGCATGCGGTCAGCAGGCCACGGTGGTGCTGTACCTCCACACATTTTCTTTAAATACATATTTTTTTATATTTTTAAATCTAAATCAGATTGGTCAGTCAGATTGGGCTGAAACTTTGTCCAAATATGGAGTCATACGTCATAGATACATCATAGATGACTGATGTCAGACTGGCCACATGAAGTCATGCTATTATCAGACCCTATCTTGTTATTTTAAAGGGTGGATGACATCAGGACGAGCCATAACGTATGCACTGTCTGCAGCACTGCATAATGAGGACTCCTGCAAGTGAGCCAGAGCAAATATTACTTTGTCTAAATGAATAGCCTCAAACTATCGAGGACGATGACAAACTGAAATGCCCACTGACACAGAGAAGAGTTAGTTTGCATAAGCAATAATGAGATACGTACCTTGAGGGCAGCTGTGCCAGCATACTGTCTGCTAATGGTGTCTCCATTGTTGGCCCACATGACCTGATAGATCCTGTAGCACTTAGGAGGAAGGGGCTGCTCTGGAGGCATCACACCCAGCTTCTTCAGCTGCAGGAAGATGAGGTAGACGAAGAGAAGAGAGAGGTTTTAGTCGCCACGGGCCCTTTGTCACTAGTGTGACATCAGTGACCATAACATGACCATATGTTATGACTCATGGGACTGTTAGGGGTGTCCTGTGAGAAGGCTGTCTGAACTTTGATGCATGGAGCTCTCAACTCATTTGTATGCTGAATATTGTCCATCCTGTATGCACTTGTCTTCATGCCAGCAAAGCAGCTAAGTAATGATAGGCTCAGGTTTGAAATATTGCTTGTCCAGCTAGAGATTAATTCAAACAAGCAGCCCCAAAGATTATGGTGCCAGTCCTCATGAATCATAGCTCATGACTAATGTGTGAAAAATGTTCTATTCTAAGGGACGGACCCAGGGGGTCCCTGGTGTCTCAACCAGTTTGTGCACGGACCACATGTCTTGCATATGAGTTGGATAGAAGCCCCCCCTCTAAAAATGCAAGAAAGGAAAGTAACCAGGTACTTTTTACTTGAGTAGATTTCTCAAATGGTAATTTTTACTTTTACCTGAGTAATTTGTTATGGGAGTAATTGTACTTGGACTTGAGTACAGATTTCCATACTCCACCCACCCCTGTTCACATGTTTCCCTTCTCTCTGACCTTGGTTTCCTGTCTCTCTACCATCTAATAAAGCAGAAATTGCACAAAAAAAAATATAAATAATAATCTTAATGGGATGGACGCAGGCTAGAGGGGGTAAAAAAATCTCACCTGATGTTCCATCACTGCTCGAGCAATAGCAGCCTGAACTACATTGGTCCGGTCAAGACAGTCCATGCAGTTGACCCGGAATATGCCTTCCTGCCGGGATATGACTCCCGCTTGATCAACCCTAACACAGGAAGGTACAATCATTTAGCATGCATTCATGGAATTCAGATTTTAATCAGTTTTAATCCCAATAACAAGGGAGGAATCCCAACATGCATTACAGCCTGCTTAAAGTTGACCAGTGTTATTTTCCATGTAGTACAATCATGCTACTATCAAAGAATATGAGAGAAAGTTCTTAGCATGTTTTCAAAGTATCATGAAAACCTTGACAGTGACACTCACCAGCCCCATTTCATGTCAATGATGATGTCAGAGATGGCATCGGTCAGCGTTTGCACGTTCTCAAACTTCATACCTCGGCTGAGGAACAGGAAGGAGAGGAAAAAGAATAGGGGAAGTAAATACACTACAGAATAGTTAGTAGGGTAAAAGTCTACTTTCCGTAGTGCATCTCTTACCAGTGTTCGTGGAAGTCAAATGAGACATATGTGAGGTTTGGATTGTTGTATAGGAGGACTTGTTTGAGATATGAATCACCGATCACCTTCTCTCGTCCACCTTGGTCCACTAAGTTAACGATGACCTAATACATGATGAGAACAAACAATTATCAATCTATTTAATTAGCCCTCTGCTTAGCACAGTACTTTAGCCTGGTACAATATCGCCCCATCTGTTCAATGATTTAATGCAGCCATTGCTACACAAAACATAGACATTGGCTTAAAGTAAGATGCTACATACTAACTAGAGACATGAAAGTGACAGCCGTTTGCACCTCCCCTCTGCAAAGCACTCAGAAAACATACACATTTAAATGTTGTATTTATCTCTCATCATGAGACCTGGAATACATACAAAGCTGAACTTGTTCACCCCCTACAACCCTGTGCACTTCAGCTAACACAGGACATATGTCCCTCCCTTTCCTACGACACCCTGACCATTGCTCCAAGCGTCCTAGACTCTTCTCCCTCCTGGCTCCCAAGCTGTGAAATGACCTCCCCCCTCAGTCAGGACTGCAGACTCACTCGCCATTTTCCACTGCAGTGTGAAAACTCACCTCTTCAGACTATACCTCACTCCCTAGCACTCCTTATTCCTTGTATTACTTCTTGTTGCCTATTTCTTGACATTTATACTAAACATTCATGTATGTTGGTTCACGTTATTTATAGACTTACTGTTTGTTTGAGCACACATGCGAAGAATGTTATTTAGATTTTTAAACAGATGCTAGGTTTGATTTATCATTAATTATCATTAATAATTAATAATTAAATATCATTAATATTATAATAATCATGTCCGGGTAGCTCAGTTGGTAGAGCACTCGCCTTTGAATCACAGCTACTCGGGCACTACCAACTCAAGCATAAGCATATGAGTAGCACAGCTTGGGTAACTACTTGTACTGGGAGTGGACTGTAGGTGTGGCGTTGCACCTCAGCAATCCATCTCCCAGGGGTCTAGTGCAATGTAAAGGGGATAAACGCTCTTGTTGCTCAGCTGATACCGACAATAAGCCAGTACGACCTAATTACTTACAACATTGATACTATTCATAACTGATCAGAGAAATGGCAGCAAATTCATCCACTCACATTGAAACACATGATATCCATGAGTCTGGCTAAATAAATGACATTAGCTTTAGCATACCAAATTCTTGCTAATATAAGGATAGTTTGGTTGATACACAGACTAAGACAAAGGAATACACAAAACCCTTCAAATCTTTGCCAAGCACAGATGCATACTGGTCGTGCATCTCACCTGCTTTGTGTAGAGCTTCAGCTGTTCGTCAAAGTGGGAAGCAAAGTAAGGAATGGTCTCTTTCTCCCCTGAAACACCAGAAAAGGACACTTGTTGATCATTCTTTTAGCAGTAATAGAGCTACAGGCAAACCATTCTGTGAGATTGTTTACATCTTTGTGAGGTGCTATTTTTGCCAATAAAGTGATAACAAGCAGCTCGGTGTGTGCAGCTCAGTGTGAGGCCATGGGAGTTCTGAATAGTGTGCAGAGCACAGTCAGCACACTGACCTTTCTCCAAACGAGGCCGGGGGTTGTACCGGTAGCCCGCCTGGCTCCAAAAGACGGGCACTGAGCCGCGGCTCTGCACAAAGGACAGCGTGTGGCTGTGCACGTGAATCAGCTGCTCGGTCTCCACATAGTTGGCCACGTGACCATCTGTGTCCACTCCTCTGCGTTTGTACCGCATCCCTTTGGCGAGAAAGAATCTTTATTAACTGAAGCTTACCCATGTAATAAAGTATCCTTCACATTAGTCTCATAAAAACACGCACACCAAAAAAAAAACATGTACTGTTTATTAGCTAATAATACAAATCATATTTTGTTGAGGAATAGAAATGTGTCCAAACTGCACAGTGCATTGTGTGATCTTTCCAGTCTTATCTGTGCTCTAGCTGTGTGCTGTACCTGCACGGTGTCGGCTGCGTCGGGAGATGATGGCCACAGTAAAGCGGGGGTGGATGTCGTCCACGCAGGTGGCCTGGCCCGGCGTCGTCTCTGGGCTGCTCCTCTCCTCGTCAGAGGACTCGTTGTAGTTTACCACCAGCTCCTCAATCTGGACAAAGCCCTGGAGGATTGGCAGGACCCAGAAGTCTACTTCCGGGACCTGGAGCATTTAAGGCAGAGGACAAATGGGTGAGTTTATGTAAATATCCAGGCCTGCAAATGTCAAAACCATTATCAGTTATCACAAGGTATTTTCATGTTATGCAGATTAAGTTCTGGCAGTTACCCAGAGTGAACAGAAGTAACTGCCATATGTAAGCCTACATGGCTAGGGCTGTCACGATTGTGTAATAATTGTGACAGGCCTATACATGCCATGGCTGTCTGTGCTTTTACAGAAGAAATCTATTTAACGATGCAACATTAAGTCCTTTACCTGAAGGTCAATAAGCTCCTGGATCATGTGTTTATTCCAGAAGAACCTGTCATCCACCTGACAAAACATTAAGAACTTGTTGCAACGAACATAGATGCAAGAGCACATTGTGTAAAATGACAGTAAGAATACAAAAAATCAACACCTTCCACACATTTCTCTGTGCTCAGTAATAACAGTGCCTAACCTGTTTCCATAGGGGCAGGTTGGACCTGTCACAGTCTCCCTGGCGCTGCACGGTGTTAGTGAGGTCGTAGGTCAAGCTGTAGTAGAAGGAGTCGAAATCCATGAAGATCTTGTAGAGCTCATCAAGTAACCTCCTCTCCAGACGCTCCTTCTCCTTGTTCTCTTTGACCTGGGAAGCAGGGGTATACTAGATTGGGTAGTGGGTGGATAGGGAAGGAGAGTAGAGACAGCAATAAGTTGACACAGAGAAGAAGGAGTAGTTCTAGGAGAATATTTCACCTTTAACGATGACAAAGTTTTTCGTGCTCTTAGAGTACTTGTAGTCTTGTACTCTCATTGTTAAATTAACACTGAGGATTTTACTGTGCAGGAAAAGGTGTGTGGAAAAACGTAGCGGGAAAAACAGAGCCTACCTTTTTCTTGTTGACGGGAACGCCCACATTGGATTTGATCTGACTGAAGGTTTTCATGAACTTGGACTCATCTGGAGACTGGGTCAGTTTCTCTGGTCTGTCGATTCCAAAGTGATGCTTCTTGCAAAGCTGAAAAAAGTTTGATGATTGGACCAGTTTGGTAATACCATAATCGTTTGCATTTTAAAGTTTTATTTTACTAAATTGCATATATATTGGTTGTTTTTTTCCTAATCCACAATTTAGTCATTGCCAATTCCCACCATGTGTATAGTCCCTGTCACTGCCAACCCCTACTTGTTGGACTTGGGGAGGGTGTAGAAGACAACCATGTGTCTCCTCCAGTACACAACATGGTGTAGCCAGCTGGTCCTTTTCACGTGACATTGAGGAGTTTTACCAGAAGGGCAGAACACGTGCAGAGGAACATGCTATCCTGCCCAGTTACACTACCTGCTGAACAGGCACCTCGACCAAAATGTAGGAGTCACTACTTCACCTTCCCTGCCGGCCTTCCACCTGCAAACATGGTAGTGGGCACGAACTTTACCCCCAGCACCGCTTGGACTAGGTCTTACAATGCCCGAGACCTGTGCAGGTTCGGGTCTGTGGTTTATTATGGTCAATCGGGTCTGGTTCGGTTCAGATTCTATTACCCATGAAGAGCTCTAGCTTGGACCCAAACACTCAAAAACACTGAAACAAACACTCAAATCACTCAAAACAACTCAAGCGCTATGGATCAAAGCTATGGTGGGCCAAATGGGATTTACAACCTGAATAATACTCTAAAACTTCTAACTAGGATTAAAGCTACAACAACAACAAAAATAACAGTATTCCAGATAATCACACTACTGCCTTAAAACAAACCTCCAACTACTAATAAACTACAGGGATCTCTCGCAGGAGAGGAATAATCATTCTGCAGTATGGGAGGATGTATTTTAGGCAGGGGACTAAAAACACATCTAAGAATGACTATCCAACTGTGATATTACTCACTTGAAAATACTCCTCCTCATCATCCATGAAGCTCCCCTGAAAGACTGAAATCTTAGCAATATACTGATTCCTCTGAGATCTCTTTGCATTAATGTACGTTAATGAAATCAAATTTATTTTGCAGCCCATTTCACTTTGTAGCAGTGTCAGCCCATCCTGAGAGATGAATTATACATCATACTAACTCATATAAATGGTCTGCATGGGTACACTGAAGAAGAATACCTGTATCAACAGAGTCAGGCTTAATTTACCCCAAAATGGCCAAGCTACAAGCTCACAACGCGATGTATCGCATGAGCTTGTAGATTCACTGTCTATTTTGAATGCCAGAGTAGAACTCAAGCTTCAGAGAGCTGAAGAAAAATGATTAGAATACAATCCCACAAGCAGTGGTCGACAAAGTATGTAAATACTTGACTGCAATTTACAAAATAAATAAGAAATACATATATAATGTACTTAAGTTCTGTACTCAAGCAAATGTACTTAGTTGCTGTCCACCACTGCCCACGAGCAGAGCTTAACATGACTCAGAACAATGTTGGCTAACACACCTCCAGCTCCAGCTCCAGGGGTTCCTCTTCAGACAGTGGAATGACGGCTATCTTGGTGATCTTGTAGACCTTGTGGTCTCCTGGCAACTGGCCGATCAGCGCTTTCTGGCGGATTAATACAAGACCGAGAGGAAGATCTGCCAACAGGAAAGGGGGGAGGGGGTGAGGGTGGGGGTGGATGCATCATCATGAGCACTAAATTCCCCACATTCTAAAAGGTGTGACGAAACCAGCTGTGATGAAGCTAAACTATAAATAAACAATAAAATGGCAAATGGACATTTAAGTCATGCCAATCCACGTGATTTGTTAGAATAATATAATTGATCAAGCCATTTTTAGGATGTACACACACACACACACACACACACACACACACACACACACACACACACACACCCCCCAATGATCAACTTCCTACAGACCTACACATAGGCCTAATATCGTGTACAGTACATACTACATAATTGTATCTAATCCTGTGTTGTCATCATCCTACGAGCTTTCCTCTATTAAGGTGGTGACTGGTCATTCAGCTAAATTACTCATCTGTAAGCAATTGCGAGCTTGGAGAACAAGATGACAACAAGGCAGTTGTCACACATGTTCTAAAGTTATATAGCCTACATCTTCACAAGCCATATTATGTGACTGGAAGATATATGAGTCATGATGACTGATGCAGAAGTAGGCAAGACGGAATAGATAGAAAACATGATATTCTAACAAGCAGATGACATTTGTATTTCAACAGTGTAGAAACACATTTACTATCTATTATGCTTAATATGCTTACACTGTGATAGGAATAGGAGGAATAGATAAAAATGAGAAAACATGATCTAGAAAGCAGATTACAGTATACAGGATGTCAACAGTGAAATCCTGTATATTTGGGCCCGCAGTGTCTTGATAAAGTAGAACAATAATATTAACAGTATGTGATGTAATTGATGGTGTATAATATATCATCATTATTCAGTAGGTCAGGTTGCAGTGAAATAAAGTTGAACAGTTTCATCAACAGCATAGTCACCAATAACTACTTGGACCCTAGCCTCCCTATTCTGGGCAAGTCATAACACGCACACATTCCGCAAAAAATAGCAGATCTACAAGCTCACAACAACACATTGCAATGTGCCTCGTTGTGAGCTTGTAGAGCTAAGAGAGTTGGTGTAGGGGGGGGAAAGGAGTGGGACAAGGACAGACCCCTGAGGGACTCCGATTAACGAAGTACGTATGGTTTAAGTGGTTAACACACTATTCTTTACAACTAGACTTGCTGACGCAATTATTTCACACCCTTCCATAAGTGACAAATGCATTGTATAATCAGACATCTTAATTATCCTGTTCACAGCAACAGAGGAAATATGTTATGCATGTATGTTATGTCTCTCAGCTACGCAAAGCAGAGAAAACAACTGAGGGTGATGTGCTCAAATAACTCACTTACCTGTGTGAAGTTGTATTTTTCCAATGACGCCCTCCACCATACCCAAGCACACTGGGTTCCAAGCTAACAACAGGTCTGTTGCTGAAATGAAACATTGAACATGGAAATCAAACTTCAGTTCTGAAGTGGAGAGCAGATGAAGCAGAGATACAGTACAGGCCAGATACAAGCTGGCTGTAAAGATGTAAACTAACTAACCCAGAATGAAGCATCATGTTCAAACCTTATGCAAACCTTTGTGTACTAAGGCCTGAATTATCAAACAGGTAGGTTTACCTTGTAAAAAATAAACAAGCTAACAAATAACTATTGAAGCTTAGTATGTTCTTGAGGCTATTGGATATAATAGCTACAACATTTTGTTCCCATGCTTCCGATGCTTTGCGATACAGTCACTCAGAGTACATGTGCAACTTGTCAGAGTTCATGTGCAACATGTGACATCATGCTATGAGCAGAAGGCCCTTACTAAGTCTGTTAACAGGGCTTGGAGGCTTGCCATGTTCCAAGAACATTTGGATAAACAGTTCGACTATTCAGCTTACAGCAAACACAGCCTGATTTAGCCTAGTTCAAACGAGAAACATCTAAGTGTTAACAAGTCTTACTTCATTTACTAGTCTTTTCAAGCATCTAGCCAAGCATGCAGTAAGTGATGGCCATGGAAATGCCTGACTTGAGTTCCAGTTTAAGTCTAAATGGCATGTCAGGAAAACTGGCTAGGTCAGGACTCAGGGCTGATGGGGAATTGAGTCATATAGTGTAGAAAGTTATTAAAATGGTAAGGGTGTGTCCAAAGACAGTAAGGAACGGAAGCCCCACGAGCTGCCAGCAAAGGGTGGGTGGGGAGTATATTCTGTAGGCAGCCCAATACAATGACTCTTCCTGTTATATGAGCCAGAGAACTCTATGTACAAGGGAATTGGCTGTGTGGGCCCACCAGTGAGGAAGGTCTAGATTTATGTACTTTAAAAAAACACACAGCCTGGTTCAGAATCTGTAATATCATGGAAATCCACCACTGTACTAGTGTAAGCAGGGCACATGAGGAGTGGAAACCCTTTTCCAATTAAATAATGGAACAGTGGTGCAACCCAAACCTGTTCAGGCTGGCCGCACACACCCATATGACTTCAACCAATAAGGAGCGCAACATTCACAGCCTTTTAGTATCTCTGATGACACTTTTCTGTAATTTTGGGCTGTTGGCCTAAAATTAAATGTTTTCTTATACTCCCAGTCCCATTGCCAAAGAGGGCCCATGGGAGTGCTCTAATCATCAATCTGTGATGTAGTGTGAACTGCTCCACCAACAATGAATGACACATTAACTTTAATAACATACATTTTTGGGTTTCAACTTTAAGTTCAAAGTTAAAGTTGAAACCTACAGATATATGAGTATCTGTTGTGGTGTAAGCTACATAATCATCTGAGGCACTGTAAATCAGTTACTGTAACATTTTCTGATTGGAATTTATGAGACAGGTGGTAGAAGCCTCGTGAATTGAGAATGCGTAGGGAAATGTTCACATAACTGAACTGTGCAAGTTCAAATACACCATATTGTAACTTGATAAGAAAAGGTGACACTTGTGTCTGTACTACGATCAGGGTAGTAGCCTGGTGGTAGTTTAACTTTCAGTGTGTAACATTAGAAGCAAAACACCAACTTTTGAGTCCATGTGTGTGTGGCCGACTGGCTGTGCGGTGTACTTTCAAGTTGCACAATGCATTTTACATGTAAGTAAGCACAAATCTGAATTGGTATACAGCTACACTAGGTTAATACATAAGGTTAGAAACAGCAACTACGGTGACATTTAACTAGAGGCATGCCATGGCCAGAGACAAGACAATACATTGCCAGACTATACATTATCCTTGTAAATGTAATGCTCTGGGCTTGATGTCTGTCAACTCATACAGTACTTATATAGAGTGTCAAGGCTAACAATCCAGCTTTCAGTTGTAGTCAGTGGTGGAAGAAGTACTCTGGTATTTTACTTAAGTAAAAGTATCAATACCACAATATAGAAATACTCTGTTGCAAGTAAAAGGCCAGTGTTCAAAATGATACTTGAGTAAAAGTACAAAAGAATTGGCATCAACATATACTTAAAGTACCAAAAGCAAAAGTACTAAAATGTTTGAAAATAGTAGATCTACAAGCTGTTAGCTCACAACAGCTTGTAGATCCGCTATTGTCAAATAGCTAGTATGTATAAAGTAGGGCTGAAGTGGTTACTGTATGTTTTATAATATAATAAATTATATCTGCAAAGTAACTAGCAACTACAGTTTTCAAATAATTCTAGTGGAGTAAAAGTACAATATTTGCCTCTGAGATGTAGTGGAGTAGAAGTAAAAGAAAATTGGAATTACTCCAGTAAAGTAAAAAATACCTCATAATTGTACTTAAGTACAGTACTTGAGTAAATGTACTTAGTTACTTTACACCACTGGTTGCAGTCATAGATTATTATTAGACCAACTATACTTGCGGGTTGTCTTATCAGAGCAGACCAGTGTTCTAATACATTACCAGGTCTAAGGCTCATGGTCCCATCCTGTCGGCTACACCACAGAGCCCGGTCCCCGCTCTGCAGAATGTAATGGTCCTTGGCTTGAAACAGCTCCATCACGTCCTGGTTATGTACACTGTAAACACAGTCAGTGGCTCCCGAACGCGTTGCGGTCGGTTCGGCTTTAATTAACGTTAGATTAATTAATGTCCCTCACCGTGCCCTGGTAGAGGACCTAACCCTACCCTAACCCTACCTAGCTACCGCCTAGCTGTGGTCCTAGCTACCGCCTAGCTGTGCCTAGCTCGCCCCAGATCGGTTCCCACTTCCCACCACACAGGCGGAGCTGAGCTAGCTGGCTAGCATCATGCTAGCAGCGGCAGCAGCTGGATGCTCGTCGTCGGATCTGCTGTTAATTCGATTAATGTACATATTAATGACCCTTTCCGTGAACAACGAAGCGTTCCGTTCCGCAGACATGTTGCTGAGGCTCACATTCTATACGTCCCGTGCGTGTGGAAGTGTTCCTAGAGACGATGTTTTTCCTTTTCATTGTTTTTCTTTATTTTTTTTTCTCATACAGAACGAACCCGACTGACTGTTTCCTGCTCCTAAACAATGTCACGTGACGTGTACCTGACTGAGTCATACCAGCAGGTGCTGTTTTTGTTGCTACAGCCTTTTCTTGTAAAAACTAATATTCTCAAAGACTTATTGTTTTTTTCCGGTGCACCACCACTGTAATGACACTTTGATTATATTTACAACTAATTTAGTTTTATTGACAAAAACCGTAAACCATAAAAACAATACTTTCATGTTACTTTTCCATTTAAAGGGCAAGACCACTTTGGTAGAGGTTTGGGTTGTGTTGTTAACTTGCCATGATGCAACTCCAAAGGTGGGCAAGAAATACAAAATAATTGCTCCATTGATTAGGAATTGATAATTCAAAATATGTTCCTCATTGACTTACATCTCTCAGCTCTCAAAGTCACTCTTTTAGCACATAAACGAACACAAACAAAGTTGATTTAGACAATATAGAACATCACCAAACCCAGTACTGTTTGTTTTTTAAATAAAAATGTCAACTTGACAACTTCCTGTTGATTTTACTATCCAGTCCGGGTTTTCTTCCTAATAAAAATAGCAACATCAACAGGAAATTTTCATTTTTATGAAAATAAAAATAAACTGTACTGGGTTTGGTGATGTTCTATAATGTCTGAATCAACTTTGTTTGCATTAGTTTACGGCAAGCCTCTACCAAAGTGGTCTTGCCCTTTAAGGTTCTTGCCTACATTATGCATTTTTCTATATTATATTTTAACATTTTAATCATTTGATTTCACATTCTGCTTTTAGAAACAAATCTCATTTAATAATATATATATTTTTAGGGGGGCTGACCAATTTTTGACTGAAATAAATACAAGTCAGACACATAGTAATGCAGCTGCCTTAGTATTTCCGTGCCTCACAGTGTATGATCTCACCTACCGTATGTACATGGTGAATTAATAGCAAAGATTTGTATTCATGACTAGTCAGGGGCCCCTGAGGAAAAAAAGGTTGAGAACCACCAGGTCCCCAACACAGAGACAGTTGTTATTCTTCTTACCTTTGAGACTACTTAAGTGGAAACTTCAGGCAGAGTAGTTAAGCAGTGAAAAATATGTAAACTGATATAAATGAATTGGTCAATTCAAATCAATTCAGTTACATTGATTCAGTATTATGGCCCCACACACCCAAGACACGAACAATTCTATCTGCTGTACAAAAGCCAAAGTAAAAAATAGACTTGGATTTTATTGGCCTACTATCTAATCTATCTTTATGTGCTACTGTGGGTTTTGTAAAACTCACGTGCCAACATTTGCTCAATATACCACTCGTGGCAAGAATGACAACCCAAACATTGTTCAAAATCAATGTCAAATATATTTTTATTTGCAACCGTACCAATGTGACTTGGCTTCAACACTCCACCCGCCTGCTACAGAACTCATAAGCTGTGACAAACACTAAGCCATAAGCCATAATTTGTAAATCTGTTGTTGTTTTTAAGTTAAAATAGATACCGAGAAAGTCTTTGTAGGAGAGGTACAACTTACAGTTTGGCTTATTATAACAACACCCCATAATATCAGTGCATACAAACAATCAGAGTAGAGTGTAAGTATACATTTTTATGCTGTTTATACATGAAGAATAAGGGTCATTCCACCCAGATGTCTTTCCCTGAAATTGAGAATTCTTCACCGTTTGCTTGAGAAATGCCATTTTGCTGTAGGTTCTTTTACAAATTGTGGCTTTGGCAGCTATATAAACACTCTTAAACTGTAATTCATAATTAGCAGCAAGTGCTGATTGTCTTACATCTCAAGTAAGATATACAGCTCACATCCATTTCTGTCATTATACATTAATAAATGTACCAAAAATCACAAATCATAACTTTAAATTGTTTTGATTAAAATATATTGATATATTGTGTTGAAGTAACAACAAGTAAACCATTACACATATAAACACACAAACAATACACCAACCAAAACTTGTGTATCTGAAATATTCCAAATGAAATGCAAATGCTGTTAAAGGTTTAATGACATTCACTTTTACACCACATTCAAAGTCTTTGTCCTGGTCCTTCAAAAGTGTACAAAAAGTTTTAAGTGAAAATTCCATTCCAGTGATCCATGGCAGGTGTTTTTCTCTCACATTTCTAAAGCCTTTTCAACTGCAATGAAAAAAGAAATCTTTGCCTGCGGGTGTCGCTGGTGAGGGATTTTGCCTGTCAATCATCGCCTCTGCTCCGCCCCCCCCCAAAGGAAAGGATAGGGGAGGGGAGGGGCGAGGAGGAGAGTGGGCGGGATTAATCGACTGTGACCTCACTGTCGAAGGGCCAAGCTCAGATTACTTTTCAGCCTAATTATTCAGAAAACCCCAGACCACAGAAAATCCACTGAATGTTCTAAGTTCAGGTTTTTTGGGTGTAATTGAGGTCATAAAACCCCAAATAAAACATTGAAAATAAAAAAAGTGAAAATGAATGTCATGACACCTTTAAGCATGTTGCATTTCAAAAATGGTGGCAAAAGTGCAAAGATAGCAAAATAGGTAATGCACCAAAAAGCAGCATCTAACAAACAGCTTCACTGTGTTCTGTGACAAAGCAGCTATGTGACTAGAAGGAACAAATGGCTTTCTGCTGACTGAGTCTTACAGTTTGTGCAATTGCTTTTAAACACAAACCAAAGTCCTCTGGTACTAGATGGCGTTCTTCTGAGTGAATATAAAAAGGCTTCACACATCATATCATCAAGTAAAAGGCAACTACACATAAACATAATGAATTCTTCTATTTATCAATAAAGGCCTCATATTGAATTTCCATATTTAGTCAAATTCGTTGCCAGCACCGTGATCATGACAGTTGTCATGTTATGAAGACATTGGCACTACAAAGAAGGCAGCAACATTGGCTTGAAAAACATGACTGAACGGAAATACTAACACTTAGTGGTGAATGCCAGGAAATACCAATACTGTTAATTAATCAACACATGCAACCGAAAGTTCAACAATAGCCAATAGAGAGGAGTAAGAGAGATGGCTTCAGACTTCAGCTATACAATAGGTACTCTATCCCTTATGATATCTCTCTTGCCACCTCAACATTTCCCTTGGTGATCATACTGGGATCCCCCTTCTCTGGTAAGGTGTCACCCTCCCCTGACATCTCGCAGGGAGGCTCAGGCAGCTGCTCATCCAGTTGCTCCAGGGTCTCCAGTATGGTCTGCACACGACGGACTCCGTCACGCCTCCCCTGCCGCACATCCACACGCCCCTCTGGGTCTATAGAGTCCAGGATTAAAAGCTCTTTCGTCAACAGTTCCTCCAGTAGTAAGTATTTCTTATCATTCTTTTTCCCACTGAAACATTTCACCTCCTGCTCCAGTTTGGCAACTCTTTCACAAATCTTCTGTACTTTTGCCAATCCTGGGTGAGCTGGCAACTGAGCTGCCGGTTCACCCTCGACCTTACCAGATGGGACCTCTGGAGGAACAGTTGCTGAGTCCTGGGTCTCTGTTTTAGGAGGTATTTGGACTGTGATATTCGCTGTTTGGTGTGGCTCCTGTGATTGCTGGAACTCTTGTTGTTGATGTGATTTTTCAGGTTGCTGGGGCTGTTGGAAGTGTTGTTGCTGTGGGAACTGTGGTGGCTGTTGGAACTGTTGCAGTGGGGACTGGGGCGGCTGTTGGAAGTGTTGCAGTGGGGACTGGGGCGGCTGTTGGAACTGTTGTAGTGGGGACTGTGGCGGCTGTTGGAACTGTTGTAGTGGGGACTGTGGTGGATGTTGAAACTGTTGCATTGGGGACTGTGGTGGCTGTTGAAACTGTTGTTCCTGTGAAAACTGTGATGGCTGTTGGAACTGTTGCAGTGGGGACTGTGGTGGCTGCTGGAACTGTTGTTCCTGTGGGAACTGCAGTGGCTGTTGCATCTCCTGTGATGGTGATTGTTGCGCTTGCTGAGGCGGTGGTTGTGGCTGTGGGAACTGCTGAGATTGCTGTGGCAGTGGTTGTTGGAACTGTTGTGCGTGTTGCGATGGCAGTTGCTGGAACTGTTGAAGATGCGGCTCCTGTGGCCACTGACAGGTAGCTTCTGTGTGAACAGACTGGGGGAATTGGGGATTCTCAGGTCTTTGTAGACTGCCTGGTTGTTCTTGTTCCACTTTCAGGGGTACATCTCTTGTGAGGACATGTTGCTGAGCCTGTGAAAATCAAAGTAAATTGTCATCAACACCTTCCCTCATTCTCTGTAAAGTGTGCTCAACTTGTTTTTAAGAGGCTTGAAATGTTCATTTTCTCACTGTTGACCAGCATCATTGCTGTCATTGTATGAATGAAATGAAAGAATATGGGTGTCTTCTTTTCTTTAAATATACGTATATGTGTATAATTGTATGTATTCCCACAGCCATTATATTTATCTTTGTTTATTTTATGTGAATAACGATGAACTTCCCTGTGTGCGAAATGTGCAATATAAATAAAGTGTGACTTGACTTGACTTAACGATCTCTGACCATATGGGTACCACTAATCAAGAACACTTAATTAAAAATGATCACCAATCATCGTCAAGTCCAGGAACTGTATGTATCGATCTTGTGAGCGACGTTACCTGCGGCCTCTCTCCCATGACCTGTGCTATGACAGGAGATTGGCTCCTCATATGGGGTGGGAGGTGTATGGGAGCAGCATCACGATGCTGGGACAGTAGAATGGGAGAGGCCCTCTCTCTGGGATGCTGCATAGCCCCGTAATGACCGGCCCAGTCATCTGGCTGATAGCGATGGAAGGATGGCTGATGCTCGGCGTAAGGGACGCGCTGAGAGTAGACGCCGGGGTTTATTTGAGCCTGTGGCTGTGCTTGGCCTCCTCCGCCTTCATGGATCACTCGGATGGGGATGTAGCCCGCCTGAAGGCTGTTGCTGCTGGGTCGTGGAGGCTGGTACAGAGGAGCACTGTGAGCCTGAATGATACAAGACAAGTTTCAAGGTTTTTTATCATCGCATGCGCTGACAGTACAGCTGTGTCAACATTGTGGGGAGTAAAGTTCTTGTACTCAGAGCCTCCTCCACACAGTGTGGACACATGCAAAAATACAATAAGAAGATCAAAATTGTCAAAAGCAATAAAAGAAAAAGAGCAAATAAGTACAAATAGCATGTGTACAATACGAATAACATTAAATAAAAGTTAGACCAAGTCATATCTGTGTTTGTGTGTGTGTGTGTGTGTGTGTGTGTGTGTGTGTGTGTGTGTGTGTGTGTGTGTGTGTGTGTGTGTGTGTGTGTGTGTGTGTGTGTGTGTGTGTGTAGCAAAATAGTAATGACATGCCCAAAGAAGGGCCACCAGGTTGAAAGTGGTTAATGAATATATGGTTGCAGACTAGAAAACGCCTATCTATAACATGTGTGTTGCATGTCACATGTAGTCTACATGTCACATGTAGTCTACATGTGACATGTAGACTACATGTCACATGTAGTCTACATGTAGTCTACATGTACATTGAGATGCACTCAGCAAGAAAATGTTGGAGAAAATATGCATAATATAACTGAATTTGAGGTTAAATGGGAACACTAATGGGTGACAATTGCCACACTCTGAGACCCCAAATGACGCCCCTGATAGCAAGGATTCTAATCTTACCCCATTCTCTGTCTTTAGCTTCCTGTGTCTATACACTGTCCTGTCTGAATAAAAGCAAACGCTGGCACAAAAACAATACCAAAACAAGCATTTACATGAATCTCACCTCAGCTGTTGGCGAAACAGGTGAGCAGGGCATGCCAAGCTCAGAGGGACCGCTTTCTGGGGGACTTTGTAACGGAGATCTAGGCCTGAGGTTGGGACCTATTGTGGGGGAGGGGGCCCGTCCGTCTGATCGAATATTCTGTAAAGTAGCCGGCTGGATGTAGGAATGACATGGGTACTGCTGCTGTCGGAGCTCTGCACCGTCGTGGAAGACTGGGATCGGGACGTACCCCTGGCGAAGAACGGGATGTTTCATCTCCCTTACAAAGGTCTTCTGTGCCTCCTGAGGGCTTGGTTCAGGTGTTGTGCTGGGTCCGTTGGGAGGCACTGGGCTAACCTGGAAGATTAGGGAAATAATTGAAGATATTATTATCAACATTAAGATAATAAAGCTAATGATAATGAACTCTATAAAGCCATTATATCATTACTTGTCTGGACAGAAATGGAATTTAACCAATTGGGCTACATACTGTAACTACTATAGTTATTATATTTGAAAAGTTATCCTAATACTGTAAAGTGCAGACCTTTTAGATGTATTCCCATTTAAAATGTCTATACTGTTTAAATATGTATGTATCTATGTTTGTATGTCATTTACAAATGATTATTTACCAGGATGATGCCAAAATTGATAATAAAGTACTTCAGCAACTTACTGACTGAATACACACTTCTTGCATATAACATTTAAATAGTAATACTTATCAGGATTCACATTTTGCATAAGGTACTGCCAATTGAAAATATATAGATATAATACAATAATACAAAATGAATCATCATTCCATTCAATACCGTACAGTAAGCTATCAAACTTTACAAGTAAAGTTAAAGGTAGGGTAAGGGTGATATTATTGTTATTTTTTTTTGTTAAAAAGGTTAAAGTACTAAATTCTGATAGTAATCATTGCTACGGACCGTTTGTTCGGTCACAGGGGTCTCTCCAGCTCTTTAGTAAACAGAATATAGTACATTTTCAGGTAGGTGACAAAGTTTAAGCCAATCAGGAGAGAGCACTGAAAATGCATTTTCTGTTTAATAAAGAGCTGGAGAGACCTCGGAGACTCCTTTTACTGAACAAACACTCTATAGCTATGAGTACTATCAGAATATAGAGCTATTTAACACTTAATTTAACAAAGGTAAATCACTTACCCTACCTTTAAAGACTAAATGTGACTGAGAAGGTCTTCACTGCACAGAGATAGTTTACGTATAGGGCTATAGATAATGTGACATTTTTATAAGGGATGGCAAAAGTATCACTTCCCTGACCATTTAAAGAGGAAAATGACATAGATAATGTGTATGTTAAGGGCTGTCTATGGCAGCCAAGAAGAGTAAAAGCAACAGGTCTATTGATAGTGCAGCATGCATGCCACATACTGTGGGGGTACAAGGATTCATTTTATATATAGTAAATATTTCACTGTACTGTATAACTTTAACATTTTCTTGAAACTTTAAAATGACAATACATAAAAAATATGTCCCCTGGATATAAGTAAGACACCACAGTAATGCTGACATTCGTTCTGGCACCTTGATGAGCACCTTCTTCTACAATGTGATTCTCATTAAAATAACAAAAATGTTCTCTGCGCAGCTGTCAAAAAGTGGAGTAGGCAGGCAAGCTTGACTACAACATGAGCTTACGGACCTGGACAGCTGCCTTGGCAACAGCAGGGCATATTATCAGCAAACTACATGATCCAGAGTCTAGATCAAGTATTTTGCTGATAATATGCCCTGCTGTTGTTGTTAAGGCAGCTGTCTAGACAATGGGCCTTTACATGCAATTATGTGCGGTAAGGTGAATAATGTCCAATTAAAGGTAGGGTAAGTGATATTTTTGGGTTAAAACAAAAAGTATTTTGTTAAAAGATTAAAGCACTATATTCTGATAGTAATCATTGCTATAGAGTGTTTGTTCAGTGTCTCTCCAGCTCTTTAATAAACAGAAAATACATTTTCCGGTAGGTGTCAAAATCTCAGCCAATCAGGAGAAAGTACCCATTTTTAAGCTTCATTTTTATAGTGTTCCAGTTCCAATTTTGCCCGCTCATTTCTTAGTGTCATCACTTCCAATTTTTCACTTGTTTAATCTGTATCCTGATTGAGTTCTCTATCCTGATTGGATAAAATTGGAAATTAAACTGAAACTGAAACGAAAATGCATTTTCTGTTTTATAAAGAGCTGGAGAAACAAGGAGACTCCTTTTACTGAACAAACACTCTATAGCAATGAGTACTATCGGAATATAGAGATATTTAACACTTATTTTAACCAAAGAAAATCACTTACCCTACCTTTAACCACTTTAAACCTATACTATGTCAACTGCATACTGTTTTCAAATAGTAAAAATAGCATCTATAGAAGCTCACAACACTTTGCTTTGCAACGCCTTGTGAGATTGTAGATCTGCTTTTTTTCACTGAATGTTTGCCTATTTTCACAGATTTTTCACCCTATTTTTGGCAAATGTACAGCTATAATAACATTCCCAAAATAGGGACACAGGGTTCCTGTGGTTAACAAACATACAGTATAGCTGTCAGTGGGGGGGGGCTGAACAACTGCTTAATTGTCCTCCAATGTTGACTTCCTCTTGATGATGATTTTTTACAGCCTTCAGCTGGTATTTCAGAACCCGCATTAAAATTCAATACGTATTTGTTTCAGTTTCAATGAATAACAATTTGAACCGACATTGCAGTTGAATAAGCGAAGAGTTTGCTGAGCTTTTTGAAGTGATCATACGTTGGTTACAATGCTTGTATTTGCATTGCTCAGCAACTGTATTTTTTCTGGGTGTACTGTAGGTACTAAACTGAGTTGGATAAGATGATTCCCTCAGCTTTATAAAATGGGATTATTTTTGATTAATTCATTAATACAGGTAATGGGGATGTCCAGCATTCCTTGTAATGTTTTATAACAGACATATTGTGACACATAAGCTGCAAAACAACTCCCACATAGGCCTTTTGGTATTGATTTGATGCTGTCCCATTCCCAAGTTAGGCTTGTCATTCTTCTTGTTAGTGTGTATGATTGCTGTGAATGTTGACTTTGTAAATTGGTTTGATTACACATATCTGAACTTTCTTTTTGGTCTTAATACCCGATCCAATCACGTTGCTAAATCTCATAAAACTTTCGAATTACTAAATATGTGTGGCTTTCCATTCTAAAAAAAGAAAAAATGAAAAGAAAAATGAAAAAGAAACCTACACACCACTGCGATAAAATTCAATTGTTTTTTTTTCAGAGAGAACAGAATTATGAAATAGTTCGGAACGACCCTTTGCCCTCTGCCATTTCAGCAAGGGACACTGTTCACTGCCAGCAGCATTGCACCAATTTTATCTCCTGACAGCTGTGTCTTTCCAGCAGATTCTTCGAGGCACTAACTTTGGACAACAGCAAGTGTCGATCTCTCAAACGCAGATGGCAACTGGTCGACCATGAAATGAAAGCTATACCACAATCTCTCAACATCACAGTTCACTGACCGTGTTTTTACAGAGGAAAACCAAACAAAATCCATGTTGACTTGACTGTCATTTTGCAGGCAGGCCAGCAGCGCCTCTATACTCAGTATAGGCTAGTGGTTCTCAACCTTTTCAGGCTGTGACCCCAAACTTTGACTCAGTGCCACAGATATTGTGAGCTTGTAGAGCTGATCTACAAGAGCATGCGCCTCGCAGTGCGTGTTGTGAGCTTGTAGATCAGCTATTTTCTAAATGTTTGCCTCTTTCTTGTATTATTTGGCAATTTGGCCAATGTTTGACCAGTTTTTATAGTAGGCCTATATTTTGTTGATTACTTTTGATGCAGTAATGGTCTTTTTCTTTTCTTTCTTTCTTTTTTTAGGTATTAGAAAGGTCTTAAAAGTCCTTAAATTGTCACTTTACTGTCATCTGGGGACCCCCCTCAAAAGCATGTGGGGACCCGACCCCCTGGGGGTCCCGACCCGTAGGTTGAGAACCACTGCAGTAGGCGAACTGTTAACGGACGCACCTCAAATCCTTGTAAGGAAAAAGTTTTTGCAACTGGGAATGTGGACATTTAGACGGCGGGGTGTTTAGCCAAACGTAAAAATAAAAGGTTATCACACTGTTAAAACCTCATATAGGTAGCCTGACAACATACTGCAATGTGCGTCATCGAGCAATCACACGCTTAGATCATAACACAAGAATATAACGGTCAATCAGCCGTTATATTAAGAGGGGGAGGCGATCGAGACACGGCCCTATGACACAACATGCAACATAGACATGATGATTAAAATAATACAACAAAACAACGCAGTTATAGCCTAATCTATGCTTTAGTAACCTACGTTTGCCAATCAGAAAATAAATAAATAAACTGTGACATCAACGAAATAAAGATGTAAATAGATGTGAAGAATATTTTAGGACATGGAGTTAGTTAACATGCAGAACTTTATACTCTCTCTTACCTTTCTGACATCATCTCGTCTCGGGTCGTTCCAGGTTGTCGTGTGATTATTATGATCCACAAAGAACGGCCATCCTGTCTGGGGGTCAATCTTTACTTCCCAGCCGAGGGGGAGAGGGTCGTGGTGATTATTGTTATGTGCCATTGCTACCATCGGCGACTGTGTCCTCATGATGTTCATGATGGCTGGTGAATACTGAGACATTTTATAAAGGACACGGACGCTTTAAAGAGTCTTCCAAGTGACGTGGGAGAAGGGGGCTGGACTGGAGCCTGGACGTTTCTCGAAATAGCGCGATCGATGTTGAAGTCGGGAATACCGCCCCGAAACACAGTCGCCCCGGGGCAAGTCCGGCGACCTCGGAACGGTTGACACCAGGTATTCCGTAACGTAACCTCAGTAAAACGATGCCAAAACCTAACCTTATTACTAAACGTAACCCCAGTAAAACTATACTATGCCTAAACCTAGCCTTATTCCTAAACTTAACCTCAGTAAACTATGCCTAAACTTAACCTCAGTAAAACTATGCCTAATTCTTAACGTATTCCTAACTTATCCTCAGTATAAAATAAATACAAGAATACAAGAACCGCTGGCGCTGGGGCGAGCGGTCCGTGAAAAAAATAATAATGGGGGTGAGCGTGTTTTGGGGCGAGATTTCCGGTTACCGAAGTCGGCAGACTAGTGGCGTGTGTTCCAGTCTAGAAGACTTATCATTAATCCGTTTTTCATGAATGCGACTACGATCATAACAATGCATTTAATGCATGACGTCTCTTACCAGTTGTCGAGAAGACTGATGAAGTTCCAGTCGTCTCTAGTGGGTGGGCTACTGTGTGTATGTTAAAATGATTGCCATGTTTGGGAAAGCCCTTCTTCCCCGTGGTGGTGGATGAATGCCATACCAACAAGGTGGATACTGTCACATTCTTTAAGTCGATACAGTAACATCATTGTATCAGGATCATTTGCAGGAGGGGGGGGGGGTGATTAATCCACTATCACTTCGATTAATTGCAGGACTACAATGGAAACAAAACCCCCTTAGGACTGTTTGTGTTTTAGCATTATTGTATAATTGTACCTCTGTACTATTTTGCAAACTGTTAATAAAGTATTCAATCAATCAAAATAAAATAAAAACAGAAGGCATCCTCATTATCATAATCTTCACCCGACTCTTTAGAACTCAATGAGACTTAATGAATGTAAATAGCTCTGCCAATTGTTTTGTTGGTTGTTTATTCTTTGTTTTTTAGTTTTATTGTGTGGGTCTGAAGCTGAGCCCATGTTTGACATTTTTTCGCATGCTCTTGTCCATTCATAAAGTCTTCCAGACGTATAACACAACAGATTCATATTAGAATATACATAATAAAATAGTAGACTGCCTGTAAGGTTCCAGATCATATAGCTTTTTCTTTCACACATGGTGTGCTCTTTCTATATTTGAGTTGTAAAGAACATAAAAAAGACTTCAAAATCCCACTTCATTATTGTGGTAACTGGTGTGGTAACCTCACTTTGACACCTCAATTCCCACAGACAGCTTATCAGCTTCTGGAAACATCCTGGTTTCAGGCCACTGTGACTGTCCAATGACCCTATGATATGATCATATGACAGTATGAGTATGTACACCAAAGAGAAGAGTATTATTACCCTCTGTCATGCATGCTGAATAAATAGGCCTACACAACAAAACAAAACAAAACAAATATATTTGTTTATAACATTAATTTTATATTATACATTATAATCAGTAGTAGTGATTATAATGCCAGTAGTCTAATAGGCCTACTTAAATTATTCAGCACGAATAACAATGCCTTTATTACAACGTTGATCGGTATATATTTTAGTGCAGCATATCGCTTAAGGCTCATATTAATTAATTTCACGTGATTGACAAAATACATGTGAATGTGGTCATTCTTCGATTTAATATTTATCAATCTGGGAACCCATCGGCCAAAAAAAAGTCAATTGGTTCGCTTTCTACCTCAGAGCAGCTGTTATTGTCGTTAATGTTACAGTTGGATCATTCACAAACATGTGTCATGTTACATCACACTGTTGTTGTTGTTGTTGTTGTTGTTGTTGTTGTTGTGCACGCCGGCACGCACGCTCCCTATAGTCCCCTACACATGTCGCATGCCTATTTGCCGAAAATAGCTGATCTACAAGCTCACAACGCAACGCGTTTTGAGCGTGTAGATCGGCTATTTTCGGCGCACGTCACCGTCGTACGACGACGTACACATCTGGCTACTTTAGGGCTACAGTCAGTGTTGCCATATTTTGGGAGAGAAATAAGCAACTAGGTCTAGGAAAACAAGCCCAAAAGAAACAACTATAAGGCCACGGCCACCCATGAGCACTTTAAACCATTGGCTATTTGAACATTAATTATAATAACCCCCCAAAACTGCAACCCGCAACCACCATTTTTTCAAGCAACTTTAAAGAAAAAGAAGCCCAAAATCGCTTATAATAAGCCCACATGGCAACATTGGCTATAGTGCATATGTCCATAATCTCGCGTTAGCCAGCACAAACCTTCGTTTATTAATATACGATCGGGCAGCGGGGCCACGCGAGATTACGTATGCCATTGCCCTACCGCCCCCGGTTAGCTAGCTACTAAGCTAGTTAGCTAGTTGGTTTCTCTCCCCCCCCCAGTAGTAGGTTCATAACCTTTAGGTAAACTACTTAGTAACTAAAGAGTGCTACAGCGTTTCAACACTGACCATGGACGACGACAGCCACCCGAAAACATTGTAAGTCAACTAAATGGCAGCCCAGTCTCGGCTAACGTTAGCTATAACTGGTAGCGGTTAGCCGCTAGCTAATGTTAGATAGTGATCAGAGATGGTGTAGTACCATCTACTTTATAGAACCTTATTACAGGTAAACGTTAACGCTAACTGAAAACTGTCTGTAACGTTGACATGTCGTGTTGCTCATATTCGGCCACGTATGGTTAACGTGGTGAAGGATGTTCTGATTGACCTGGTCACATAATGTCACTCACACCCATTATGACACATTCCCTGATAACTTTTGTTTGGTTTATTTTTTTCTATTCCCCGTTTGCTTGGTTGCTCTATGGATTTGACACCTAGTAAAATCTGATATGTCAACTATGTAGGCTAATTATTATCAGTAAACTTGTCATGGATAATCAGGTATTTCAATCATATTGTAGATTTTTTAAAATGTATTTTGCATTCATGTTATTTGTCAATTCTATATATTTATATTTTGTTTACAAATCATGTTCTATTAATATTTTAAGGCCGAACCATATGTTGTAACGTTGTAACATTATTAGACGAGTATATCATCTAACACCGTGCAAATGATCGATGTAATATCATTAGCTTGGTAGTGTTCAGCTGTGGAGGGTGACTGCTTTGTGTTTTGAACTGTCCCAATGTTCTCCAGGTATGTGGGCAACCTCTCCAGAGATGTGACGGAGATCCTGATTCTGCAACTGTTCACCCAGATAGGACCTTGCAAAAGTTGTAAAATGATCACTGAGGTAAGTAGTGGCTACTATGGCTATTTTCTACATGGTGAAGTGTCCCATCACAACAAACAAAGGCTAAAGCTAAGTTTCAAATTTGACATAATTTTGAGCAGCAATGACTCTTGGGTTAGATGTAGAATTTGTGTTCAGAATGGATTTTTTTCAGACTGTGTAGTGGTTTTCCATAATATTACCCAAAGATTGCGCCATAAAGTAACTAAAATGAATTAATTTAAACCACACAAAGCCCATGCCTAAAATTAACCATGTGCAAGTTATAACCATTTTATTACAACCTGGGCCAGTGACATGGCGTAGATCACAGAGACAGATGAATTTCCACGACGACAGAAATGGTTGTGGAATATAATATAGTTACAAGACTTCTAATGATTCTGTATTTCATGACATAATGACTATTCCCTAGTGTGTGCGCCCTCTTTGTTAGAAGCGTAATCAGTAGGCCATGCCAGTAACCCTACCTCCCTTGATATAGCTAATTATATGAGAGTCTCTGTTTAGTCCATGATTTCATTGTCCTCAAAAACAAGTCTCTCTTTTAGACTTGGAAGGCCATGCTTAGTTTACGTTTTTGCGAGGGAAACTCTGTTTTATATGCATATAATCAAAGCTATTAAAAAGCAATTAAAAAAGCTTGAGGGAATGAAGATGAACTACCAAACGTATGGCTAGCTGTCTTCATAGCAGATCTACAAGCTCACAACGCTATTTTTAGTTCTTTAACACTGATTCGTACTGTCTGTTACTGAGGAAAGCCAGGAGGCTATCGCAAATAAAGTATCAAGAGGGTGAACTGTCCTGTCTGGATTCTCTTTCCTCCTTTCTTTCATTTCGCAGCATACAAGCAATGACCCATATTGCTTTGTGGAGTTTTTTGAACACAGAGATGCTGCAGCAGCCCTCGCAGCCATGAATGGGAGGAAGATATTAGGAAAGGTAGGCTAAACTATTCAATATGAATAGAGAATTTATGTTCTCTATTCAACTACTGTTGTGATGCTTTGTTCTCCTTATCTAGACATAGAATGTCCTCACCTCCATATTTATCTACTGTGTGCGATCTCCTTTACCTTCAGGAGGTCAAAGTAAACTGGGCAACCACTCCAAGTAGCCAGAAGAAAGACACATCCAGTAAGTTGTTTACCAGTGTATTCTCTTGTTTACAGTTATAGTCACTCCCCTCAGACTTGTAGATGTCTTTTGCACCTTCTATGTTGTTTTTTCAGATCACTTCCATGTTTTTGTGGGTGATTTGAGCCCTGAGATTTCCACAGAGGACGTCAAGGCTGCATTTGCACCTTTTGGGAAAATCTCGTAAGTTTTTCTACATATACAGGTTATTTGTTCTTGTGTATAGTACAATTATTTTAGTAGGGTTTATGGTTTATTTCACAATTGTGCTTTGGCAGTGGTTAAGACATCTGTTTATTCGCCTTTCCTGACCTTTCAGATGTTTACATGGTTTGTTATTTGGTGTTCTCAAATCAAAATAAGAATCTATTGACTATGTTTGTATGCACACTTTTATAATCAGGCTTTACCCTGATAAGAAGAGTAATAACAGGTATGCATCAGTGTATATTACAGTGTTTCTGCTAAATAATGTAAAATATGCATTAAGGAGTGACTTGGTCTGATTTGATTTAGAGAAAAAAAAGTCCTGCATGTTAGGTGAGGCATTTTAATGTAGAATAATAAGCTCACTCAATTTCAAAATATATTCTCTAACATGAGGCTTTGGCCGAGTCGGCCTTCATCAGATGAAGACAAAGAAAAGACAGATATATAGATAACACAGGTGACTCAATCTGTAAGTTGATCATCTATGTTACCTGCATACTGATTGATTCAGTATCATGCTGTCATCATCATAAAAAGTTACGTTTTTTGCCTACTCTTCCATTCTGCTATATATGGTTATGGTAAGTAAGTTGCATTGAATGTCAACTCTAATATTAAGTTCTGTGTATGAACCTGAATAGCTTTCAACTTCTCTGTAGTTGTGGGTTTCAGTGAAGTAATAGCACTTTGGTTATTTTACAGAAATGCTCATAGGATTGGACAGGAGCTTGAAGGCTAACAGCAAGGAACTGTGCACTCTGGAGACTCGGATGTAGTTTTTTTTCTCCTCTATTTATTCTACTACTTTCCAAATGTATTCATTGTAGATTCTATGTTATTAACATGACCTAGCATAGATTAACAACCTCCAATACTCAATGTTCTCCTCTAAATCTTTGTTATAATTTGTCTCATTTTGATCTGCATAGTATTGTTTGTAGTGTAATGCTCCTCTCCAAAAATTCTGAAAATGTCAATTTCTCAAAATTTGCAGCTCCCCAAACTCCATATTGGTGGTAAAGAATTGACCAGGAAAAATAAAGAAATCTGTTAACAGGCCATGTATGCCGTTTAATTCCTTTTTTTCTCTTTGATATTTTTTCATATATTTCCATTTGTAGGACGAGCACCAACAGCAGATTTTTAGGAATGCATGGTAATCCATATAAAGTTCCTTTTGTGAATTTAAAATCTGTAGCCTACTAGTGTGAAGATTGAACAAGAAGTGGTGCTCTAGTGGTGAGGGACATTAAGACATCTGAAAACATGTAAACCAACAGTGTAGGCTGCATGTTTGTATTTGTTTTTCAAGTGTTGCTTTGATGTTAGTCTTACCAGTCAGTGAAGTAACGGTGAAGATAGTTAATGTACATCGAATATAGGTCAATGTAGAGGATTCACAGTTCAGTGTGTTTGCGTGGTTCCTTTTTATTAGTTGGAAGCCTCCAAAATAGAAAGTGTGCTGACATTCGTTTTACGTTTCCCTCCAGGGATGCCCGTGTTGTGAAGGACATGACGACAGGAAAATCAAAGGGGTATGGATTTGTGTCCTTCTACAACAAACTGGTAAGGCTCCAGTGCAAGAACACAAAATGAAGGTTATTTCTATTTTCTGTTTACTATCTTACCAGCAATACATTTAAAATAATTGAAAGGACACATTCACTCATAGTTTGAAGTGATTTTTTAAAATTTAAATTTAAAGTTTCTTTAGTTAAGATGACTTAAAATAGATTTTAAATCACTTGTACATTAGATTCTAAACATTAATTAATTAGATACCGAAATTTCATGGTATCTCAGCAAACGTTTTGAATCCATTGGTTCTGAAGGGGAACTGACTTTATTTTGGATCCACAGGATGCAGAGAATGCCATCGTTCACATGGGGGGACAGTGGCTTGGAGGACGCCAAATTAGGACAAACTGGGCTACCCGCAAACCACCTGCCCCAAAGAGCATTCAAGACAGTAAGTAAAAAGTGTCAAAAGACTTAATCCTACTTTAAATGCACAACACCTTTTGTCTGTGTGTCCGTCCGTCTGTGTGTCTGTCTGTAGATCTCGAGAACCGTCCGACCAACCGACTTCAAACTCGGTGTGCGCGTCGCCGATGACCAGAGAGCGCACCGTGCCCGGTGTGGACTCGGTTGGAGGGCGATTGTCCAGCACCGCCGATATGACCATATAGGCATATATGGAGATCTGGTTGTCCAGAACCGCTGATCCAACCGATATGCCCATATATGGGCATATCCTGATGACATCAGGGATCTCCATATATGAGCGTAAAAGGGAGACAGACGGACACATATAGTGATCTCCATAGATGGGCATAAGGGGGACACAGACAGACTGATACAAAGAATATTGATAAACCCGCAACTAGCCATATATGGAGTACCCTGTCATCAATATCATACTACTGGCGTCATAGACTGGCCTGCCCTGGACAACATATTTGGCCATGCCTAACACAGAGCTCCATATATGGGCAACCCGAGTGTTCCTACCAAAGTTCAACATGACTGTAACCTGTATGAATGAACAACAAAATGGGTTCTCAAACCTCTGTGTTCTTTTCAGATGGCTCCAAGCAGCTGAGGTTTGATGATGTGGTGAGCCAGTCCAGCCCACAGAACTGCACTGTGTATTGTGGAGGAATCCAGTTGGGATTGACAGGTATGGTTACATTTTGTACACTGTGATTTAAATTAATGCATTTTTTCCTCTAAAAATGCAAAGTGCTGATAGATGACACTTTTAAATATGTATTTATGTAATCTTACAGAGCACCTAATGCGACAGACCTTCTCGCCTTTTGGTCAGATTATGGAGATCAGAGTTTTCCCAGAGAAAGGATATTCTTTCATCAGGTATTGTCGTCAGAGGTCAGATGCATTACAGCATCTCGTCCCTAGATGTCACCACAAACTCATGACTCAATGATAAACCACAGTAACATAACCATCAATACTACACTTAGTTCTGAGGCTTTCACTGGAAAACACATCCACACTGATGCTAATATCTGCACTCAATAAGGCGTATTAACAAATATACTGTTTAATCACAGTTGTTCTCCTGCATTGTCCGGCAGAAATGTTTTAGCTTTGGTTTCCCTTTTTAAAGGTTCTCCTCCCATGAAAGTGCTGCCCATGCCATCGTCTCAGTGAATACCACAGCCATTGAAGGGAACATAGTGAAGTGCTACTGGGGCAAGGAATCTCCTGATATGGCTAAAAACCCACAACAGGTAGGCAAAATGTAATTTTATTTTGGGGGGTATTTAAAATTTGGGTACGTAATTATGATTTTTTTATTATTATTTTCTTGCTCTTGTGTCATGACAGGTGGAATATGGGCAGTGGGGACAGTGGAACCAGGTCTATGGGAATCCCCAGCAGCAGCAGCAGCAGTATGGGCAGTACATGACCAACGGGTGGCAACAAGTCCCATCATATGGCGTGTATGGCCAGACATGGAACCAGCAAGGATTTGGTGTAGAGTGAGTTAACCACTTAGCCCTATATATTTCTTTGTATGACAAATAGTGAAAATAGACAATCTACAAGCTCACAACATATAGTAACGCGTTCTGTGCAATTTTACCTGCATATTTTATATGAGCCATTTTCTTTTCTGGAATTAATCTTTTTGGAAATTTGCCCAAAGTAGGGTTAAGATAGAAGTGTGTGTGCTCAGTGGAGTGCAAATCTGCCAGGCAGCACCCCCTACCTCCTTCCATCTTGTGACTATATGTGGTGATAGTGTATGAAAAGGCACAGGGCAACGGGGGAAGGGCTATGATAAAGGATGCTGATTGTTAAATGCCTTGTCCGTTGTGTCATGTCAATTCTGGTTGCGCGGGCCAGACCGAGAACACAAATAAGCTTGGGAATTTCTATAAAAAATATTCAAAGTAATAGTGCACAGGAATGTATTAAATGTGGGCTTTGCAACTAAAGTGCACAATGCATGACTATCTTGAGCCTAAAGGCAATAGGCAAATTCACTAAAAAGGCACATTTTCTGACCTGGATATTGATCATGTTTTCCTTTTGTTTCCCCCTTATAGGCAATCCCAGTCACCAGCCTGGGTGGGAGGTTTTGGGTCCCCGCCCTCCCAGCCTCAGCCCCCTCCCGGCTCTGTAATGTCAAACCTGGCTAACTTCAGCATGGCTGGCTACCAAACACAGTGAGCTAGCCTTCACTTCAGTCTCACATTTGCGTTACAGTGGGGGTGGGGGGGGATGGCCATGTTTACATCTGGGCAGGTGCTGTGATGAATGCACACTAGGGGCTACATTCACAAAGCCTATACGGCTACCAGATGCTCCCAGCTAACCAAAAGAAAATGTCCACTTTATAAAAGTGTATATGTAAATAATGCTCAAAAGTTTTAGTGAGGCTGTACTCACAAAGCTTTCTAAGGTGGAGTGGTTTAAAGGGCGACATTTTGTGTAACATTTAAGAGTGGTTGTTCCTCTGACAAATTTAAAACACCAACAAACTGCTATCGCCCCAGAAGCCATAACATGAAAAATGTTTTAGTGGAGCTAAAAGCATGTTTACTAGAAACGACACGACACCGACATGTCACTAGACATTCACCTTCAAATATCCATGTTTAATGGATGGTGAAATGTACAGAGAGAAATTTCTTTGTTTTTGCCTGAATTTTATATTCAATATATTTGTCACTCTTTTGGTCACAATATTGTCATTTGAGACACCAGAACACTTGACCAGCCATTGTGGGTTGTATTCCTTGGAAAACAAACCCCCAAAATTTGATTTTGTGCTTGTTTTTTGTTTCACATGCAATATGCAATAAAAAGTTAAATGGAAAGAGGTGGTGGGCATGATGGCCTCATGAAACAATGCTGTGACTACATGGTTATTGCACTGAGCCAACTCACCATAAACTGTTCCCAGCTTAGCTTCATAGCTAGATGTTCAGATTTCTGAGGTACTTTTAGGTAATTAAAAGTGAATACAGGCCCAGGAGCAGTAGAGTCGTAGTTTACCTCTCCAATATTATGTATTTGTGTAAGCTGTGGAAGGAGAGATGTCTTAGAAGACATTTGTGTACAAAGGACATTTCAACTATACATCCATAAAAGCAAAAAATATATGAAAAATACTGCATTTTCAGGATTTTCTATCAGAGTGATTGGCATGTTCTTAGCAAACCTTTGAGGAATTTTAGTTTACAACGATGTAGCCTAGCTCAGTCTAATTTATAACCTTGAGTGTCTCATGGGAAAGAAAATACTATAGCACATGCTCATTGTACAAAGAAAATATTGTAAATAGCTGAGCCCTCCAAAACGTTTGAAAGGTAATTGATTATATAGTGCTGTTTCTGGGGCTGGTTTCCTAGAATATTCTTAAACAAAAGGTGTTCTTTGTTCTGACCTCCATTAAAATTTCCTCTACGCCTTTTAATGCCTCTTTATATGCCTCTCATATAAGGTATTAAGCTTATATTTTGCAGATGAGTGTTTTGTGAAGAAACAAACATTTTAGGAAACCAGCCCCATATCATATAAAATAATCTGCTGTCATATTTGATACTATTTGTCTTTTTAGTCGCCCATTTTGCATTGTTTCAAGGTTCTTTTCTATTGATAGTTGAAATATTCATTAATATATAATCAGCTCCTCAGTTTTGAACACACCTTCGTCATTCAGTGCAAATGCATTCAGAATGACAGCTTTTTAAAGATATACTCCATTATATCTCAGTTGGACTATTTAAAAAAGCACTACTAAATGGTATAACCATTTCCCCAGAAATGTCATTTTGATTTTGTGTGCCATGATGTACAGCCTATTAGAGTATTTGTTAGCTTCACTCTATTTTTGGTGTTGTATTAGCCAACATAGTTAGGGGGGGGGAGGGGGGGTGTAAGGGGCACTTGTAAAAAAAATGAAATAAAAACAAAAACAGGGTCATGTGGACTACATGAGTGATTCTCAACCTCAACCTGTGGGCCGGGGCCCACTAGTGGGCTGTGAGGGTTTTGCAAGTGGGCCAAAATGACATGTTTCTTCTATTATAACTTATTTTTTACTTGGAAAAATATGTTTTCATAGTGATGCCAATAAATACAGTAAGAACCTAAAAGTTTACTATGTTAGTTCCATTGATCCAAGCTGGAACACAATCGATTGATTGATCATAACATGTTCTTTAACCCATTAAGACCTGTGTCACTTTAGATTTCCTTGGCTATTCAAAAATAGCAGATATACAAGCTCATAGCACGGCACCGAGTGCCGCGCTACGAGCTTGTAGATCTGCTATTTTTGAAAAATTGTGAAAACATATTTTATATATTTTTTTCATAAAACTTAGGATTTCGATTTTTTTTAAAGAATCGCCTCAGGTCTTAATGGGTTAAATGCACACGGCACCCATCTGACCACTTAACACTTACATGGTGGTCATATGGGTGGGCCCGCCAAAGCTGTTGAGATTTTCATGTGGGCCCTGATCCAGAAAAGGTTGAGAACCATTGGACTACATGTATGAATATAAACACTAGCTAACTTCATGAACTCTTTTGAAGTGAGTCTGTACATACTGTAGGTAAACAGGCGTATGTCAAATTCCCGTCATTAACCCAATCAATCCTCTGTCATTTTAGATTTCTTTGGCTATTAAAAAAATTGCATATATACAAGCTCATCGGTGCCACGCTATGAGCTTGTAGATCTGCTATTTTTGAAAAATCTTGAAAATTTGTGCAAATCTTTTAATATATATATTTTTAAAGCGTTACATTTGTAACTGTCAAATGTCTTAATTTTTCTGAAAAACTATTGTTGCTATACGGGTGGTGCTCAAACTTTTTCTTGTCAGGGACCCCCAAAATATGTATTTGGCCACGGACCCCCATCTCAAAATGTTTTGTTCCAGGGACCCCCCCCCCAGAAGAAGAGATTTGAGTTACAAATGTTCGCTTTAAAAAACATTATATTCAAAGATTTGCACAAATATTCAAGATTTTTCAAAAATAGCAGATCTACAAGCTCATCTATGAGCTTGTATATCTGCTATTTTTTAATACCCAAAGTATAAAATAATGGTTTAAGTGGTTACACAGATGTGTTCCTGGTCTTAATGGGTTAAACTTCAGCAATATAATTTATGAAGAAGCCTTAATTGCTATGTCGCTAGCCTGCGACATTTGTTTTACTTACCGAGGCTCCATCAGAAAGCTAAATTCCTTTTCACTGAGTAATATCCATTTTTAAGTTTGTGCCATTACAGTGAGTATCAGGAAGTGATGTTTGAGTTTGAATTGCACGCTTATGAGTTATGACATGTAATATATTTGTTGCGTAAAATATTGAATGTAATGGCAAGCTGATTTTATGACGGTAACACATGAATTGAAATACTGACAAGTTGCATTCAGTGATTGATGAATTCCATTACTGATTTTAATGGAGAAGTAAATTAATAAAAACACGTGAAACTCTTGAACCTGTTTGTTAAGTACATTTATTATTATTATCTGATAAATTGTGCTGTCTGCCTTGCACATCAATATTAGTCTGATAACACCAAGCATACATTTAGCTGTAGCTGGATTTTCAGTACACCTATTAAATGAACATGTAATTGCTGTTGAAGTGATATATTCAACTGTATACAAAATAAACAGCACATCACTGTCTATATTTTCAACAACAAGAAAAACTCAACCCCCTTGATTTTAAAATAAACATTTAAGTAAACCATCAAGGAGGGGAATACTTTTTTTTTAAATAACTAGTGTACTACAGAAATAGCGTTTGTAACTTATTCCAAAAGCTGCTCGTCAACATTCAGCAATCAACAGACAAAGCTAAATTCACCAGTATACCGAGTCAAAGACAATCATTTAGTCACGTGAGGTTCAGCAAGTACTTGTCTAGTACAAGAATATATTGCACATATTTAACAATCATCTACTTTTCTTAAGTAATCTAAGTCGCAACAACCTAATAATCCCAACAAAAGGATATTGAAAATGAATTATAGGTTTGATCTACAACTGTCACTGCTCTTTAAAAATGCAGATTTCAAGTGACACCTTTGAGCTCAATGACTTTTAGCTAATACATGTTTCCCAGTATGCAATGAATCAATTTAAATGACCTACCTACTGTAGGGTTTGCAGTACAGTATTTGTACCCATTGCATTGCAAAGTATTCTGGGCTACTTAATCGAGTTGCTGAATGTGGACAGGTTTAAAGCATGATTCAGTATATCATCTTTTTGTGTCGATTGCTGTGCTTCTGTTTATGTGAGTTAGATCTGTGGTTCCCAGCCTTTTATCGTTGGAGCCCCCCTTCTCACATCTGACAAAAGCTGTGACAAACACACAAACACACACATTTATTTGCCTATTTTCACCGAATGTTCGTGTATTATGACATGCCCAGTGTCCTAGCATCCCCAGTAGGGTTGCTAGGTTTCATGTGGTTAATGTAACAATCAGTCTGATGGAGAGCATTTAGCTTCAAACAGGCAGTTTTTAAATTGTAGCCCTGCAGTGTACAAGCGTTTATTTTCTTTCGTTTTATAAATTGAACGATGTCATTATTACTTTACTTCACAATGATTTTACATGTGGGTGTTAACTATGTAATGATGAGTAAATGGAATTTTATTTTGGACTACCTGGGGTGGGGCGGGGTGGGGTGGGGGGCAGACCCCAGGTTATGAAACACTGATTTAGATCACATATGACTCAGGCAATCTTGCGTGAATCCTCCAGCTAGAGTTGCAGGTCTCCGTGATAGAAGCTCAGCCCTCAGCCCTCTGGCCACATGTGCTGAGACAGCTCCATCCGGCGTGGTCTTATCATTCTGGATATAGTGCATAAGTGGAATGATGAGATTTTGCTACGGTAAGCAAGCATGAAATAAAGATGGTTTATCAGCATGTTGAAATAACAAACACTACCCTATATGTCTTCAACTAAAACAAGAATGGAAGCGATCAGTTGCGTTTATGTTGAACTACTAACATGATATACCGTATAGAGCACCGAAGTCTGACATCACTGCCGCTAGAGGGCGCTATCCCCCTGGGTTGCTGCATTATTTTTTGTGTTGAAATTCCCTTAGGGGAATTTTGGATCACGTCATATACGAACTGTGTTCCAAAAATAAACAAATCATCCGGACGTTTCTCTCAGGGGGGTGGCTCTGCATCGTTTATGATATTCATTCATATTTGATACAGCCTGTTTATGGAGAAATTTGAATTCATTCTGCCTTAAAAGTCTTAAAAACTACACTTCCGGGTCGTTTGACTCGTTTCTAGCGTTTATTGTGTTACTCTTTGGGTAAATTTGTATATTTCCACCTTCATTCGATGCTTCATATCCATAAAAGGCCATAAGCCATAATCTTAAGATTCCCCTATGGGGATTTAAACCCAAAAAATAACGCCGCGGGGGGGATAGCACCCTCTAGCGGCAGTGACGTCAGGACTTCGGTTCTCTATAGGTGACCTTTTCATATTTAAATGATTTAGTTTTTGTTCAAATTTGTGTCAAATAGCTCCCTATTCCCATAGTGTTTGTTCAGTAACAGGGGTCTCAAACGAATGAGCAGACAATATTGGAACTGGAACATGATAAAAAGTTACGCTGATAAAATGGGTTCTCTCTCTCTTACAAACACTCAATGAATACTATCAGAATATGGAGCTTTAAAGGTATACTAGGTAAGATCACAGATCTGCGTGTGTGTGTGTACACACACTCCAGTTAACCTTTAACTTTCTGACAAATCCCTTGGCTTACAGCATCTTTAATTCAAGGACATCTAAAATAATTTCCATACTCACATCATTATTGGTCATTGTTTCTTTGGCTTTTGTTCTCTCCTGTAGTTCCAGCTTCACCATAATCAACTCAATCCTGGACATGATGGCTGTTACAGAACTTTCAAGTTGGAGAACCTGCCTGGCCAGCCTTACATGGAATGAAAAGTATCTTCCATTAGCCAATAATACGAAGTAAACAGTACCTTTTAGTTAATATGCATGGCATTTCTATGATTATTTATTCACTAAAATCGTTGTGGATTGCACTAAAATCGTTGTGGATTTAACTTACTTTTTAATTTGTTTTTCATGTACAGATGGAACTGTTAATTTTATTAGATATTTATATTAAAAAAAAATAAGTAGTTGGAAAAACACAGCCCCCTCAAGCATTAGAAGGACAATACAATATCAGTCACCAGAACCAAGGATGTGTTTTCAAGTAGTCTTCTTACATGGTTAAAATGGAGTTTGAAGTTCAAGTTCAATTAATAACAAATATCTGAAGTTCAAGTTCAATTAATAACAAATATCTGTAACCCATCTAATATCTTTTAACCCATCGCCCATGTTTTATGACCTCTTTTTCTTTTTTTCTTTACCCCAATTTAAAATGGATGAGTTTAATGTGAACATTCAACCCACCTTTGAAACTCCTCTTTCTCAGTGAAGGTTTGAGTGGGCATGTTCTTCTGCTCATTAATGGTAACTGTAGATTGGTCCATCAGGTCTTTACCATAGTCTATTCCAAGTTTGTTGAGCTCATTACTGAGAGCATCCTGAAGAGAGGGAAAAAATGAGAAGGACCTGTGAAAAACACTACTCTAAAGCAGTGGCTCTCAACCTTTTCGGGATTAGGGCCCACGCCCACTTGAAAATCACTTAACTAATGTTATTAGACCACAAACTTCCCTTTTGATGTAATTCTTTAACTCTGTTACCCCAGTCTACACTGTAAAATCCTCAGTGTTCATTTAACTCAGAGTGTACAAAATGTATGCAAATGGTCCCTTGCGGGTGCATTTGGTTCCATTTTGTACACTCTTGAGTTACAGACCCGTGTAGACCTAGGACCCTATATTGAGAACCAGTGATTTAGTCCACAAACCCTCTTTTCCTCCAGTTCCCGTTTCATCCTCTCTTGCTCCTCGTGGTCCAGAATCTGGTTGCCGTCGCGGTCAAATCGGGCGAAGGCTGCCGAGATTTCGTGATCGGCATGTCCCATTCTAAGACATCAGATGGGTAAAGGTTCAGTTTAAATGGCTTAACTTCTGGGTTAACCTGCATGTCTACGTGTTTTGTTATGCTTTTTAATGACTCACTCTTTCAGAGTTTCTCTGAAGTCCTGGAATTCAATTTCTCCAGACCCAGACCGCAGGGCTTTTTGAACATCTGATATCTTCTCCTTTTTAAGTTTCAGCTTCATGAATGTCCTTGAGTAGCTCTTAATACAAAAAAGATGTTTTATTGCTTTATTATTTGTAGTTTAATTTGTAGTATCCTTAAAGTGTCCTCATATTGGCAAACAAACATAGTAAATACTAGATTATGTAAGTTAGATGTAACTACTTTACCTGTTTTATTATGTCTGTAATCTGCAGCTCGTCTTTCTGTGATGAGAGCTCTTCCTTAACCTCAGAGTATGTGTCATTTATGATGGCAAGAAACATGTTCTAGGGGACAAGTATGTTAAAGAAAGAAAAAACGTAATAATTATCAATTTGAAAAGAATCCCATCTTTCATTGTAAAATGTATTATGTGTTTATTTTGTGTATAAGAATAACTTACCAGCAGTACAAAAAAGACAAAGAATACGTAGGTGACAAAGTACATCGGACCAAGAACTCTGTTGGCACGCTCAATGGCATCATAATCAAAGTCTCCGAGAATAATCCTGAACTGTGTGAAGCTACAGGAAGAAAGGAACAGAGCATAAGAACTCAACTTCAACTCTTATTATTATAGCTCATGCTCGAGCTTACAGTCTGCTCATCCTATTCGTTCCGCTTGATTACTCGGCTTACATGCACTTGACAAAGGTACTGAAGGATTCAACTTCTGTTCCAAAGAGGAGATAGCCAAGCTGGGCATAGGCGAAGAATACTATGAAGAACATGATGGCAAATCCCACTATGTCTTTAGCACATCGACCCAAGGTCGAGGACAGTTGGGTCATGGTCTTATTGAAACTGATGTACTTGAAGACCTGCAGTAACAAGAAGAACAAACAGTAAAACAGTGGCACACCCTATGGTCTAAAATAGTGACTGTAGACAGTGGTAGTTTTTTACCTTTATCCAAGCGAAGAACAAGTTCACTGCATTCATGTTGTTGTACTGCATTTGCCAAAAAGCCAGAAATTCAAAGTCTGCATAGATTTCAGGTTGTTCCAGCAGTTTGCCAAGTAACTTGTCCACTTTTATGGTGCGGAAAATGTTGAAAACGATCGCTACGATGGCAAGCTGGAAAACAGAATTGTCTTTTTTCACTGTTCACACCAAGGAGCTTATGCAAAATGTGTATGTGAATAATTATGCATTATCTCACCAGTATGACAACAATGTCCAGTATGTTCCAGATGCTGTTGAAGTAGGACAACTTGTGTATTCGTAGCTCAAGAATCTCCTCCACAACGTAGTAGAGGATGAAGACACAGAATACCATCTCACAGGCAAGGATGAAATAATCCCAGTAGGTGATGTAGCGAATTAGTCTGACTGTTCGTATCTGGTAGGAAGGGATAGCTCCACCAGTCGCTGGGAATTCAACCAGCAACCTTTCAGGAAAAGGTAAAAAAACAAAAACAACATGGAATGTCTATAAGCTTTGGATGAAAGGCTATTATAGGGAAAAGGTGCTTGCAAATTGTGTTCACTACCTGATGACACAAAACATATTGATGTTGGCGTTGTAGGTGGAGAAGTCAATGAAGACTGCTCTGGTTCCACGGTCCAACCACAGGTTGCTCTTCAGGTCCGTCAGTACGGCAGTGCTCTCCTCCTTAGTTCTGCTCAGGTCCTGATAGAACCCTGCACCACTGTATGTGGTTAACAATCCCCAGTGAGCAGAACCTTTGACCTCTTTCTCTGTGTGGTATGTCCAGCTGGGGAAGGATAAGATCTTGTAACACTATGTGAACTGTGTGTGTGTGTGTGTGTGTGTGTGTGTGTGTGTGTGTGTGTGTGTGTGTGTGTGTGTGTGTGTGTGTGTGTGTGTGTGTAACAACGACAAAAAAACAAGAGAAACCTAGAGGTGTGCATAGTTGAGCCACATGGCTCAGTACCAGCTGAGCTCAGTGTCCCTGGTCTTTGTCCACCAAATTGCACAATATGTCAGATATTGAGTTAGAGATGTAGTATATGAAGTTGCATGGACTTGTGCTGTGATTTGAGGATGATACAGTGCATTGAGTCATTGCGGCAAGAGTGACACACTGTACAGTATGTATACAGTACATGCACACAAATAGACTGTCTCATTACAATATTTACACAATTGCATCACAGTTCGACTAAAATGATCACAGTCTGAGTCTTCTCTGTTTAATGTTACAGCGCACCCATAGCAGTCTGGTAGTGAGCTTAGAAACCAATCAGAAGACAAAATGTGCAGCTTACGCAGTGCCATTGATGAGACCAAAGTTAACATCGTTCTCTTTCTTCTCATTGTAGACATCGAAACATCCCGTGATTTCATCTTGGAAGTCGCCGTGGACCTTACAGGAGTTGTTCTTTATCTTGATCTGCCTCATCCGGGGGACGCCCAGCAGCATGTTCTCATAGTAGATGAAGGAGTGGTCTCCGCTATCCAGAGACTGGTTGTTGTACCACTTAGTCCAGTAGAGGCCATCCAGCAATGGGCCCTGGGAATACTGTTCAGATTCAGATACGGGATGGGTAGAAATGAGTGAGAATAGAGGTAGGAATTCAATTATGAATCAATGAATCTCATGATCTATACGTATCTTGCAAACATAACCATGTCATATTTAATTCTGTGTTTATTTGTTCACAGAGTTTGATTCTTCATTGGAGAATATAGAGACTACTCACAATCCAGAAGTCGGCCATGGTGCTAATGGAGTGAAATTTAACCCCGCTTTCACCGGCTGTATTCACAAACAGGTCTGTCATGGCTTTAGTGTAATAGTAGGTGCTTGAGCTTGTCATACCATATGTCACTGAAAGACAACATGACCACATTGTTATGGTTAACCACTGATTCAGCCTTTGCTCAGGCTCAGCTTGAAATGTTGCTGCATTCGGCTGAAGATAAGGCGAGTCAGAAACAGACACGCAGGGCCTCATTCAAGATTTGTTCTTTGGTCGTGCTCATGTCACAGCAGTCAAATACACCCAGATCAGAGGCGGTGATTTGTTTGAAGAGAGAGCACATTGGCTGACGCAAATGGCCTCGTCAAACAATGTAAATCCCGACCCAGACAAAGGAACAATGGCTCAGCCCAATGCTCTTATCAGTGAAAGGCAAGAGAGCAGTGCGATCTGTTCCTTTCACTCATAATGTTTAGCAGGACAATGCCATTTAGTCAAAACGGGATGGGGAGAGAATTTATTGTGGCCTCGGAAGCAGGGAGAAGCAGCTGACGATAAATCAACATTTCAAACAGGCTCATGTACTGTAACTTCCTAACAAAACATAGGATCAGTTTAACTTTTCAGAATGCAATGTTATGTAAACTGAGAATGATACGTTATCGCTTATACAATTTGGATTGCATTTTATCTGCATTAAATGCACCTTTTACGTTTTCTTTTTATCTTTATTATTGTTAAGTTATTCAGGGACAATTTCTCATTATGTGTCCTTGTACAGTAAGTGTAGAAATTCTTAAAATGATGGTGTTTTATTGGACTCAGTTGCCAGGGTGGGTGTTTTCCCATAGGTAAACAATGAGAGCCAAATTCATGCCCACATATCCTATCAAGAAAGTATAGACAATCAGATAGTAGTTAACCACTTAAACCCTATATAATTCATTGATCGGTGTCCCCCAGGGATCTTTACAAGGTCACCTACTTTTTTCTTTCTACACAAAAATAGCAGATCTATAAGCTATACAAGCCCACAGCTCGTCGCAACACGACACATTGTGAGCTTGTATATCTTCTATTTCCCTCGAATTTTTGCCTATGATGACATGCCCAGAATAGGGATGCTAGGGTTCATGTGGCTAAAAACCAACAAATCTGGTACTCAGTACAATTTAAAAAAAATTCCAAGAATTATTGGGAAATGGCATTTAACCCAGATTGGTAACCTGATTTTGCAGTGTAGAAACATCAGCCTTGGGCCCACTTTAATGGGTGGTCACATCTTTTGAGCAAACTAAACTTTCAGCATTAAGGAGCGCAGGGAGGTGAACTTGAAGAAAACGAGCACTCCTTTTTCAATCGGCCTGGTTTTCCAATCTGACTGTAACATATATATATATATAACACACACACACACACACACACACACACACACACACACACACACACACACACACACACACACACACACACACACACACACACACACACACACACACACACACACACACACACACACACACACACACACACACACTACACACTCCCTCCCTTTACTGTCTCTCTCCATTGTATTTCCTAAATGGACTCCTAAAGCATGTTGTGTGCATACTGTAGTTACATCCACACTCCACACAGACAGTCAGGCATTGACAGAGTAACTGATGTTATACTTACAGAGACATATATCCACAAGGAACACCAGATAGACCATTAGCTCCCTTAGTGTGGTCCTGACGAACAGCTCCCTGTTGTCAGAGGTGTTCTCAGTCAATGTTGTGCCCCATAATCCTACACAATATTGATGAAAGACAAGATATCCAAGTGTTCAATTTTAGATAATTTTAGTCTTTATGCACTGCTCCCTAGGGCAGTGTTTCTCAAATGGGGGTACGTGTACCCCTATTTGAGGGTACAGTATATGGCCGTATATGATAACACTGCTCCTTTACTCCCATTAATGATAAAACATTGACAAACTTTGTGTGAACCTGCTGATCTGTAAAGTAAAGTGTTAAACTTAATTTGATACAAAAACTTGATTAGCACAAAAGAACGTTACGAAAATAAACACTTATTTGCACATGATTTGATATTGATATAAAATTGTACTTACTGAAATGTTATGGTCACAGTTTAAAATAAATATGCTCAGGAGGAACTAATTGCAACTCACATGTACTGTATGTATAAACATTTCACATTAAGACATTACAAACTGTGGGTAAACCATGCAAAATATAGCTGACATGCCAAGAAAGGAGTTTGTTTGTAAACACTTATGACAGTGCACAATTACCTCTGAACGGATTTAGGTAACAAATAAACAGGATAACTTGACTTGTACTGTACATGACTATAAACTGAACAGAACAGTTCCTACCTTTGATAAAAGAACAGCAACCTGCACGTTTCTTTAACAGGTTTCTGTCAAGGGATGCTGGCTCCTCAGGAAAAGGGCTGGGACTGTCCAGTTTGGACATGTTGTCCATGGAGCCCTGGAAAAGTGGCTGGGGGTTGTAGATGGTGCTGACAGCCCGAGGTATGGGTGATGGAGAGCCACAGAAACCTTGGTTCACCCAGGCTCCATTACTCACACTGTCCAGCTCACACTCTACCTGGCCGGTGAGGTGGCTCTCGGCCCGATTGTTCAAGCACTTCATGTTGTTGTGAGTCATCTGGACGTCTCTGTTTGGGAACTGGGACGTTGTCGTCCAAAGTAAAGAGGACCAAATGAAGCTGGACCGTTTTCAACACCTGCTGGTAAGACGACATAAAGAAACAATGACATAAGCATCACAGGGGGAGGAGCCACCAGTCCGCCGCTGAGCACTGTGGACTGCTCATTTGGATGTTGTAACGACCAACGCTACCTAGGCTGATATACGCAATCATGTGTTGTTCTTGTACACCACATACATATGCACATACAGTATGTGTGTGTGTGTGTGTGTGTGTGTGTGTGTGTGTGTGTGTGTGTGTGTGTGTGTGTGTGTGTGTGTGTGTGTGTGTGTGTGTGTGTGTGTGTGTGTGTGTGTGTGTGTGTGTGTGTGTGTGTGTGTGTGTGTGTGTGTGTGTGTGTGTGTGTGTGTGTGTGTGAGAGAGAGAGAGAGAGAGAGAGAGAGAGAGAGAGACACACACCACAAACATGACCTTGCACTTGGTCAATTCAAAAGGTATATTTGGGCATTTACCTTATATACTGTAGTGTAGTGAGTTATAGAAGCTATGCAAGTATAATGGAGTATCTTTTAACTTCTTAATCCCTATGTACTTCATCATACAACAAATAGCAAAAATAACTGATCTACAAGTTCACAATGTGTTTTGCATTGTATTGCATTGCATTGTGAGCTTTTAGATCTGCTATTTTTTAAGTAATATAGTTGAAAATGTCTGACACATTTCTTAACTTTGAAAAAAGGAAAATAAAATATACCCAAAAGGGGGATACCAGGGTTGGTCTGGGCCGCGGCGTGGCGGTCCAGGCACCCTAGGCTACAATGTCAGCTTGACAGCGCGTCGCGAGTTCGAATCCCGATTCCAACGACCTTTGTGTCATTCCCCATCTCTCTTCCCATTTTATGTCAGTCTGCTGTCCTATCATTAGGCATAAAAGTCCCAAAACAAATATTTGAAAAAATAAAATAAAGAAGGACACCAGGGTTAATGTGTAATATTTGATAATTGTACTATTTTGATATTAGTCAATATACAGTAGCAGGCAGTATAGTAAAAGTCATTATTCATGCACGTTCTGTAATGGATACCTTGTTCCTGTCTTACAAACCTAGCAAAGTAATGACAGAAAACAGTAACACAACATGTAGATCTCTAGGCTGATTTGATGGTTTTATTCTATTTGAAAATTTACATTTTACTCACTGGTGGTGGAATCTTTGGAAGACAGTATTCAGGTACAACATTTAAGTTGAAAATGTGACGATGAAGCTTTGCAAGTTAAAGCTCCACTATGTAACTCTTTTTCAGTGACTATGTTATTTTGTCAGTTCATTGACTACAATGTTATTTTGTATATAATACAATATATACCATATACATTTGGGGTGGTTGTATTTGGTGTCCCTGCTCTTCTTTTGAGACATTTAGATCCTGTGTCTGGTTTGACACAACCTGTACTGCCTGAAGGTCAAAATTAAATTTCTCCTGTGAGCAATCAGGAAGGTTCTATTAGCTCTGTAGTAAACATTTCAGCACTTGTGCAGGAGACCTGTGGGCTCAAATCTGGGGTAGAACCGGAAAGTTACAGAGAGCAGCTTTAAGTCATTCTGGACATACATCAAATTTTAATTGAGTTTGGAGACTCTCAATTGCACATTGTCTACTGCTGTCATTAGGAGCGTTTTCATTTACAGAGTAAAATCCTCAATGTTAACTCTGGAGTGTACAATTGGAACCAAAAGGACCTGTAAGGGTTCCGTAAGGACCCGTAAGGGTTCTGCAAGGACCCGTAAGGGTTCTTTTGTGTGCCATGCAGTTGGGCTACAGCCAAGTACACAATGATTTCAGGTCAAATGTATTTTCCTTGCCAACTGTTGACTCTCAGGTTTCCTACGTAAACACAAAAGCCATGCGATAGCCTGCTGCTCGCCATCACATTAGCATGAATCTTTTGACTCCGTCATCTGTTATGCATTTTACATTTTTAACATGCCAACTGTCAAAAACATATTAGGCATTCAAACACTCAACATTTTAATTGCTGTGGCCATCTGTACTGTTTGCCACTTTGCACTTGTCACGCACACACGAACATTTATACACATACACACACGCACGCACGCGCACACAAACACACACACACACACACACACACACACACACACACACACACAAACACACACACACACACACACGCGCACACACACGCGCACACACACACACACACACACACACACACACACACACACACACACACACACACACACACACACACACACACACACACACACACAATTCTCAAAGCAATATCCATAGACAGCCTGAACTGATAGTTCATAATGTTTTTTTGTTTTGTTGTCCAAGGGCCGGAAGCTTACAGATCAAAAGACTACTTACAATTCAAAATACTACCCACCTAATCAAATCAATTTTAACTTAATGGGATGTGTATAAAGCAATGGCAGTTGGACAATACAGTGAATGCATTGATATGTCTATAATACTATAGGCCTATACGACAGAGTTTGGGTGCAGCCATGGATGTTCATGCTTGAGCAGCTCTGAACAGGGTGATTACACACAGCCATTACACAACAATAGACTTTTAATTTGTTGCTGTCGGGTGGAAACCTTGTATGTTCAAAACCGATACTTTTTAATTAGTATTTTACAAATATATTAAAATTGTGAAAATAGCCAAGCTCACAACGTGTCGTGATGTGACACGTTGTGCTTATCTGCTATTTTCTCTACTTTTGTGCGACATTCTTGTATGATGAAGTAAGGTATTAATTTAGGATCAAGTCGAAATATGGAGAGGCAGGTTTCTGACTGATCTCTACTCTATGGCTGAGGCAGCGGTAGGGACTGCTCTTTATAAATTAGCAGTGGCTTGTGCCACGATAGCAACGTTTTCTTTTATTTTGTCCATTTTGTTTTCCATGGTTAAACAACCAGGATTTAACAACTTAAGCCCCATGTATATTATGGGACGTATGCATGTATGTTATCACAATGCATTGTTATGTAATGTGTTTTGAGTTTGTAGATCTACTATTTTCGTTATTTCTGAAAATAAAATAAAAAAGAGTTGAAAAAATGTATATGTAGTATACATAAATGTATATGTATCATATATAAATTATATATAAATGTATATATATGTATTATACATAAATGTATATATATGTACTATACGCTCCTAAAAAAACACCATACAATGTCTTCAAAATAAATAAATACAATTAAAAAGAATTTTAAAGAATTTATCATGAAAATGTCAAAAAATTTAAAGATATACTGTACTATACTATTCTATAAATCACCAAACTGCATAACATGAACAAAATCTGCAATAGTTTATTATACTGTCATAAAAAAAATGGGCAAAACATCTTTGTCATAAAAGAGTCAGGCATTATCATGTAAAACAAAAAATAGAAACAAAAAGGCTGTGGGGTCACAGAAAGGACTTGGTTTTGTGTTTATATTTTGGTCCCCTATTGACGTAATAGAGCCTTATCTCACAACACAGGAGGGATGGACAAAAGGATGCTTTTATCCCCTCACAGTGCAGGATGAGGCTGTGCATGGGCCATCATCACCTGCCATCATTAAAGGCTATCATTGCTGTCAGGCAGAAACCTTGTATCTCCACATTTCATGTTTTTATGTTTTTCGTAAATTAATACCATACTTCGTCATACACGAGTGTTGCACAAAACTATAGTGAAAATAGCAGATCTACAAGCTACGCGTTGTGAGCTTGTACAGTAGGTCGGATATTTAAAAAATATATATGTTAGTAAATAATAATAAAAAAGGAACGGTTTTGGAAATACAAGGTTTCCACCCAACATCAATGCTATGTTGTGTAATCCTCATCCTCGATACAACGCCCTTGTTTTCACAGCTTTTTAAGCACATGAACCCTAGCGCCTCTATTCTGGGTAGGCTATGTCATAATAGGTGAGCAGGTGAGGCGAAAACAGTAGATCAACAATTTCACAAATGTGTTGCAGAGTGGGCCTAGAGGAGTAGGCTAGTATACAGCCCTGGGGGACTCTGGTCAAAAGTATAAGGTTTAATTGGTTAAAGGAAATGCTTAAAATGACAAGATGTTCTACTGAGTGATCCCTTCATAGTACAATCCTCCTGTTAATTTCACTTAAATGTAAATTGCACCCGCACCCGCAAGGATCCATTTGGTTACCTTTGTACACTCTGAGTAACAAATGAACACTGCTTTCGTGTTCTTTCATAAGGCTGTTTTATGAAACTACAGGTTTGGCCGCTACGTGCCCCTCACACCTACATGGCACTGCCGATCCGACCAATATGTCTGAGTCATGGTGTCGGGGGCTTTGTCAGAGTACCCGTTGTACCTGTCTGTGTCCTTTTATGCCCATATATGTATATCTCTGCATCTGTCAGTCCTGGTCCATTTTATGCCCATATGGAGATCGCTGATGTCATCAGTATATGCCCATATATGGGCATGCCCCCTTTTGTGCCCATACATGGAGCTGACTGATTTGTTTGCACTATGCCATGATGACACTTGAGGTTCGTCAACACACTCCATATTTGGGCATAGCTGCATTGGGAACTCCTTATGTGGTTATCGCTGAGTCATAGTGACATGAGCGTGACAACGTTGGTCCGCTGGCCCGCCCGCCGGCTGGTCCTCCCTTAAGCCAATTTTAATCTATGCTATACATGCTATTCTGGACATGTATTCATGGCTAATATACATTTTGACAGAGGAAGAGTGAATGCTATCAGTATCGACCAATTAACTTTTATGAAGGATTACTGATGATTAAGGTTGGGGCCATGTTCATTTTAGTTTGAGGGTTTTAAGAAAAAGGCCCCAATTTCATGAACAAGAATTTTTTTTTTGTTAATGCTGATTTGTTGACACAACTCACATGGAATTGTATAACCCGTCCCTAATCCTGTACATAATGAGGAAAATATAGCATATCACTATTCTACTTCTATGGTAATTCATTATTGATTAAAAATGTACATTGGTTTCAGGATTTATTGATTAGTGGAGGCAGATTTGCAAGTGCGGAAGAACCCAATCTTTTTTCCATAAAAATACTTTTATTTTAGGTCAAGAACAACAATTAAACAAAATAGATGTCTGCATGTAACAAAAAGATTTTTTTTTACAAAACCACATTTCATGGCTATGGCTAGCCTATACACAAAATAGATATTGTCAGTTATTACATGACTTTAACAATGCTTCTGTTGTAAAAGTGACAATGATTTACCCAGCATCCAATGAAAATTGCACATTTAGGGCCATATCAAAATGTTTGATTCAAATACATCATAGCCTATGTTTATAGTACAAGCTAATGGTCATACTGACCACACAGTGTACATATCTCATACTGAAACAGTAAATTTTCCCATTTCCTACTTGAACAAAACCTGCTCAATATGGGTTTAAGAGCCAAAACAAAAGGCAAAATAAAAGTTTCAAAATGAAATAGAAACCTTTTTCAATGTGACCAAAAGACTAGATAAATTATACAAATAAATGTAATACAAATGTATTTACTTAGTCCTGTGTTATTAAGCAAGCACAGTATCATTTCCATACTGTCATTCACATGACGTGTCTGATTAGCAGTTGGTCGCAGCAGTATATGTTGGGACCACATGGCCCTCAAACTGATATGGGAACGAGGAGTGCATGTACTCCTGTTCCATAGAAGAGTCATACCTCATGAGGCAAGGATAGTTATCAGGCTGCACACAGTCAAACTGCAGGTCCAACCACTGCTTGGGGGGAGCGTTATGCTTCCTTGAATCTGTCATGATCCGATTAAGGGCCATGATGTAGCTGAGGGCCATCTGCAGGGTCTCGTACTTGGACAGCTTCTTATCCTCTCCCCACTGAGGGACCACTTTGCGGAGGCAATCAAAGGCTGTGTTTAACCCCTGCATCCTCTTCCTCTCACGGGCGTTGGCGGCCGTCCTTCGCCGTATGACAGTCTCGTATTTCTCTGGACTCTTGGAGTCGGCCTCTGAAGACTCAGAACCAGAGTCAGTGCAACTGGGTCGGCGACACTTCATGCTTTTTGTCAAAAAATATCGCTCTCCAGTGGTGAGTGGCGACAAAGACTCAGACGTGAGAGAAAAGCTTTGGCTGATAGTTTGCCAAGTTCAACCTCAGGATTGTCAATTAGCCTCAGGATTCTTCTGAGCTCTTGTCCATAAGAAAGCCTCGCTGGTGTCAAAACAGCTTATTGTTGAATGTAAGTCCAGTATAGTGGATGTCCTGAGCATCAGAAGAGTCCAAGGGGGTTCTGATCTTAGACATACTGGGGGAGCGGCTTTTATACGATACCACAGATGAACAGGTGGTAGCAGGTGGGGTCCCCCTCCCCGTGCCCATCTCCATCCTCAATACTGCTTGTAGAGAAACACACCCATGCAGACTCACAAACATCCACACCCACTCCACACACACACACACACACACACACACACAGACACACACACACACACACACACACACACACACACACACACACACACACACACACACACACACACACACACACACACACACACACACACACACACACACACACACACACACACACACAACCTTAATGAAATTCCAATTATCTTGGCCTGGTCTATCTGGTCATGGCTTCACCCAGGGCCATGTGTTGCAAACACCAGAATTCTACCATCTGGCTAGCAGCATAACTTGCTGCATGTTGACCATGTTTCTTCTATGTGTAAAGCTACGCTAATACATCATTCCTGGCTTTGATTACAATGTTGCTCCATGGTTTCAATATTGCCCATTGAACTGAAATTTAGTAAATAAAACCTGAATTAACTACAATTATCACTAGAGATGAATCTGCTGATTATCAGTTAAATAACTATTTAATTAGATATATCATAAGGCCCCACTCTATTTTCTTTTTAATATATTTTTCTCATATAAACTATATCTCACTTAGATATCGAACCATGTAATTACATGTTTTTATTCCAGAAATGTGCATGTCGGATAATATACTGTTTCGGCCAAAATGCTGTCATTTTATTTTCAATGCACTACATCCTCTAAAATAAAACTACGTCATAGACAAAAAGTCTTGTGTGAGTAATGAATTTAATAAAAATAAAACATACAATAAAATAAAATAAACTTAAATAGTGTTTTATAGTATAGTGTTTCTCATATCTCATTTCATAATTAAACTAGATCTGTTAACAATTCTGACCACAAATCCACAAGTAAGGTTTTGATATATCTGCATAAGTCATCGAGAAGACTGACCCCTTTCACTTCCCATAGTCCCATCCTGCTACTGTCCTCATGATAATAATGATAATCTGAGATTAGCCTGAGGCAACAGAAGTGTAAGTGTGGCCCTGAGGGATTTTAACAGCACATCAGCTGTCTTTAGCTGGAAGGGATTAGATTAGTGGTTTAAAACAATATGGAACAAGATGTTACACATATTTCTACATCATTTGAGATCACAGAAAATATCTTTTAATACTAAAGCATCTTTCCAATTACTTTAACTTGTAGGTTACGAATGTGGCCATCTTGGACATTGTGTGTCAGTGCTGTGTTCTTAATGAATCACAGTATGTGGTATGCATTAGTGTTTCTTGCATTCTGGGGACCACATGTGAAATGAATAATTGATTTGTCAAGTGGTCCGAGGAAATGAGATAGACAGAATAACTTGTCTGTCTGTCATCAAGAGGACGAAGGCATACATGGGGAGGGGGGGGGGGGCGCGCGCGCACACACACACGCACACGCACACGCGCGCACACACACACACACACACACACACACACACACACACACACACACACACACACACACACAATAACTCTCTGTTACTATAAAGCACCCATAGACCAACATAAAATGCTGGACATTAATACAACAAATATACTCCATGTCTCAATCATGTCTAGATCTAATCAAAATCGGCACAGGATTCTAACTATGTGAATAATTAAGTGTTATCCTATAGCAGTGGTGGAAAGTAACTAAGTACTTTATGAGTTATTTGAAAAGTTTACTTTGCTACTTTGTAGATTTAGATTACAAAACATACAGTAACCACTTAAACCCTATTTTATACTTTGACTATTCGAAAATAGCTGATCTACGAACACGTGTTGTGAGCTTTGTAGATCTGCTATTTTCAAAAGAATTGACAAATGTTCAATTATATAAGAAGAAAAATACCTGAGGCTACCCAAAAAAAAAAATACTGGAGCACCCGACTGGGTCTGCACGTTTTATTACTTTGCAGGGGTGACTGCGTTGAAACAATTATGCACGTATATTCTGATGCCAATACTTTGGTATACAGGACTTTTACTTATAACAGAGTATTTCAACGTTGTGGTATTGTTACTTTTACTTAAGTAAAGAATCTGAGTACTTCTTCCACTGTCCTATAGGCAGAGGAAGAAGTGAGCTTTTTCCTCTGCCTGCTGTATTTTCCGGTGTCTGTAACATAACATGTTAGTTGAGTAGTGTAACTCAGCATCACTGTGACAAATGACACACTAAAAGCTTGGGGTCATGGAAGCATACTGAATGATTAATCACTATTAGAAGCCACAGGATAATGCCTGTTCCTTATATTGGGTCATGGTCACAAACTGGTGCTGTCTGGTCATTTCAGGCATAGACTGGTTAGCTGTGCAATTAGGCATATAATCCCATCTACCAGTTGGTTCATTGATTACAGATTGATGTAGTTGGCCAGCTGCTGCTTGTCTTGTCTGAGGGTCTCGACTCAGACATGGGCCTAGTGCCTACCGTACGTGTCTTCCAGCCTTGTTTTTTCCAGTCCCTCACGTGATTGGCTTGTCTGAGAACTGATGTCTAACACAAAAACTAAACTTGCTCATAAAGCCATATGTCACAGGAGAATTAAGAGTGACCCGCATGTTCTGGTGGTGTCAGATATCAGAATTAATCCAGAAAGAGGGATATGTCCTTATGGAGAAGTGAAGATTAAGGCACGGAGCGTATGATGATTCAGTCTGGGAGAAAGTGTGGAGGAAATACATGGATTGGCTATTCTGAGCACTGATGGCTTGACTTTATAAATGTCACTGATAAATCGCATTACATTGACAGCATCATCTGTGAGATTAAGCATATTCGTGGTATACATTGATTTCAATGACGAGCATGTATTCTGTTTTAAGGGGGAGTCGAAACATTGCATGCACAGATAAAGCGGCCATCAAAGGGAATACCATTCAATGACAGTAGTAATTTCTTGTGTGTAGTAATCATGTCACAGTATCAAACTTGCATCCATTATTAGTGACCAACAACATTGACACTGTACATGTGTACACTGTGTATTTCTAGTCAAGCATGGTCTAGAAAACCCAATGCAAGTTATTACTCGGCAACACATGAATCTTCCAATCAGCTAACAAGAAGGCCTGGCAGCTGGTCAGATGAGCCTGAGGGTGTAAGTGGGTCACGCAAGGTGAATGTAATTTCATGCCTATTTGAACTTTGTTCTCCTCTAATTGGACTGATTAGCAATGGTTAATTGGTTTACAAGGTTTGCCATTTGTGCATACTATGGTGTCAGCCTCACTGGAAAGCTTGTATTATAACATGGTCATTATAGCATTAATGGTTGTGGAACAATTCACATTAGGAGAAAAGGTCTAATTGGGAGGATATTAAATAACACAGTGGTGAAAGTAACCAAGTGCATTTCTTTGATACTTCATACATATAGAACAAAATTAAATGACCCTCACACCGTCTACACTTGCACAATAAGAACAACTTTTATTAAGGCTTAAGGCAAAGTTTCGGTCAATAGACCTTCTTCAGGCATCCTGTGATACTTCGTACAAAAAAATAAAGTATAATTTCATCTCAGAGGCAACTGTTACAATGTTTTAACAGCTTTAGTTACTATATAGTAACTATGAGTATCTGTGTACATCTTCCACCACTGAAACTACATATTAAAGTGTAAGGATAATTCCTTTTAACAGGACGTTCATGAAAGTCCTTGCGGGCTTGTTTCCAATGAGGGCCTGTGAGCAATTAGGGGTTAAGAGTCTTGCTCAGGGACAAATTTAATTTCATCGACACATATGCTGGCGTGGCCTGGAATCGTACCTGCGGCAACCAGGGCCTCTGGCTCCCTAGGCGGGCTCACTAACCACTCAGCTATGGCCGCCCTAATCTTTTGTTTGTGTTAACATCAGTGATAAAATCAAAGAAACATCAGGTCATGTCCATTCACCATGCAGATAATTATACCTACCTGATTAAGCTAGACCACCGTTTTTCAAATTGGACACTACCTTTGTGGTACTCAGATTTTCTTTTGTTTTTGTCTGATATTGGTTATGAACAATGTATATGTTCATAAAATCAGTTAAGGGTGGGGAGGCTAAGACAGCAATACTAAACAATTGTCAGTATGAGGAAGAGTGTTTTGTGCTGGTGAAAGCTGAAAACATATGGTAGAGAATTAAGTTTGAGAAACACTAAGCTAGATAATTACAATACTTTGAGTTTGAATAAATATAACTTTATTCTGAGAAAACAACCTACTATTTTACATTGTGCAATTTTATATGAACTCAAGATGTGCTTCAAAACATTTTTTTTTTATACCGACTTGGATGTTTCGTAATGTGTTTCAATCAAAGTTCTGTCATACTCATAAAACATCTAATATTTCACTCGACACAGTGTCCCTAAACCAATTAAGCCTGCTTTGACATTGAAACTCATAGTATTAGCCTAAAAGTGGCTAAAGACTGTACTCACTTAAAAGTATGGCCAATGCAGCTCATTATGTTATTCTTATCCAGTTTCCCATCTCTTTACAGCAGAATTAAGCCCAACGTATACTTCATCATAAGACAGTGTCATTCATCGAAAATACCCGGGTGACTTTCGGCGAGTCACACCGTCGTACGACAGAGTATAAATTAAGCATTAGCAGGACAAAGACCTCACCTAAAAAAAAAGAGACAGACCTACAGTATATCATCTTTAAAAGTGACTTTGGTTATTCTGCAATGCATCTCCTTCAGCCAAAACATGGTGCAAAAATGTGATCCATTTACATAGATTTCTCACAAAATAAATGTTCAGCAAAAAAGAAAACCGCATTCCTTAGAACAAATGAAAGAAACTGTTCTAAATGGCACAATAAAACAACGATCAGTATCCTAAAATAATGTCTTTACTTATATTAATCTTTTGTTTATACTTGATTATTAATAATCATTAATAACAATAATTTATAAATCCTTAAACAATAATTTATAAATCCTTTCATATAAACTTTCAAACACACCATCATTATCGGCAGGCACTGGTATAATATACTTATATGTTTTGCAAAAAAATATATGGTACAAGTACCGCATCGAGAGTAACTACAGTTTAAGAGCAGATGTACTGTTGAATATAACATAAAATGAAATATTTTGTCAAACATTCAGCAACAACCAAAACACAAAAACATGTATAGAAAAAAAAGAGGGGACAAAAAACGAATTCAACTCCACCAGTGGCTTGTGAACTAAGACTTTGCAAACCTGTCTATCTTTTTGTTATTTTTATTTTTGTATGTGAATAACACTCTTCAAATGACACAAATAAATAGGAATGGTGACTAACCTACAATCAGTTCCGATAGCTTTGCCATCTAGCAGGTGAGACAATAACTTCCGTTATTCTATTTTGAGTTTATCCCTTTAAATGCATCACTCATATCACACAATAAGCTGGAGGCAATTGACCATATTCACATATTGCATTGAGCAAAATGGTGACCGTGGATATGATCAATAATCCTGAAAGCTCTTCATTTTCTTATCCACCTTAGTCGCCACCTCAAATCAAAAGGTAAATTAACCACAAAATGAAGAACACAGCACATCAAGAGTTTCATTCTATCCACCATTTGAAAAGGAACCTCAACTGTCATTTACTCGAATGAAATGGATGCTTGCCAATAAAGAAACAATAATTTCAATAATATAAGAAAAAAATTATATGGAGTGCTTTTGGAATAAAGAAACCCTTGACGTTACGTTCTCAAGAGACCTCTGAGGATTCTGCCGTGGCAAAGATTCACAGTGTTGCAGCTTCCAAGGTGGTCTCACAGCTCCTCGCTCTCCAGCATCACCTCCGTAGGTGAGCTGGAGAACAGGATGGGGCTGCTCTCAGACGTGGGGAAAGCTGATCTGATGTCCAGCCCCTGGCCTGTCAGAGCCGCGTAGCGGCTGCCCGCGCGATGAGGAGCCTTCTTCACAGGCATGTGGACGCTCTGATGCCATTGAGCTGCAGGTCGACACAGACAACAAGACTTTTAAGCAGATTGATGATCACCACTTGGCTACATGATTATTTGACATGATATTTTAGACAGATTCTAAGTACATACACAGCAAATTCCTGAGTGTTATTCAGCCTATGGACACTTTTGCCTGCAATGTTGGTACCAGTTTTATTGTACGCATGCATGTGACAGTAAACATCTTGTACTGTGAACATTTAACTCAAAAATTGACCCGTAAGGGTCACTGAGAGTTAAACTAAATCTCAGTATTTCTCTTGGTAGTAACAATCAAACTGTTGGATATTGCCTATGATATTGTCTATGGTCCATCCGAATTAATTAACACTGAGGATTTTACTGTGTAAGCAAGTGGAGAGATGGCAACCGTGGCTGCCGAGAGATTTATTCTTTACACATTACCATATATGTCTAGTCTGCACGTGCAAGATACAATTCCAGCCTCATTTTTAGCTGACACTGTGAACCAGCCAGCATCCTCTTTCCTGGTTGGCTGGATAACGAGACACACATATCCAGTAGGATCCTGGTGCATGCTGAAATAAATACACATTCACACATGCCTCAGATTATAAGTATAAATACTTATAAGTAGAAGTCATTCTAACATGACTTGCCAGCTCTGGGTACTTATGCAATGTATATTGCGTGCAAAAGTAAAACAAAAGTTCCCGATGATGTTAAACTCTGGTCTCTAACCTGATTCTGTCTGTGGCTTTAGGAATGGTGTCATTGTCTTTCTTCCAGAAGATAATGGGAGGGGGCATGCCTACCACCCGACACTCCAGCCTGACAGGGCTGCCCTCTGGGATGCCTGTGTTCTGCAGCTTCTCCACAAACAGAGGAGCCTGTTTCATTTCTCTCTCTAAAGTGGACACAACTGAAATTACTCTATTTTGTACAACACAGAGTACTATAATGTTATTGTGGCTAATTCTTTATGATCTCATAATCTAAAAGCTATTCTATACGGTAGTAGTATTATTATTAGAGATATATACACTACTGTATATACAGTAAAGTATGAGGAAGTCCTTACCTGCGACTTTGAGTTCTAGACAGAAAGAGCTCTGTCCTGCTTTATTACTTGCAATGCAGGTATAGGTGCCGGCATCATTCTGTGTCGCAGGGTCAATGACCAGCGAATGGATACCATTCTCCCGCACCATCATCCTGTGACAAAGGTCTGGATAGATTGGCCTCCCATTGACCAACCACATCAGCTCAGGGTTAGGAAGACCATTCACCTGCAGAAACAGAACGGCGGGAATAAACAGCACTTCCACTAAAGACATTGACATAACATTCCATGGGCCTCATTTCACCTGCCACCTACCTTACAGTCGAGTCTACACAGTCTTCCTTCATGGACAAGCATGTCACCTGGAGCCTGGAGGAAGTGAGGTCGAAAGAACCGCTCCTGCGCTTGCTCTCCCTCCTCGACTTCCTGTATACGGGCTCGTACCCTGTAACCAGGAAATGGTTAGCTGAACACATTACTTGGACACAGACACTGATCATTAACCCCTGTTTGTCGCTATGATGCTTTTCCAGTGACAAACACAGTGGTGGAAAAAGTACTCAAATGTTTTAAAAGTATCAATACTGCAATGTAGAAGTACTCTGTTACAAATAAAAGTCCAGAATAAAAAAAATACTTGAGTAAAAGTACATAAGTATTGGTGCCAAAATGTACTTAGAGTAAAAAAGTACTAAAAAGTTTGAAAATAGCAGATATTCAAGCTCACAACGCGTCGCAATGCGACGCGTTGTGAGCTTGTATATCGGCTATTTTCAAATAGCCTAGGTATAAAATAGGGCTAAAGTGGTTAATGTATGTTTTATAATGTAATAATTTATATACCTGCAAAGTAACTAAAGTTTTCAAATAATTGTTGTGGAGTAAAAGTACAATATTTGCCTCCTCAAAATGTTACTTAAGTACAGTACTTGAGTAAATGTACTTAGTTAATTTACACCATCCACTGGTGTCACAAACATGGAAAGGACAATGTGGACTCAACCTTGGATTGTCCTGCATGTGCATCCATGCTGCAGATGTATCGTCCTGGACGATTCGTCCATACCGTACGTCTGCAGAACACAATACTGCACACACTCAGTCCTGCACACACTCAGTCCTGCTCACCTCTGAGAGTTAATAGGCGTCATTCGGTTTCGGGGGGGACCCGTTTGGATGATCAAATGTCCAGAGCAGCTGATTCGTCCCTGGTAGGAAATCAAACAAACAGCTGATGATCAGACTTGGCAGTTGAGCAACAAAAAAAAAAGAGGGAAGCTGGGAAGCACACAGGAAGTGGAGTGTGAGGTTTTTACTTGGGGATTTCCTGCCATGACGGTGTAGTTGCCGTCGTCGTCGTTGGTGGTGGATTCTATGTACAAGGCACACGTCCCGTCCCCCTCTCTGATCTTCTTGTAATGCACATTCCTCCTCAAGATTTGCTTACCGTCTTTGAACCAGTACACCTGAAGAGAAAAACGCACGATAACGATGAAGGCCAATCATTTATTTTATTTTATTTTATTTTAGCCAGTTGATGCAAAGAAACGACATTTTGAAGGAGATTGATCAGGATCAAGAGACATGAAGATTGCCCGTGGCCTAGCGGTCCAGGCGCATACAATTATTAAATAATTCATATCAAGATGTTGACCTCATCCTCACCTTTGGTATTGGGATCCCCACTACTTTACAGGAGAACGTGACAGGCACACCTTCCATTGCTCTGAAGTTCTTCAGCTTCTTGTCAAATATGGGTGCGATGCACTTCCCTGTGGGGACTTCAGCATGCTGCACCTCATCATCAGACTCCTCCACTGGCATGCGCTCCAAGCGATATTCTATCTCACTCATTAGCCTCTGCTCAAAGTTGGACACTCTGTACTCCTAGAACAGAAAGCCCACTATATAAATGTAATCGCCATGCTGAATGTCACATTACTAGAGGACCATGTCTTTGTATTTTGAGAGCTCGACTAAAGTACTAATGTATGGATACCATCATAACATGCAAACATTATCTGTGTGCCAACACACTAGAAACATGCCCTTGGAGAGGGGGGGGGGGGGGCATTTATATTCCATTTCACAATATTATTTTAATCTTAAAGGACGACTTCAGCCATTTTTAATCTTCATATAATTGGTACTCAATTTTTCTACTTGGTCTGTGTCTCAGAGGAGGGCTGTGCACAGTTCAGATACCCGTCTACCAGTGACATCATCAATGGGGAATCCAAGCTAATAGATACGGCAGGCTTTCCTGGAAAGTTGGCATGCTATAATGGAAGCCATTGATCTCACGTTAATACAAAAGAATAAAGAAAAAATGTAAATCTTGTTTGAAAAAAAGAAACCCTGCCTAACGATGATGTCACTGGTAGGCGGGTTTCTTTTTTTTTTACTTAAATTTTTATCCCGCGATTTTGTAACCCTATTTTTTACACCCAGTGCTAATTGTCTATGTAATCCTGGGCACTACCTTCCCTCTGCCAACCTAGGGAGGCCAGGGCCGAGCTCATGCCTCCTTCAATGCATGAGAGCCAACTGACCTTCTTGTCACCTGACAGGGGAGAGTTTCCCTGGTTGGACGTAGCGCGTGGAAGGAACACGTTATTCCAACCAGTTCCCTTCCCCTCCATCAGGCGCCCCGGCTGGCCAGGGGGAGGCAGTATAGTGACCAGGATTACTGCATGTTTTTGTGAGGGTACCTACCCTAGGAGACACGGGGAGAACATACAAACTCCACACAGAAAGGCCCTTTCGCCAACCCCACCTAGGGTATGGGCACTGATGACGCGGAGGAGAGAACACGCCCCCAGCGCCCACAGCGTCCCCTGCGGGAATCAAACCCAGGACCTTCTAGCTGTGAGGCGACAGCACTACCGACTGTGCCACCGTGCCCCCTTGGTAGGCGGGTTTCTAAACTGTCCACAGCCCTCCTCTGAAACCCAGACCGAGTAGACAAAAGTGGTATCATATTACCGTATCATGAGCATTAGTGAGGACCAATTATATGAAGATCAGTTGATAAAGGCTGAAGTCGTCGATTAATCTTTTTTCTCTCCCAAATTTGGTATTATGCCAATTCTTCCCCATGTGTATATAGACCCTGTCACTGCTAACCCCTACTGTTTGGTCTGGGAAGGGTGTCGACAACCAAGTGTCTCCTCCGATTCACATGAAGTCACCAGCCGCTTCTTTTCACCTGACTGGGAAGGCGTAAAGCATGCTGAGGAACATGCTATCCCGCCCAGAGCCTTGAACAACCTGTAGGAGTTGTTAGTGCAGCGACAGAGATCGCCCCCTTCCCACCTGGCTTCCCCACCCACGAACATGGCCAATTATGTTCGTGGAAGCACCGGGCCAAGCCGGAGGCATCATGGAGGACTCAGACTCCAGTATTCATCGTGGTGGGCAGGAACTTTACCGCTGTGCCACCCGGACAGCCTACAATATTCTTTTAAAGCGACAATCTCAAACTTATATCTTCAAATTAAGATACAGATTGTGGCTTTAAACCACTCGATAACATTGATAATGGGAAGGCATTTGTCAAGTGTTATCAAAAATGCTGTATTTTCATTTGAAAGACATTTCATTTTTGTCAAGCAAAACGTTCATGTAACAAAATATAAATTAGTCCACCTTGGTATATATTGAAAATGCAGCTGAGGGTAAAACAGAGAACAGGGATACAGTGTGAGCTTAACCCAAAAGCCTGCATTGAATGCTCTTGTGTTATAGAACATGTGATTAGCGAAGACATTTCAATCTTATCTTCTCTCTATAAATGCATGTAATCTCTGAGTGCCTGCGTGCGTTTGATGTTTGTCTCTCCATCACATATCTCGAGAACGGTTCAACAGATCGACTTCAAACATGGTGTTTGTATCGCTGAGGGGGTGCGGAGCCCGGTGTGAAGTCAGTCGGATCAGCGGTCCTCTATCTATGAATCCTTAAATCCCCATATATGGAGATCCCAGATGTCATCAATATGATGGAATATTGGTACTATGGTAATGGTTACTGCATTAAGTACTCTGACAATGGGTATTGCAAAACTGGAGGCGCATGCGTTCCGACGGGCATCGCACTAGTTTGATTTAACAATTCATAACAAAAGGCCACCTGGATAGCAACACAACTGCATGAAACTAAGTACTGGATATCAGCGAGGCAAATATGCTTGGAAATTGTAAAAGTTCTCCAGAGCTCAGTTTTATCAGGAATGGGCATATAATGATGACCTATTGTTCTGGGATGTTATATTGGTTTGCTGAGAGGATTCAAGGGTAATAAAGGCTGCAAGCGTCAGTGGGGAATTCTTCAATTGATTAATTAATTGAATGATTAATTGGTTGAAATTCAATGATAAATACGTGTCTCGTATTAGCAACATCATTAGATATCATAACCATCTCTGGACCAACTTTAACTATGGGATATGTTTTGGGGGGATTATTCATGCATAATATATATTAGTTAACAAAAAGCTTGAATGCGACATTAGGTATAAACATTATAATGTATTAAATTACTATATGAGTAACTGAATTGTGTAATACTGGCAATACTGGAATCATGAACTTAAACAATACAGTGCTTGGGATGGAGGAAGGTCCTTGTACCTCTTCATAGTTAAAGACAGTAGAAGGATTGTTTGGTCCAAGGGGTCTGCTCCCTGTTTTCACCTCATAATTCAGCTTCTATGAGAGGATAGGGATGAATGAGGAACACAAGCATGGACACACACACAAACACACACACACACAAATACTGATATACAGATGAGTACACAGGCAGGCTCACTCATTACCATGGATCAGTGATCATGTGTGATCCATAGAAATGTTATTGAACAGACACAAGATGACACAAGACGAATGAATATGATAAATGAATGATTGGGAAAGGAACGATGATGGGAGCTCTGTAGATCTCACACTTGGATAGAGATAGCTCCTTACTCTCAGTGTCCATCTGACCACATTCTACTACCCCACGTAGTGTTATATTTTAGGAAGGCAACAGAGAATTTTACTTATTAAAACCTGGACTGAAGCACTTGAAATTTGGAGATCAATCATTGGTATTACTCCAAAACAAACACAGGAGCTCATTAATCATTCATTTAGTTACATATTCACACAGTTTGAACCACTCAGTAACACTTGCAGCATTGGAGACTATGTGGTGGTACCTGTTGTTGTGGGAAGCGGAGGGAATCATCCCTAAACCGAAGCTTTTTCTCTATGTCCTGGAGGAGTTGCTCCCTACTGTCACGGAGCTCTTCGTCAGACGACAAGCGTCTCTGTGTCTTCTTCAGTACGCCTTGAGGTAGCCTGAACACAACAGCAATAAAAAAAACGTTGTAATGGAACGTGCTGCATTTCTCATACCTGACGTGGGGCACACAGTAATCCAGGAAGTGGCGGAGGGGCTTACACTGATGGAGCGCGCTTGGGTAAGCCCATTGAGTTGGTGGCGTGCGCAGTGGGGAGGGACGGCAGCACCGAGCTGAGGAAAGCCACAGGGTTCTGTATGGGGCTGGGAGTGGAGCTGCTGGAAGTGGGAGAGGAGGCCTGGGGCGGTGACTGGGTACGAAAGGCAAACACAGAGTGAAGGTATGGAGCCGACAGCAGGGTGGGGGATGACACAAGGGATGGAGGACTGGTAGGAGACCCCAGCACTCGCGTGGGGAAGAACCTGGGTGTTGGGGTGAACGGGGGGATGGTAGGGGAGCTGGCTGCGGAGGAGCTGAGCTCTGCAGCCAGCTCGTGGAGCATGGGAACCGGGGACTCCGTCGGCGATGGACTCCTGATGGGCGAGAGCGTCTGGGATGCAATGAACTCCTTGGGCCTGGCGTAGCTGAAGCTCTGGGAGGTGGGGGCCAGGTTCATCAGGGAGGCATGGGTGCTCCGCAGCAGTGGAGTAGGGGAGGTGATCTGCTGTAAGGCGGACGTGTGACTTGGAGAGGAGACGAAGCTGGAGCTGAAGGAGTCCGTGTGGACTGCACTGACCTGAGGCGTAAGAGGAGAGCTGAAATGAGGCGAGGCCACGGTTCTGGAAAGGGATGAAGGGGTCAGATTGAAGTGGGACGCATGGATGGTATTCATCTGGGTTACAGGTGCTGTGCTGAACAAAGGAGTAGGGGCTGTGTTCAGCTGAGGGGCAGGTGGAGGGGCTGACATCAGCGGGGCCGTCTTCAGCTGCGGTGAAGATGGAAGCGTGCTCATAGGGGCCAGATGCATTGTGTTTAATAGAGGTGCAAATGTGGTATTTAGTAGGGGCGATGGAGTGGAGACCAGTGAGGATGTGACAGTGGGTGTGGGTATGGGGGTGGACATGGGTCGGGGTGATATGGGTTCAGGCATGGGTGCGGGTGGAGCAGGAGTGGCCATGGGTGCAGGTATGGATGCAACTATGGGTGCAGGTATGGGTGCAACTATGGGTGCAGGTATGGGTGTAACTATGGGTGCAGGTATGGGCGCAGGTGCAGGTGAAGCTGTAGCCAGCGGGGGAGCAGGGCGGAGGGCCTGTTGGGGAATCATGGTGGTATGGTGGGGCTGGAGATGTGTTTCATGGTGCATTCTGGGTGACCAGCATACAGCCTCAGAAGGACTCTGGGTCTGTGGTTGGACCTGGGCATGAGATGGAATCTGGACCTGGGTTTGGGTTTGGGTTGCGGGTTCAGTATCCTGCAGCTGCTCCAAAAGAACCTGGTTGTGCAGGATCTGGAGCTGGGCCGGGTCCCTGGCAAATAATTAGATTCAAGGATAGAGAAAGGAAAGTCAAAATATAAAAAATGCAGAGGTGCTGTGAATGGGCAAGAGTATCGTGTTCAGAGGTCTGTGTGTGCATTTCATACAGTGTATACTGTAAATGACAGCACATACTGTACATCTCCCCCAGAAAGAATGAGCCTCAAGTGGAATGAAGAATTATCTTCCCTTTTATGGACTACCAACAAGTACTGCACCTTCCGAACACTACACTGTGCAAGCTAAACACACTTTCAGCTTACAGGCTAAACAGGAGCTTCGTCACTTGTTTCATGCACATGTAATCACAGTTAAGTATACCTTTGTCATCCTTCCTATGTATGATATTATAACCTACAGTCCCACATAAACAACTCGTCATTAAAGTATCATTCACAATTTCACATAATGTGCATATGTGAATGCTAAACAATGATTTATCAATGACAGATTTGTGGAATTCAACTTACAAATAGAAAATGCCATCCTTTGTTTTGGAGAGACGAAAAGTCCACATGTTTTAGGTCCAAATGCATTCAACACTGAAATGCGACTGTGATTACATCTACTGTGGAGCCTTAGAGAAGAGAGCCCTCCCACCTGTACAGCTTTTCTAAATATAGCACCCATAGTCAAACTCATTTAGTGTAACACTAATTACATCTATATAACCCATATGTAATATGACATATTCTACATAATCGTTTATATTCTACACAAACGTTTATACAATGTGATGTATAAAACTTTGCCTTGTGCTACTCTGAGTGTGTTTTGGACAGTCAACATACTGTAGCTGTTAATCCATCTACACATGAAGGGATCACAATTATTTGCTATACTTACAGTTTGGGTTTAGTCAGAACTGGTGGTGGTCCTTTATTGGCCTGAGCCATGTCATCAGACTGACTGGTGTCACTTTCTTCATCCTCCTCCTCATCCTCAGGTAACCTGAAGTGCACACGGAGGCCAACCCTGGAGCTGGAACGACGTGAATTTCTGTGGTTCATCGAACTGCCTGTCTTGAGGCAGGAGTTGGCAGGAGGATCAGGAAGGGGCACCACCACGTAGGGGGTCCCATTGTGGTGGTTTGGGGCCACCTTAACTTTTGCAGCCCCGCCAGCAGCCAGGTCAGATAACGTCGGCAAAGAGGGCCTGGACACTTCCAGTTCGGCCTTGAGGCCGGAGCTCTGAGGCTCAGCCATCGGTGAACCAGAGAAGGGTTTCAGATAAGAGGGAAGCTCTCCGCCAGCCTGTGGCTCCACGTGTCTTCCGTTGGATCCCGGCAGCTCCTGTTGGCACGTGCTCAGGTAGAGAGGGTCTAAGCGCGGGGCACTGCAGCTGTAAGAGGCCGTACGGGGGCTGCCGATGAGGCTCAGGGGGTCCAAGCTGGGTACACTGGCGCTGACAGCATCAGGACGCAGCATGCTGGAGCTGTGTGGGTCCAGGCGGAGGGTGCTGGTGCTCAGAGGGTCCAGGCGTACAGTGCTGGAGCTGAGAGGGTCTAAACGGATCGTGCTGGAATGGGGCTTCATGCTGTTGGTCCCAGCAGCCTCCGGCTGAGGCTTCGCAGCAGGAGCTGTGAAGTCTGACAAGGAAGGTTCCTGGATTTGGCTGAGGTCCATTCTTCCACTGTTCAGTGTCTTCATGTGTTTGCTGTTGTTGCCACTGCCTGATTGGAAAGAAAGAAAGATGCAGAACTCAGGATTCTGCAGGGAAATATTTGATCTTTTAATGCGATAAGATGCAGAAATGGTACCTTTCACCCTTAGCGCAGCGATACTGGACACAGTTCCATACTTGTTGCTTGCTGTACACGTAAACATGCCTGAATCTTCCGGGAAGGCCTCAGCGATGACCAAAGTGCAAATTTCCTCTAGAGGTGATAGAAAAGACAATAATCATCAGCAGATTAAGTTTATTTGACATCATACAATAGCATTATGTTACAGCATTATGTTCTATTTCCACGATATATGAGAAGATTCTCAATCCTAACACAAAAAATGTATTGTTTTACTCTTCAAAAGCAGCAGTAGTGATGCAGATTCCAGTCAAGGGGAATAAGGGATGTGTGGGGAAAAGGCTTCTGAGCTTTGATGGATTATAATGATATCTGGCCTTGGTGCTTTGACACAGGTTGAGAAGCTGCCTTATATGGTGCAGAGGCAGGGAAACACGTACAGCCCTGGCTTATGTTCAGAAGAAGACGAGAAGCTTCAGCCAAGAGCTATAAACACTCCAGTAGACTAATATGTACACAGTGGACAGTCATATACAACAGTGCTTCTCAAAGTGCTTCACACTGAAGCCCTATTTTGTGAGATTGTAGATCTGCTATTTTTATGTTGACAAATATTCTCTTATGGGGTCCCTGGCACAAACTCCTTTCAAATGGGAGTACATATATCAATTTGAGGGTTCTTGACGTGAAAATCTTTGAGAACCATACAGCAGGGTAGCTGCTTTGAGGGTCAACACTTATGCTTTTGACACGTTATAGTTATAGTATATATAATATGTACCTGATTCTGCCGTGGATCTAGGCTCTGTGAGAAGAAAACATTAGCCAATGTCATTAAATTACATGGAAGTTTCAGTTCAATGTAATGTATTCAACATTAAAATTTTAACAGATCTGCAGTACTTCTTGCACTGTTCTGTGCAGAACAGAGCTTTAAATATTGGTACAATTCTAAACAGTTAAACTACAAATACAGTCACTATGAATAACATGCATCCTCTTCTGCACTGAAATAATATCAGTTTCAAGTACAAAGTATATAATCAATAGTCAATTTCTTGATAATCTCACATATAGTTATACAAAGGTAATTAGCATTTACATGATGGCGATTGTGTAACTGTTATTTGTCATGTGTATAAAATGATCAAATGGTAGTGCATACTTTTCTGTAGGATCCGAAAATCAGGAGAGTCCTCTATGAGAGTTCCTTCTCTATACCACTCTACTTTAGGTGAGGGCACGCCCTTCACACGGCACTCTAGCACCACCAGCTGGCTTTCCAATGCTAAGAGGTCTTGCAGACTCTGGTGGGAGAAATAGGTGGCGCAAAACATGATTTATTGTATTTGCATTTACATTAAATACAACAAAAAACAGAATGTAAATATTTTAACAGCCATGGACATGCAGGAGAGACCAGAAAAAAAACAAGAGCTTGATAAGCAGCCCCACCTAGTGGACAAAGTGTGGAGCAGAAAGCTGCAGTCTTGCTATATGCTGTAGCTATGAGAAAGTTAATTGTGATAAAAGTCAGTTTGTAAAAGTGGAGGTTAACAAATTATTTATCCAGTTGAGCAATGTTTTGGGCAAAAGTTACTTTTGGGATGTTTTTTTGGAGATTAAACCAATTCATATATGCGTGCGACTCCCTATATTCATTCAAATCTACCATAAAAGAGCACCTGTCAACAATTCACAACATGGCCCAGATAAGTCTGCTCGCTTGCCACCAGAGAGTACCCCCCCCCCCCCCCCCGTGCCGCTTCTGTATATATATATACCTTTTATTTCTCCTAGTATTGATAATGATTAGTATTGAATGTCTTGTTTCTTGTATGTCTCGATTATGTATTGAATCGACACAATGGAAACAAGCCATCAAGGCTTCTTTGTGTTATCCTTTTTGTATTCCTTGCTTAATTGTACTTCTGTACTGTTTGCAAACTGTTAATAAAGTAATCAATCAATCAATCAATCAATACGTATAAACACAGTAACAGTCGCATTCAGATTGACTTATTGTGGCATACAGAGATTGTGGTTGGTAGACAGTGTAATGGTGTACTGTACCTTTGTGAATACTGGTGCAGCCATGAGAGGTCGCCCGTCTAACCCTTGAAAATAGCTGTTGTCCAAGTTTTGACTCTGAAGAAAAGATGCAATGAACTTGATAGCAACACAAATCTAATGCCACTTGACAAAGCCAGCACAATAAAGTATAATATCATATCATATCATATCATATCATATCATATCATAATTATGTATTTATTTATTTATGTATATGTCAAAAGAAACAAATATCTACTGAAAGGACAAACAGCAACTGTCCTACCTCAGGTAGTGCTGTGTGTGTAGGAGCCACCTGGACAGAAAGAGTGGAGGACACCACTGGGGTCAATGGCAGTGCTGGTGCCATCTGTACATGATGTTGTGTGACTGCAACTGGGTCAGGTTCTGGAACCTCCTGAATGTCTAGTAATTCTGAATCTCCCAGTGACGACATAGGGACAACTTGGGCCGGTAAGACTGTTGCGTCGTCCTCAGCAGGTTGTAGCGTGGTCACCTCAAATGCTTCGGGGAGCTCTGGTACGGGAAGCACCGTGCTCTGTAACGTTACCTGGATGGGCTGCGGAGGCGCCGTGGCCACTTCGCCCGATGGCTGACAGGACGGTTCCTGGGCCTGTTCCTCAGCAGGCGGTGCGGTGTGAGATGAAAGTATGGAGTCTTCAGTTCCGTCAGAGGCTGTCAGGCTGGCCACCAGAGGTTTAGTCTGGGCGGGGGTCACTGTTTTTCTTTGCACTCTTTGAAAACATTTGCAGAAAGACAGAGAGTCTAAACTTACAGTTACCATCATGAAATCCAATTCTTAAACGTGGGGGGTTGTGAAAAGTGATGACGCTTTATCGCTAACAAGTTACAACTCACTGGGGTACATGTTCAAAGTGCTGTTCCCCTTCAGATTCACTGGAAGAAGCACCTGTGAGACAGAATAAGCATAATAATAAGACCCTTACGGATCCATCTTTACATTCTCAGAGTTTTACTCCAGGTTTTGCTGTGCAGTCACCTTCGATGTAGATCTCAGCTGATGTGGAGTCTGTGCCATAGAAGTTGGAAGCAAAGCAGGAGTAGCGTCCTGTGTCCTCCTCAAAAGCCTCTGCTATGATGAGGGAGTGCAACTCGCCATTGGTGAGGATCTGAATATCTGGGCAGTTCTCCAACTCCTTTCCCTCACAAAACCACCTGGGAGTAAACCACACAGTACAAATTAACTGCTGTCATTAGTAATTGTACTGTTGCTTCTTTGATAGATTCTAGTTATTCTATGCAGATATGTTGGTTACTTGTTCCACATATTTTATTTAGATAGATGTATACTGTGTGCTTGACCTCAAATGCTAAGAATGTTATTTAGACTGCATGTTGTTCAGACAGATGCTAGGTTTGATGTTTACCTGGTATCCTAGTTTCTTTGAAGCACTACATTGTTCTCTTTTCTTGCTGCTAGTGTGTTTGCTAAATGCCAACATTTTTAATTGTAAACTCTGAGAGTGAAAAAATTAGAAACTGACTCAAACTGTCAATTTTACACTTGCAGCGTGAAATTAACACCAGGGATTTTATAATCACAACTCTTCAGCAAGGATAGTCGACAATCATTTTCAGTCCAGAATAGATACCAATTTGTAATTTGGTCATTGATGATAATGAATACTCAGTATATGAATGTACTGTATGTTGGTGCACAATAATGACAAATGTATGAATGATTTATATAAAATATAATAAAAATATATAAAGTAGCCTACTCACTAGAATTGTTTTTCATTTAAATCTCATTATAACCCCAGGTTTAGCCAACATTGTATGTTTCTGTGATACCTTTGCTTCTATTTGGTGTCTTATAAGTCAACACTGTAATCAAAACTGGGACACGGCTGAAGTGTCGATCTTCCATATCCCAGCTCCCTACTCGTCTTCGGTGTCATCATGACGCATATGATGCACTGTCACTATGAAGCTGGCAGGTTTGTGTGGCATCTTTCCTCAGTTCCCTAGTGGAGCTATATGCAGGTCAAGAGGAACACGTTTTGATGAGCAAGGGCATATCTCCGTCCCTGTAACTCAAGAAGCAACACCAACTCTTCATGCAGTTTTATGGGCTGTCGATCGCCACAGTCTGTTGATGTTGTGCAGATTTAGCATACAACCTATTATTATTACTATGACTGGTGGTTGTTTTCAGATGCTTCTAATGAAGTGTCACAGTTTTCATTTATTAACCACTTGATACCCAAGCGTCCATATTTTGGGTATGTCATAATAGGCGAAAATCCGTCCGAAATAGACAAACATCAGAAGAAAATAGCAGATCTACAAGCTCACAATGCATTTGCAACGTGATGCGTTGTGAGCTTGTATAATGGCTTTTTTCAAGAGATTTGGTGTAGAGGGAAAATAGGTGGGTGCTAACTATAGAGCCCCGGGGGACCCTGGTCAACGAAGTATATAGGGGTTAAATGGTTAAAGGACGACTTTACCCATTTTCAACGATTTTCACTAATGCTCATGATAAAATTACAGTGTTTTTTTCTCCTAAGTTTGTGTCTCATAGGACGGCTGTGGACAGTTCAGAAACTCGCCTACCAGTGACATCATCGTTAGGCACATATTTTTTTCAAACAAGATTTAAAAACTTTTATTACCATGTGAATAATGGCTTCCATTATATCATGGTAACTTTCCAGGAATAGAAAGCCTGCAGTTTCTATTAGCTTGGATTCCCCATCGATGATGTCACTGGTAGGCGGGTTTCTGAACTATCCACAGCTCTCCTCTGAGACATGGAGTGAGTAAACAAAAATGGTACCATATTATCATGAGCATTAGTGAGGACCTATTATTATTATATGAAGATAGGTTGAAAATGGGTGAAGTTGTCCTTTAAAGTTGTTCTTTGTGTGGCACCCTGTCACAATAGAGTTCTGGTACAACTCCACATACTCAAAAGGTGAAGGAGTAAGATCAAAGAATTCCAGCCACACTTGCAGCACTGGGAATACCTTTTACTTCAGAACTGAGGCATTTGTCTGTCAGAATATCTTAAATCCACCCACTTTTGGGTCCTGGACATTGAAATCATGTTGAGAATCACTAATATGGGGAAAGGCTAGTTTTTGTACTTTGAATGCACAGTATCCTATTGGGGTCAGGCACGTCAGGGTCCTTCTGTTGGCTTAGAGACTTTGCAACTTAAAGCAAATTAGTCTTTCGATTAGTCTAATACATGAAAGTTCCAAAGGCTCAAAAATATGTATTAATCTCTTGTCTGAGCACTGCAGGTTTTACCCATGCAATCTTCAATATAGGTTAAAGTTTCTTGTAATGTTTAAGCTGCAGCCAATTTACGTTGCCCTGGATTTGAGAGCACATGAATTACCACTTGACCACAGTCTGACATTTAGCTCCCCACTAAAACTATCAATTTGCAAACGAATCTTACTAGTAGCCCTCTCACTGTCTCTGATATGACTGGTGACCTATGCAGCAGGCTCTAAGTCTAAGTAGATCTATTCTGAGTAAATGAGACCATGCTGCTATATAAAATAGACCCAATAAAAGAGCAGGAATGAGTTGACATGCTGATCTGGACAGCAGTCACTATACATCATCCAATGTCACACGTTGCTTTCATCAAGCCTGTGCATCAATCAAATTGTAAGTAATTTTGAAATGAACCCATAAACAACTTAACCTTTTGTATGTATGGGGGAATATGTCAGCCATACACTACTTAATATGTCAGCCATACACTATTTTTTTTCTTTACATTTTATATATTTCACTCTGTATTTACTTCAACTGTGGTCTGAGAGCAATGCACCAAATCAAATCCTGTATTGAAAAATATTCATACATGATGTCCCACATAGTGAATTGCAAGCACAGGCAGTACATTTGGTCTAGTAAAGCAATTTACACCAGACCATTATTGGACAGTATCTTACTCAATCAGTCAAAAAGGTTGGCCTATTTGGCTATTTCCCGATTGGGGTTCTGCTCCACTTGACTGCCCTTTGGAGAAGAATTGATCCTAGTATTAACCCATTAAATCTGGGAACGCATCTACAAATGTCTTCTAACAGTTTTCTGAAAAAACGTATGTTGCTATATCAGTGGTTCTCAAACTTTTTCATGTCAAGGACCCCAAAAATGATATGTATTTGGCTGCAGACTCCCATCTGAAAATATTTTGTTCCAAGGACCCCCAGAAGCATGTTCTTCTAAATGTTCCCTTTAAAAATATATATATTCATAGATTTGCACAGATTTTTAAGATTTTTCAAAAATAGCCAAAGTATAATAAATAATGGTTGTAGCTCAAATCTAAAATCACACAGATGCGTCCCCGGATTGAATGGGTTAAAACACTTGATCTGGTATCCTATAAGTGCTCTTTCCCAACGCAATCACTACAGCCACACTGAAGAGCTGGTCCAGACACTTGGACACAATACGGCCGACATTACTAGACTGTCCCGTCTCATATTCTGGGTCAGAGTGTGTCATTTTCTAATGAGCAAAGGTCTAATTTGAAAGCATGAGTAGTCGAGGGGTTTCGGCTGATCTGTGTGGCAAAGACCCTGTTCTCTGCACCTGTCAGGGCTATTTTCCCTCTGGAGTTCAGTACTAGAGAGGAGATCCCCGAGATGCCTAGAGCTCTGATGGGTTGACCCAATCGCATACGCACAGCGCTAAACATAGAGTTGGACAATGCATAATATTATTCCCTGACGCACCAACACCGCAAAACATTTCAGATATGATACTGTGCACAGGAAACTGAAAGGAGATTTGAACCCAACTCCAACAAAGTTACACAGTAGTCACGCACAGTGAGTGTCAGTCAGTGTCCCCAAGGGAACATAAAGACAAATCAGATTAGCACATTGGCCCACACTAAAGGACAAAGCCCACATGTAACCGAAACAAATAACTAAGAGCCATTAGGTTCTGTATAATGCTCACTTTAACATCTTCAAGTGCAAGCCAGCTAAGCAAGGCAACCCATTAGCAACACATTATCTAAAGAGCCTGAAAGCAGAACACTAGCAGAACACTAAAACCATATCCTGAATATCCACCAAGCAACAATAAGTCCAATATATCTCACCACTTTCTATCGCATGTTCATTATTTTCGTCCACAGCTCAGGCGATTCCATTATCAGTCTCAGACACAACTACAGCCCAGTGCCAGTCCCTTCTAAAAATGGCCGAGCACTATATTCTCCCCCCCGGACAAGAATATATTAGTGGCTGAACAATGTTCAGTTGGATCAACAGGTCCATGCCCACTACACTCTAACTTCACGTCAGCTCCAGCTCAATTCAGTTCCATTCAACTACATCAAACTGAAACCTTTACTATCCTATTTGAGAAAGGCAACATAACAATGACATACTAGAATCACCATCATGTTATGTAATGCACCATATAGACTTAGTAGCATTATAACACTGTCAGTACAGTAGATACTGTAGAATCAGTCTAAGGCTGAGCTAGGAGATCAGATACAGTATATAGTCTGCTCTGCTGTACATTTTTGAGTAGAAAAGCAACAATGCCAATGGCAACCATAAGCAATGACAGGATCCTTAACTACTTAAACTCTATTTCGGGCTAATCTTCAAATCATTTAAAATGGTTTACTCTTTCGCGATGCAACTGAGCTTGTAGATCAGCTATGTTGTAGTAAACACATAATATATTTATATATGGGGGTTTAGTTTATGGGGTTTAAGTGGTTCGCGCACGCGCGCACGCACACACACACACACACACACACACACACACACACACACACACACACACACACACACACACACACACACACACACACACACACACACACACACACACACACACACACACACACACACACACACACACACACACTTCAGTGGCAGCTGTTGACTATCATCACTTGTCATCTCCCTCTTCATCTCTCAAGAAAGACACTCGCATCATTCGTCTTAACTTTCACCTCTCAAAGCACTCTGCCTGTCTTGAGTAACACTGGATGATTATAGACAGGTATTATGCAACCCCAAATCATAAAATGTAGTATTTCCATGTGCTCTTTTGTGCTTTGTTTGTGCTTTCTCAGAACAAATGTTGGCTATAGAAGAAGTATAATACAGCATCATGGATGCTTAACGCCCTAGACAGGGTAAAACAACACAGGCACATGGCATATAGTGATTCATCACTCCCCCCCCCCCCCCTCCAAATATCTTTTAAAATGTTCTCAAAATTAAGTAGTTATACCAATAAGTATATAGTCCTTTAAGTTGTCACTGCTGACCCCTACTGTTTGGTCTTGGGGGGGGTGTGGACAACCATGTGTCTCATCTGATCCACATGGAGTCACCAGCTGCTTCTTTTCACCTTACAGGAGTTTCACCAGGAGGGCATAATGCGTGCAGAAGAACACACTACCTCCCAGTTCTGCTCCCTGCTAAACAGGTGCCCCAACCAACCAGTAGGAGAACCTTTATCCCTGCCCCACCCGGGTGCCCACAATTTGTCTTTTGTACTTTTTTTGTAATTGTACTATACTACAGTACACTATTATTTATAACGTGCATTAAATGTACTATTCTAAAAGAAGTTGCTATACAACAAAATACTTGTCTGATTATACTTTAGCCCACCCTCCTCTCCTCATATATCCACCTCAACAAGCAGCTAAATCAGATCATTAATCCTGTTGCTTCCTTTACGCACAGAAACCTCTGACTGACCGACCATCCACAGAAGACAATAACTACAGCCAAAGAGTAATTTGAAAACAAGGGGGAAAAGGGAAAAGACCAGTGGATTCACCGGTGAAATCAATCCTTCAAACAACAATCTGAATGGAAATGAACAAATTAGTGCTTCAAAGTTTTTCATACATATTATTTGGGATCCCCTTACCGTACTTCAGGCGCAGGGCGTCCTGTTACAATGCAGTCTAATTGGACCTTACTGCCCTCCAGAACCTCCCTGCTTTTCAGTTTCTGGATGAAGCAGGGGGGTTCACAGACAGGATCTGTTGAGTACGGCGTCTGTGTCAGCACGGCGCTTTCTGCCTCCATCTCTTCTGGGGAAGCAGAGTTGCACAGCTCCTCCTCAGGAAGCCTGCAGCCCTGCGAGGGGAACTCCACACGCCCGGTCCCTGCTTCTGTCTGGACCTCTGGCTGGCTGCTCACGGCAGCCAGGCCGGGCCTGTCCACCTCCAGCTCCAGGGGAGCGAGTGGGCGCTCCCTGTCGTCAGGGCCGAGGGGATACACAGCCCCATCATGTTGGTTCTTGTTTTGGCCCCTACTCCTGTGGGCTTTGCACGATCTCGGCTTCCCCCTTTTGGAGCTGTTGGCCTTGAAGAGAGAGGAGAGCTCCTCTATGAAGTCTGCGGCCTTGTTGAGGAACTCCTTCTTGGACTGGGTCTCTGGGCCGTACGGGGCACTCCTCGATGACCTGCTGAAGTCATTGAAGCCATCACTGGAGGCACTGTGGCTCCTTACTGGGCCGTCGTGCTGCGTGGAGCCTTTGTGGTGCATCTTTCTGTCTGCTGAGAATGTGGTGTGTGCCTGCGGTAGTTCTTTAATTTCAGGGGGCGGCTGGGTAGAGGATGTGCCCAAAAGGTTGGCAGAGGGGGGGGCAGAGGAGTCAGCAAGGGGAACGGGGGAGAAGGAAGACGAAGCAGCGGAGAGGCGTGCGGAGGGCGCAACAGAGGAGGTGTCTGAGGGGTTGTCGGATGGGGCCCCTGAGGGTACGACCTGGGCCGTGACCTCTGACCTGTCCTCGCGGGGATCATGTCCTATGGCCTGGCGGGCGAGGTTAACACTCTCATCCAGCTCCTCTTGGCTAAGGAAGGCAGACAGGTCTGGGAACTGGGTGTCTTCGAGGCCCACGCGGTCCTCACCCTTGCCTTTGAGGGGTCCGTAGACCAGACGGCGTGAGGAAGATGAGTCCGATCGGCTCATTTCACTGTGACGCTGCTGAGCTCTGGCCTCGGCCAGGTAGCTCTCTCTCAGGAGCTGAGACAACGACGGCGACTGGTCAATGTTCTCTTGCATGCTGTGAGCCAAAAATGAAAAAGTTTCATTCACACAGGATTATGGGAAACACTACATCTAATGTGCACCTGGGGTCTATCAGTTAACATTTCAGTAGTTTCAATACATTGGTTTAATGAATGTCTACCTTTCCTATTATATCTGCTGCAGCTTAGAAACAACCCATACTCGATACTTACAGTTTACTCAAAAATGCACATTGCTACAGTAAGTCTATGTCCACTCCATCATTTCAACAGATACCCAATATTTGTTAAGTTAAAATAATCAAGTGTTAAACATTGCTATTGAACCTAGGTATATAAAACGTATAGCATTGTCTAAAGATGTAACAATGACCAAAATTAACTTAAAACCAGCCCCACAGTTATGTTTGAAATTAGTCATTGACTAAATTCAAACACAACTTTTAAACTGCCTTGCGGCCTCAACAGGATATCAGTTTCATTCACTGTCATCAGATTCAGGCGAGTACAGCTCTTCCCTTTCCATCTCAGACAAAAATGTCAGTCTTTACACAACTTTTTGACACTAGCCTGGTGTAGTTTTTGAATACAGAAATGAGATATGGTACACATATGCTACTGACACTCAAATCAGCGTAATTAAGTGAGGCTGCGATGCCCTTCCAACAGACCTGTAGCTGCAGCTGTTGTGCACATTAATCCTTTGCAAACAGCCCCCAAGCCCACCAAGTCATGTCTAATAATAGCAAGGGGTCAGTTTACATGTAGAAAATCAGAAAAAAGAATCTCCACCCCCTCCATATTCTTGCCCTGAGTAATAACAGTTTGAGCAATCATAACAGTTAATCTAAGAACACAAAGATAAGTAAAGGTTTATTAATGGGACATTGCTTACCGAGATTAAACTATGTCACAGTCCACACAGATGAACAGGTCCCTGTTTAAACACAGCACTACACAATGTCAGTTTGAGTTAATTCAGTTAAGTGTAAAGCATAGCATTTCAAAGACAAATAGAAGTCCATGCTTGCCTGATGGGTCAATAGAAAGGCATCTGTGGGTAGACAGACATGTAGGTCAAGCCAAATGGCAGCCATCACGACTACCAACAAGAAACGGGGGCATGGTGTGTTTTACCTTCAAAATAACCCCGGCTGGCCCCGTCTAGGACTGGTAAATCCTTGGAGCGCACCGGTGCTCAAAGAGAGAGATTCCGGTCTTCCGGTGGTGGACACCTTGTGAAATCTGTACACATGCAGCTGCCCAGCCTTCCTATAGTAGCCTTTGAGTTTACAGGAAATATGGAGGAGAGTAGCTAGGGTAACCTGCCACCAGTTAAAGTAGCAGCATTTGTCAGCGCAGTAGCCTCAGGTTATTTTGGGGGGTTGGCCTGGCCCATGTGTCGGGGTGGCATCCCAGCCTATTGGCTAAGCGGGGGTGTACTGTAAAGGGATTCCTCCTCCAGCACAACACCTACAGTAGTCTGTCAAAGATCACCACCCAGCAGAATTAGAATACCCTTGTTGAGCCCTGACAAACAACTGTTAACACAGCAGATTACCAACATTGATTAGTCTATCAGGATATCATACATCTCAGGATGTAAAACTGTGTGACAAAACTGATGACCAATTTTGTTCTGCTTTGTAAACATTTAATTTATTTCTAACGGCAGAGCTTTGAAAACATGAATGAAAAAAATAAATAAGACTGTCCATAAAATATTAATGAAATTAGTTTATTTGAAACCATGAGTCTGTACACACCATGAAGGAACCATCTGCACCAACCTCAGAAAGAAAAAAAAACAGTCAAGCATCCAATTACACTTAAAACAGTGTGAAGACCTGCATCATACCCACCTATTCAAGTTAAACATGTAACAAAAAGAATGCTTCTGTGAGTTAAGTGGTGTATACTGATCACCATGCAAATGATCCATTTACATATTAAAGAGCACATTTTCAGGATCATTTCACCAGCAAGCACAACTTGGGTCAAACAATGTTTGAAAAAAAAGTTTTGGGGTTTGTTTTTAATATTTATGGAACGCATGTGTGGAGCTATTCATCCTCAACATACACGTAGATGCATGCCAGGACTTGGCCTCAAAAAGCAGGGGCATATTTTTGTAAGAATCATCAAAAAGGGGTCTTTAATTGTTTTCTCTCCATTTAGTTCTTTTTTTAGGGTTAGAGTAAGAGTTAACCCTAACCCCAATCATTTCTCCAGAAAAATTGCTCAATTTTTTATTTGCCTCCGAAATACTCACCTGTCAAATGTGAAATAATATTCACATTAACCATGGGCACGGCAAACATTTTCTAAACAAAACAAAAATGTCAAAGAATGTCATATGTGTCAAATCTTGTTTTTGCTATTCGTCAAATGAAGAATAAAGTGTAGGAAAAGATAAGTGGTTAATCAAACCAGTAACAAGTATTTGCAAATATTAATTGACTTAGGTTTTGTGGACACATGTAGCACAAATGTAAGAAATGAACTGGCTCAATGTCTTGGTACAATAATAACTACAGCAGCAACATAACACCATCAGTTTGATTCTCAATGCATTATAAAAAAGGTAAATAAGCACTGTGAAGATTCTTTGGCATGCCTGGAAAATACAATCTGGTTTACCAGTAACGTAAAGGCTACATGTTATAGAAAATGAGAGAATTGAAGCGAGCGAGTGAAAATTGTATGTGTTTTTGATCAACTGTTTTTTTAATTTCTCCCCAATTTGGTAGTTGCCAATTCCCCCCATTCATGTTTGTATAGTCCCTGTCACTGCCAACCCCTACTGTTTAGTCTGGGGATGGTGTAGACCAGCGGCTCTCAAAGTGGGGTCCGTGGACCCCCTGGGTTCGTTGAGGAGGTTCTAAAGGGCCCCTTACAGGTCTGTAACTCTGGTGCAAATGGACCATGTGTATACTCAGAGTTATGGGGATCCTTGAAATAAATAAAAAGTTGAGAACTACTGGTGTAGATAAGCACATCTCCTCAGATACACGTGACGCCACCAGGCGCTTCCTTTTACTCGACAGTGAGAAGTTTCTCAGGGAGGGTGTAACGCATGCTGAGGAACACAATATCCACTTCAGTTTGGCTCCCTGCTGAACAGGTGCCGTGATCAACCTGTAGGAGTATCTAGTGCAGCGACAGCCGGCTTCCCTCTCTCAACCACGGCCAATTGTGTTTGCTGAAATGCCCGGCGAACCCCAGTCTCCACAGAGGTGGGCAGGAACTTTACCCCTGTACCATTCGGACAACCCTTCAGCGAGTTGTGTCGTTTCCATTTCTTCTCACAGTATTGTCATGAAACTAGGTTTGTCACCGTAAGAGATCATCCATTGACATATGTGCTACGTTTGAGTAACCCCTTTTCCATGAGCCTTTATCCTCTATGATGTGTAGTATCTTATACAATGTGGTAAAAGAGACACGCTACTCGATGCCATTTGTGCCAAATGGAACCAATCTGTCACACGTGTAAACCTGTGAAGGTGTAGAACTTAAACGTAATATAGGCACAATCTCACTAGCAGCAGTGGTGTCTTAATTGGCCAAATCTACACAACAGGAAAGTCCCAATTGACTGATAGGAATGAAAGCTCTGTTTATGATATCTGATCAGAACAGATACCTGGAAGGCACTCTTCAAGGAGGGAAACATGAATGCAATCACCTGAATGCGTCCAGCAGCATCTAACAAAACTTCGAAGTGGATGCAGCAGTGTTTATGAGGACAGCACCATACTGAACTCACTGTGCTTTTCAGAACATGACGGATGAGCAAAAATATCATATTTCTACTCTGCAAAGCAAAAATCATATAATCCTCACTTTTCACAGTGTTTTGTGAGTTTGAGTTCAGACAGATGGAAACAATAGTGTACCTAGTACAATGAGCCAGTTTCTGATAAAAGATATCAGAGGCACAGTGATACGTTTTGTGGCATATATTTTGTGGCAATGTTGCAACTTCAACTTCACCATCAGGAGTCCTCACTGGCCCTCTTACGAGACTGGTCCCCTCTGAAAAAAAGAAAACAGTTCATCAGTGACTTGCAAAACACAGCATCAAAAAGTGAGCTACGATCATATTATTGAGGTCACACACACAGATGATATGCGGTTCTGAGACGTTTTGATCTTGCACTACTAAAGCTCTATATATATTTAGTAGCCGATTTATATTTAGTAGCCGATTTATACTTACAACGATTTGCGCTGCGACGTGTTGTGAACTGGTAGATTAACAAGTATAACTAAGGCTTAATGTGAACTGCTCCATCCCCAAAAGTGAAATATAAATCACATTTTATCAGCCTTTGTGTAGAAATAGATCTACCAACCTCTGTTAACACAAGATCAAGTGTGGATAATCTATTAGCTCCACAATACAATGAAGTTCCCACAACTTAAACACTATTCCCCTCTAGTGGCTCCGTACTAAGGGCAGGTACACACTGCAGGACCTTAAAGTGGTCGGGGGGTCATCTGATCGTTAAGCATAACACACTGCAGGAGTATATTTCTTGAAATCGTCGCTCAAATATCCTTGTGGTTTTCACACTATACGATTGATCACCGACTAGGGATCACACACACTGTAGGACAGTTCACTAGGATGCTATCCAGACCCGATACATACATTTGTTTTTATTCCAATTCATTTAAACCGACGTCTCATGGAAACGTGCACAGCTCCCGTGATATGCGCGAGACCGAGACAGGACGCTATTGATTGTTGAAATTAAATCATTAATTCTCTATTTCTCTGTATGTATCTCTCTCTCTCTCTCTCTCTCTCTCTCTCTCTGAAACAAGTCCACCAGCTTAAAAGTGCGCAATGAAACTCAGTAACAGCGTTGCCATGTCCGCTTATTATAAGCTACTTTGGGCTTGTTTTTCTGTAGAGTTGCTTGTAAATATTGGTTGTTGCGGCCGGGGTGCGTTTTTTGGGCTTATTTGTGTAGTTGCTTATTTGGCCTTGTTTCCTAATGTTGTTTAAACCAGTGGTTTAAATAACACATAATATGTATTTGTCCGCAGACCCCCCTTCTGAAAATATGTTGTGCCATCAATCATAGACCCCCATACAAGATTTGTGTGGATTTGGAAAATATTCCACAATTTTCTCAAGATCTTTCTTTGAAAATAGCTGCGACGTGCTGTGAGCTTGTAGATCGGCTATTTTCAAATATCCAATGTATTTGTAAATAGGTTTAAAGTGCTCAAGTGGCCTTTTCTTGGGCTTGTTTTCATAGACCTGGTTGCTTATTTCTCTCGCAACATCTGGCAACGCTGTTCAGACACAGCGTGCACATGCTGCACTCACAAACACACACACACACACACACACACACACACAGACACACACAGAGCTCGCTCTCTGTCTCTGTCTCTGTCTCTCTGTACAATTCCTCTAAAATAAACAGCCCACCAGGCTCGCTCACTCTCTCATTTTGTTTTATAATGTTAACTTAATACAGGACTGGACGGTAATATTGCGGTAGGGACTGTTTGTTGTGGTCAGATCCAGCGACGGTCCCCTAGCCACGGTGGCTGTAATGTGCTCTCATTGGCTGTAGCGTGGATCTCCTCGCAGACCCTTTCATACTGTATGATACTGTCCGATCTCCTGTCTGCGACAGGGCCGAATAACTAACCAGATAGATATTTGAAAACGGTCGCAAAGCCATCCTAGAGCGGATGATCGGCCAGAACGTGTCGCTGTGCATTATCTCGCCGATCAAAGGCCGATCTGCGTCAGATCGGGAGGTTTTGTCGGCGAGCGCCAAAAAAGGTCGCAGACAGCATTATCGGACCAAATGTCCTGCAGTGTGTACCTGCCCTAAGAAAAGGTTTTGTTAGGAAAACATTTGAATAATATGGGCTCTGTTGGGTGGCATAAACTTCCCATATCAATCAAACCCATGACCATAATGCAGAAAATTAAACCAAGTGTTAAAATAGTGGTTTATGAATCAAGAACAGGATATATGGGATAGAGCTGTCAGATAGTGTTTATTAGTCTTTATATATTATTAGTCTTTATGTATGCACTACGCAAATGGCAATATCTATATTTGTGTTAAAATATTTATCATCTTTGTGTCCGCAACGTAAACAAGTCAGCTTGCTTGACTACTGAATTAAGTTGACGATTAATTGTCCCTCAAATAATTGCGATTAACGATTTAATTGTGTGTTTGGCGTTGAACATTGGAACATGTGAATAAAAACGTAATTTGTGTTTGCCTTTTAGGCTTCGTAATCAAAAATTGCACACCTGGGGTAGATATGACAAATAACTGAAATATACAAAGAAATTACTGACATATTATTTAATAATTTTCAAAATAGTAGAAATAGTTGATTGAAGTTTTGAAGTTGATTGAAGTTTTTAAATAGCAGATCTACAAGCTCACAACGCGTTGTGAGCTTGTAGATCTGCTATTTAAAAAAAATTGGGAAAATGTATGAACATTTTTCAACATAGATACGATTATGACTATTATGCAAAATAATTGTGATTATCTCAAATAATTAGGCAATTGTGTAATATAATTGTGACAGGCCTAACTGTCAGTAGACAAGACACTAGACACCTTTGAGGACTGCAGTGAAAATGCTTTGTGTTCACAATCATCCATCATTTTATGATGCATATTCATCAATCAATTAATCAATCAATCAATTTAGTAGGTTAATAGCTGTGAGCATCCTGCAACTCACCTGGGGAAGCCATTCATGGAGAGCTCCATCTGTAATTTCTGGTCATGAGCAGCGTAATCCAACAGTTGAGACTCCACAGCAGGAGGGTTGATTTGTGGAATAAATCCAGAGAAGAGACTGGGAGCCAACTGGGCCCATTCTAAAAGAAAAAAGGAGGTCAACAGATTTTCCTTAACCACTTAAACCAAATACTTAGTTGACCATATTACCATGGGCTATACTAAATATCTTCACCAAAATGGCCGATCTACAAGCTCACAATGCTTCGCGGCACCTTTTGAGCTTGTAGATTTTTGGCAATTGTTCCTCCCAGAATAGCGATGCTACGGATCAAGTGGTTAACAATAAATTAGTTTATGCATGTGCAGTGTAACTGAGATGGTTTGCAACCACACAGGTATACAAGAGTTGTACACCAAAGTAAAGATGTAAAAGATTTTGTTAATCCCATTTAGAAGGTTTTGTGTCCTATACATCCTATACAGGGTTTAGCATTATGTTCACAGGGAACTTAAAGGTATCATGACATTCATTTTCACTTTTTTTTATTTTCAATGTTTTATTTGGGGTTTTATGACCTCAATTACACCCAAAAAACCTGAACTTAAAACATTCAGTGGATTTTCTGTGGTCTGGGGTTTTCTGAATAATTAGGCTGAAAAGTAATCTGAGCTTGGCCCTTCGACAGTGAGGTCACTGTCGAATAATCCCGCCCACTCTCCTCCTCGCCCCTCCCCTCCCCTATCCTTTCCTTTGGGGGGGGCGGAGCAGAGGCGATGATTGACAGGCAAAATCCCTCACCAGCGACACCCGCAGGCAAAGATTTCTTTTTTCATTGCAGTTGAAAAGGCTTTAGAAATGTGAGAGAAAAACACCTGCCATGGATCACTGGAATGGAATTTTCACTTAATACTTTTTGTACAATTTTGAAGGACCAGGACAAAGACTTTGAATGTGGTGTAAAAGTGAATGTCATTAAACCTTTAACATACAGTACTGATGTTTAATATGTCAGTGCATGACATTTATGTGACATTAAATAAGACACTATACATTATTTCAACGTCTGGAAGAACACGCAGCAGTTCCTAGGTTAGCTAGACATAACCATGATTTATACTTGGTTGTGTGCCGTGTGTTGTGCATGGAATATATTAGGTTTACAAGTTCACTGTGAACTTTTTTCAGTGCACAACACTGGCACACAACTACCTGTAAGTCAGGCTTTAGCGGTTCAAGGAAAGGCTAAGTTAAAATCAGCAGATGTGCTCAGAAGGGGGGCTTACCTGGCCGAAGACTATAAAGTCCTTTAACCACGTTGGCCATCGTTGACGGTTGCACTTGGAAGGGCATGGAATGTGCTTTGATGAGAAGAGCTAGGGAGGACATACGTAATAATTATGTATGTTATAGTTAATGGCTTTCTTTAAGAAAGAACCCTCCCGTGTCAAAACCCCTAGAGGAACATGATAGATAAGAGAGCAAAGAAACTGATCAAATCCACAACAAGAATGCAAGCTAACTGAGGAAACCGTTACAAGTTTAAGCAAGAGTTTAAGCAACTTTTCAGTTACATAATGTATGTTCACAACTCACTGAAATAGAATATGATTACTTTTATGGCCTTTCTGCTTTATTGAGAGGACAGTAAAGTGAAACGAGGAAGTGAACATTTAAGAATTTAAACCAACCCACAATGATGACTTCTTAAGCCACCAAGATGACCCAGAGGCAAAATGTTAAGTCAGAAATGCCATTTGACATAAGTACTGGACTGTATTTGGGTTATGAAAGCTAAGCACTTTACTCACGCATCAGTGTGTTCACATGTTTTTCGGCAATGTGGTCAGCAAACAACTTCATCAAATCTTCTTTTAGGTCTCTGTTTAGCTTTGTCTCGATGTAAAACTTGTTCTGAAAACAGCAAATGGGTAAAATATTGATATACTTGTATGCTCTTGAGCTAGGATAATAGTGTGGATAAGATTATCTCCCCAATATCAGCAAAAAAGCTCTAGTGCCATGTGTGGTAAATAGAGTAAATCATTTTCAAATAAATGCATACCATGTACATGAATACAGGAACTATACACTGCAGTGAAGCTATGTACTGGCTCAGTGCTTGGTTGAAGTTTTCAATGAAGTTCTCGGGTGGACTGGTCTGGAGAATAAAATAGACAACATGTTATCATATTGTTTCGTACAAGCAAATAAACATGGGCTACAGTAGGTCTTTCTTACTTCTAAATGGGAGGAAACCCGTTGTAGATGAGCAGTTATTTTTGATGTCAGATCTCTGTAGAGCAATTCAGAGTGCTGCTGACAGACACATTTGTAGACGTAACTAGGAAAAAAGAAGACAGAAATTCATATCAAATACACCCTGTAGAGATGCAATTTGATTTGCAATGTTGGAAGTTACATACTAACTATGTACTACAGAGGGTATTCTATTAAATAGTCCCTTAACAGATTCCTTGGCAATGGAGCTTTAATCACATACCGTAGATCCATCATCTGGTGGTCAGGGCACATTTGAATTTATTTTTAACCATTAGCCCTTATTTGTTGCCAGCATTACCACAATAGAATCAAGCCCCCTGGTGCTTTTTGTGTTATCCTGTTAGCATAGTTCTTTTTTTCCTCCTTTTTCTCATGTCATCATTTCCAATTTACATGATCCTAAAATACCTTGTGCATTACCTTCAAACTTAAAGAAGAATACAATCTTGGCTTTAGTCTATATTGCCATACCTGTATATCTGTGCATAAGAAATGGAGATGTGGTTTGTGGGATTCTGGACAAGGAGAAGATCAATTGCTTTCTCCAGGTTTGGCCAGTGATTGTTTTGGTAGTCCTCCACAGCCATGGCATTCAAAACTGAAGAAAGAGAAGAAAGGTTCTGATCATAACCCTTTAGATTAGATAACACTTTTACATGAGTGTTGTGAGATGGTAGATCTGCTGTTTTCACCAAACCTTCACCCAGGATGGGTTCAGGTTGTTAACCAATTAATGCTCAACCACTTGAGCCATATTTTATACTTTAGGCTATATTACATAGTGCAAAATAGCTATGACGAGGTCAGCTTGTAGATCCATTTGGGAGCATTTTTAAAGGGGTGTACAAACGTTTTGAAACGGAAACATCCACCAAGTATGCTTGTTACAACAGCCCAATGTAGTATGCCTATTTCTTCATGATAATTACGTTTTTACTAAGCAAAAGGAAGTAATAGTTACTGAAATCAATACGCCAAAAAAAAGAAAAGGTTCCACAAGAAAAAAAGTGTTCTCGATTTCTGTATCAGTTGAAGGCTACCTCTGTTCCTTTTCTGAAACTCTGCATGGATACAGGTCAGGATAGGTTGGCCCTAGGGACATCTGGGCACCTCGATGTCAAATTAGCTATTTTGTCCAAAATGTAAAAAAAAAAAAAAAAAAAGTCTCAAATACTGTAATGTAAAGTATACATTATGTGAACATGCAGGGTACATCATTATCAGACTTATATTTATCCTTCAACTTATTGTTTAAGCCCAAAAATGACTGGATATAGCAATTGTACAAATATTAGACCTTAATTGTCTAATGTTTAAGCATGTTCTAATCATGTATACTTTACTTAAGTTTACATTTCTCAAATATTCTATTCTTTAACATTTTGGACAAAACTGCCGTTGAAGGCACTGCTGTACCTTTTCTGAACCTCTCTGCAGACCTCCACCAAGTGAGTTAAAACTTCACCTGATTGCATATTTGCGAATGCAGCGAGATGATAATTAATGATCTCTCCCATCGTCAGTATGTTGATGAAACGTGCCAAACAATCCTGTTCTTCAAAGAAAACATTGACTAATGTAATGAAGCCTATGATCAAGCTGATGGATCATAGGCTATACAGCGTGCGCGTGCACAATCAACCACACAGTACACCATAAGCATGCATTATCAGACCAACGTGGGACAGCCACATGCCAGGTGTTTTGATGAGGTTTTGATTGTGTGACACCCAGTGGTGTAAAGTAACTAAGTACATTTACTCAAGTGCTGTACTTAAGTACAATTTTGAGGCATTTTTTCACTTTACTGGAGTATTTCAAATGTTCAGTACTTTTACTTCTACTCCACTACATCTCAGAGGCAAATATTATGCTTTTACTCCACTACAATTATTTGAAAACTTTAGTTCGTTACACTGTAGATGTTTATTATTACAAAATATACATTACCCACTTCAGGTTCAGGCCTATATACATTTTAGCCATTTGAAAATAGCCGATCTACAAGCTCACGCTTGTTATTTTCTGCTGCCATTTTCCAAATAATTTATACATTTGAAAACTTGTGAAATGGGACATTCTGCACAATGAGTACTTTTTTTTTGGTACTTTTACTCAAGTACATTTTTAATTCCGGACTTTTACTTGTAACAGAGTATTTCTAAATTGCAGAATTGATACTTTTACCTAAGTAAAACATTTGAGTGCTTTTTCCACCACTGGCAAACACTAGAGCGCCCCCGAGTCAAGCCAGTTAGATTTCACTTCAGTGAGTGCTCATCTTTCTTGTAAAAAAAACAATATGCAGTGCAAGAAACCATAAGGTTTGACATTGGGTGAATGTTTCGCCTAATACGTCTGTCTGCTACCATGTGGCTGCCTGCAGCAGTATCAATGAATACATAAGGTGAATAGGTCATCTCAAATAGTTAACTTAATCCAATTAGTAGGCTAGGCCTATAGTTACAGCATGGGTTTATCATCATATTTAGTTTATCACTATTGAAGCAAAGTTGATAAACTACTGTATGTGAATGCTTGGTAGTAGGATTATTGTTGTGCAAAGGGAAGGACTTGGCAGCAGACAGATTCGTCATGTCTGGTTCCATGCAGCCAACGGCCTGCTGCACACACACACACACACATACCGATAGCAGTGCATGCATCCAGGGATAGGCTGTAAACACGTCGAGTCTAATCGATTAATTAGTTTCGACAGCCAGCAAACCGACCGATTGCTTATCGCTTCATACGCATGCTGGAGGGAAACTTACCAAACTTTGAGGTGGAGTTGAGAGTGAATGTGCCTCCAGCAGCAGCAGCAGCAGCAGCAGCAGGACTACAGTCTGTCTCACTGACTTCACTGCTCTCACTGCTAGAGTCTGAGTCCATGAACTTTGCACCTCCGGTGGTGCTGAAGGAACAAAGCTTCTCTGGTTCTCCTGGTTGTTCTCCTCCTCCTCGCTGCACCCCGGTCACCGGGGAGGAGGAGGAGGAGTAGGGCAGAGGCTGAGGAACATCTGACAGCTGCCTCCTGAGATACGAGTGGACGTTCGCACTGCATGGACAATAGTTGTGGTTGTGGTCATCGTTCGATTCAAACGTGTCCTCTTCCATGTCCTCCATGCTCATGTCTCGGCGCTCCTGTTGTTCTGAAATCTAGGCTGTTGTGTTATTATAACCCAACGGATTTACAAATCAGGATAAAAAGAGAAAGTGCCAACCGTCTTGGTTTACCATCTCGCTTGCTTGGTTTGTGCTGCTGTTGTAGTTATAGTTTACGATACGTCGCAACGCCGGAACATTGAGGGTGCCGGGTAATGTAGTTCTTTACACATGGGAGGTAAAGGTCATATTATGCGCTAGGGGGCGCACCTTTGAAACGAACTCGTTATGGCAGTAATACACTTTGTGTATAGATGTTGCATTTGAAATAACGGGAATGCGTGGTCAGTGTTTAAAGAGTTTTTGTTTTACTTATAATAAACCCCACTGTAGATAATGTACAACTGCAATGTATAAAATTATCATTCCCTTGAACAGTAAACAAAACATGAGGCTTAAATTAAATGGCATGTTAATGTTTGCGTAGACAGATCAAACACAAATTGGCTCATTTGTCTACTAAAGAATAGAACTGAGGTGTTTTTTCTTTTCCTACAGGCAGCAGGCTTCAATAATCTACAATAAATGATAATGGTCAACCTTTCTGCTTTATCAAAAGTGATATTGACAACAAAACCTGTCTTGTAAATAGGAAAAAGTGCTGTTTCCTCAATGTTGACTTACCGAACATAGTCCTAAGGCTTATAACTTTGTATAACTTTTTACAGATAAAAACTATCACCTACTCTTTGCTGAGTATGTCTCTCGTTAGAGTATAAAAATAAGCGGCTTGACCGTATAAAGTAGCTGCCAAATGTCAGAAGGATAACATTGTCAATTATATTTCTCTCCAGTATTTACATGACAGGTTAAAGACACAAAGTTAATGACAGCTTGGGTTGGGGAAGTGTTCTTTGGTTTAGATTGAATTGAAGATCACATTCCTTTTTTTTTCAGTATGTAGAGTTGAACTGTTTGTAATGCAGGTTGGGCAACATGTCCGAGCGCCCACCACTCAATGAACAGTAGGTTACGAACATTTACATATTTCATGCCAGTGACATGTATACAATGAAGAACGCATTGAGAACATATGTTACATTGTGAACCGAGATCTACTGTTGCAATTCTTGCTATTGGTTGATTGTAAATATTGGCAAATTTAGTAATTGAAAAGCTTGTTCTACTGTTGCACCCAATGTAAGTTGTAAGTTATAAAATGAGATGAACATGTTGACAGAAATACAAACAAATTTCTGCATTCCAATTCCATTGAGGTGTACACAGTAAGGAGTTTCAGCATACGGGGCACAAAAAATAGAAAAAGGAAATGAGAATGAACTTGAGCTGCATAATCACACAGTGGTCACTCAATCTCATCTTTATGAAAAGTAATAGTAAGGTGGATGAGTCAAAAATATACGAAACATAAAAAAGAAAAGAAAAAAAGGACAATTAGTGCTTTGAGGCATGGTAGTTTACATTTAAAGGTGTGTGGTGCTCTGAACATTGTCAGAAGTACTGTCTGTCTGCGCATTTGATGTGCCCTCATTGGCTAACGTTAGCTTGTGTGGTATTGTGTCTCTGAGGCTAGCCTCTTCCTCTGCCGCTAGCATGTTGGACTCCTCAGCGTCACTCTCTTCTTCCTCCATACCATCAGCACTGCAGCATGAGTCCTCACTCTCACTTCCACAGGAGCTTGACATCTCATCTTCAGAGTCAGAGTATACTTCTGCCCCATGGAAGATGTAGTGGTTCGGTGCTTGGAACAGATACTGACATGCTGAAGGAAAAAATAAATAAACACACACACAATCAGTTGAGTTTAGCTTTGGTGCTTGATATTTTTGTACTGATGTTAAACATAATGTTCCAAAGTGCTCCTCCGCAAGCATAGGAAGCACTGGTTCAATATCTATCAGTATCATCTGCTCAACCTCGTCACAGTGCACTGACAAAATCAATTCACCTGCCATGAGCTTCAAATGCTATTTAGATCACTTTATTACACATTTAATGCTCACATTCACAACTGACCTTGCTTTTGCCATTTGCACGCATACACTACCAAGTACATCATCAGTCACGTGACATGACTGGTCTCATGACATTACTGACATGCGGTTTATACAGTAAAACATTATACTGATTAAGTTTAGTTACTAAAGTCTAAAACATACTCTCAAGACGTTTGCTGATTGGACTTCTGTTGATTCGACTGATCCAGCATCGTCTGCGAACTTCGAGGTTGGAGTTTTGGTTCTTTACTTCTGCAGCTTCTTCTTTTGGCACGTCCTCCACCGGCTCTGAAGACGCGGTTGTCTCTTCCTTAGGAAGCTGGGCATTTGGACAAGGCTCTGGGGGTGTTACATCATCAGCTGCTGCTGCTGCAGCACCATCATCATCACCATCATCATCATCATGTACAGTCTTTGTGACATCCTGACCTTCCGTCTCATCTGATGGCTTGACTGAGTCTGCATTGCATGGACATTCCTCCTGCACATCCTCGCCAGAACCCGACAAGTTGTCACTCGAGGAATGCTGCTCTGTGGGACCCGGTAATCGAGGGGGCTTTTCTGTTATTTCAGTGAGTCTTAAGGTGTTATAGCACAGCTGGTCAAAATCTCCGGCTAGTCGGTGACAGAGCTCGTTAATGATGACGTCACAGTCCCCTAGTAGCTCCACGTCGAAGTTGAGGTGAGGCAGCTGTTCCCGGTTTATAAGTACCTGAGGCACTTCATGAGGAATGGAGTCTGGATGGAGAAAGACAATAGGGGCGCTGTTACAAATGCATGGATTTACTGAGTCTTATTAAACAAAAGAAAAACAATACACTGATGCATGCATTGCAAACATACTTGGGATGAGAGCAACTGGTCGGACTTTAAGCGATGAGCCGATGACGATCAAAAGGTCCACCTCATCCTTATCCTGTTTCATGGCTCTGTGGAACATTTCTGGAAGATTCTCTCCAAAAAAGACAATATCAGGCTTCATGATTGCCAAGGGAATATCTGAGGGACATCGTGGACAGCGAGGGACAACCTGCAAGAGGAATACAGTTTCAGCATCGTAATTTTAAATCTGCTTCACTCATAGTCAAGTGGGTTGGCCACAAGTAATACAATAGAATGACAAACTGGGACATACGATCATTTAAAACAACTTGATGATAAAAGGTATGCTGAATGTTCCAATATGAATTGTGATACATGTGGACACAGATTTTCCAACATCATTTATTTCAGTACTTAAAAAACACTTAAACCCTCTATTGTTAGTCAAATGGAACCCTCTATTTTTAGTCAAATGGACCCGAGTTACAACTGTACTTGGACTGATTTTGTCCAGCGTCCTCTATACCAAAAATAGCTGATCAACAAGCTCACAACCCATCGCAATTATTATAATTTTAACTGTTTTATGTATAACTTTGGAGTCAGATTTCACTTTATACTGAGTGGTTCAGCAAGTACCTGGTTAAATATGTCTTCCCTTACAGCCTCACAATCCACTTTGTGTTTACAGACGAGACATCTTGCAGTTGCAAATGACCCTGAAACAATTAAAAGTATTATTGATCTTGATCACTGCAGTATTTTTAACAAAATATATTGATCTTTTTATATAAGCTATATAAAACTTACCATGACACTGGATAATCCTCTGAACACCAGCCACTTGTTCTAAAGTATCGATGTTCTGTGTGTAATTCCGTAACAGCTTCCCCTGCTTATCCAGCATAGATATGAACTTGTGACAGGGTGATGGCTGGAACTGACCTGGGTAAATCTCCTGCAACGAAAGAGACATTGTCAAAATACCCATTTGTATACACTTAATCCGCTTGAATGGCAAGTAGGGCTGCAACTATTGATTATGTTTTTCACGATTCTTCTATTGATTACCTTTTTGATTAATCAAGTAATTGAGAAGCGCATTTTTTTTAAATATAAAAAAATATATATCAGTGAGTCGATTAACCAGTTAAGCGTTATTTCATGTTACTTTGTCACATATTAATGTAGAGCAACAATAGCACAAAAAGATCAGCTATTTTCTTTTTTTATTATTAATTTTTTTAAATCTTTTCAACTGTAATGACATGCCCAAAATAGGGATTGATTATTGATAAATATCGATTATCGATTGAGAAAAACATATTCGATTAAATAGATTTATTTCGATTAACTGTTGCACCCCTAATGTCAAGTACTACATTTTAAATTTTGACTAGTCAGCAATGAAACAAGGGTGCACAGTAAACAAACCTTTGCAAATTTGAAGAAGGGTCTTGGGTCTCTTCTAAAGTACTCGATATCAAACATAGCTTGTGGGTCTGGAAGATCAGGGAAATCTACAGCAAGCCTTGCATAAATACCATCCCTAGAACGAAAGTCTGGTATTCCACATGAAACAGACACCTATGGAAACAAAGAGGGCAAAGTCAATCAGAGTTAGTGAGAAACCTCTACAATACTACATTTTAAGGGTTCACACTAAATACACCAAAAATAAACTTTTTCCTCTTCCAGATTGTTTTGGTGTCAATTGCCAAGGTTTGGAGTTTTCTGCCATTATCGATTTCTGGCACTTCCTTCTGCATGGAGACTATGCTTCCTAGTGCGCGGTAGAAATATGTTTCCTAAACAATGGGTCGGACTCGGGAGCTTGTATTTTTGGGTGTCAAGCTAAAAAGTTTGGGAACCGCTGATCTAGATTATCATGAGAGCGGGTCATGATTGCTGGATAGTCATTGCTGATGAGTTTTTCTAATTTGTATTTTGAGTAACCTATCCACTTCGTGCCTTGAAGGCCTTTTGTATTTTCTACAAACCAAATGCCATTGAGCTCCATGATATTGTAGGGTGAAAGTAGTAATCGTTAATGGCAGAAATCTCCAAAAAGCAAATCCCGCTGGAACTATCTGGATGGATGGATAGATAGATAGACAGATAGTACTACGGGTAAGAGGAAAATATGTTTTTTCAGGTGAACTCACCCTTTGGCATTTATTATAGGTTAAATTGTAATAAAATGTGTATAATACATACCCCAGCACCAGTCAGAACCAGGATCTTTTTACTTTCATGGAGCAGTCTGACCACATCCTCCAGGGTGTTAATATCCTTGCGCTTCTTTCTTTTTGGAGGTTCTGAGATATTAATTATGATCTGCCACAACGTCATGTCATCTAAATCCGGTGGGAGTACAGTCTCTGGAAGCAAGTCTTTCAGAATGGTCCTCGGGTCAGTCTCTCTCATTATGTGCTGTTGTATGAAACTGTAGGAACCTAGTCAAAGACATAACAACACGTCACCATTTTTAGTCTGAGTTGTTTGTTTCATTGCTGACTGAGTATAGTCCAAATTACTTATAACTGCAATCTGTAACGTTTGTGTCCTGACCGGGATTTGAAACCAGGTCTCTGGTGCAAATGCAAAAGTTTTGACTGCTGAGCTAAAACTGAAAGCCCATTTGGGCAGCGGAGAATATACATTTTGAGCTTCATGCAATACCTAATCTTGTCAGCCTGTCCAGTAGTGGTCCTACCTGACTACAGGATAAATCTTCTAAATGAAACAATAGAAGATTAGGGAACTGCCTCAAACTACCATTAACATACTCCATACAGATAGATTAAAATACCATTTTATTTACTGAAAAATTAAATGAACTGTAACTTTTTGTAATGACCAGTGTTAGTCAAAAATATCAATGATTATATACGGCATATAGAATAAAATAAATAACAGTAATAGGTGAATTAAGATGCCAGCTTCCAGTAAGACGGCATAACTATCTGTCACCTATTTGTGGTTGAGGTGTCCAGTCACTTGAGCTCGCATGTGAAGATCTGTCATCCTCCTCGTTGAGGTCAGGAGTTTCTGCTAGTCCATTTGAAGGAAGTTCCTCCCCAATGAGCCCAAGAACATCTGATTAAACACAGAACACAGTGTATAGGACGATGATTACACAAATGTGAAACAGAATTATACCAACACAGTGATATCTACACTGTTGTGGCATGTAATAACTTACGATGCCACTATTATACAAGTCTATAAGAGTTGACATGAAAGTCAAGAGCATTGGGAAAGGACATGAATAAAATGGCTAATGATGAGTTGCTATTTCACCCAAAGGAATAAAGCTCTAAATGTCTTCTATTAAGTTACTCAGGTAACTTTATCTGTGTCACTCTGAGATCAGAGATTCACGCAGAAAATTGACATTTGGTTCAATATGTACACTCATAGTTAACTTTTTTTTAATTTTTACTACTACTTCTCAAATGTAAAAAGAAAAGTGTCCTGGACTCTCAGTCAGTGATGTACACAGTACTGTACTTAAGTACAATTTTGAGGTGTTTTTTACTTCAGTATTTCCAATTTTCAATACTTCTATTCCACTACATCTCAAAGACAAATATTGTACTTTTACTCCACTATAATTATTTGAACACTTTAGTTACTTTGTTGATTTTGATTATCATTACAAAACGACTTCAGACCTATGTACTTTGGCAATTTGAAAATAGCCGATCTACAAGCTCACACCGCAAAGCGATGTGTTGCGAGCTTGTAGATTTTCAAAGGATTTATATACATTTTAAAACTAAAATGCAAAGCAAAATGAGTACTTTTACTTTTGGTACTTTGAAGTACATTTTGATACCAATACTTTTGTACTTTCACTCAAGTAAATGTTGAATTCCGGACTTTTACTTGTAACAAGAGTATTTCTACATCGCAGTATTGATACTTTCACTTAAGTTACTTTGGGCTCATCATGACAACACGGGGAGCTCTGCTACAACCGTCCCCGGGGCTCATGTCTACCTGTAGCCGCTCCCGTTGCTCCATGAAGCGGGCTGTTCTCCTGCGCTTCCACCGTGGCTTTGCTCTGGGGCTCCGGGATCAGCGGCACTGCCGGGGGTCCATTGTCTCCACCCAGCGCCGCTGCTGGCCTAGACGGTGATGGTGGAACAGGCCCCGGCAGTGCTGCTGCTGCTGCTGCTGCTGCTGCTGCCGGGGCCTGTCCCACCACCGCCATCGCCGGCTCAGCCTCCTCCTTCTCCGCCGCCTCCTCCTGCCGCCCGCGGTTCACCGCCGCCTCCCGGCTGCCCTCGGCGGGCTCCAAAAGCTGCCCCGTCTCGGTGTTTTTCACTCCATGATCTACGATTGCGCTTAAAATCTTGGACTTTTTCGCGACGGGTTCGTCCGTGTCGGACTTGCTCGAGCAGCAGGCCCTGCCGACAGCAATGCTCTCCGTGTCCGCCATCTTCAGCCCGTAGAGCCGCTGAGAAGAAGAACAAGAACTGGGTTGTAAAAAAGAAAAAGAAGAATTCCTTTCCCCGGTCGACAGCTGGTTGATTTGCATGGATCACGTGACCAGTGTTGCCAAGTCTCGTGAGAGAAATAAGCCAACCAACCTCCAAAAACAAGCCAAATCTTGCTAGAGAAATAAGCCACATCGCACCCCTATGATCGCACCTCGCAAAAACAAAGCCAAATATATGGCCATATATTCCTAATAAAAAAAGTATTATATGTAAATATCATTATAATTACTATGTAGGTCTATAATAATTCATGTTTTGGTTATTTATTATGACATTACACACATACTTGAGCCAGGGGCTTAATAAGTAGACACCAGACCGATTCTGTTAGTCAATGAGAAACAAGCCCAAAAAAACGCAACCCGCAACTCAGGCATTTTTTCCCGCAACTCTGGAAAAAAAACAAGCCAAAAGTTGCGGTCAATAAGCGGACTTGGCAACACTGCACGTGACTCCCTCTCCACCAGTAGTGGCGCCTGCCTGGATGTGACTTCTTTTACGTCGATGACGTCAAACCATAACAAAATATGTCATGTGGTTAAAAATTAAAAATCTATATGTGTCAGGAAATGAACCCAACAAATGTTGTTGTATTTGAACACATACTTGGTAGAATGGGCCACAATCTCAAAGTTAGTATTTTTTGACAAGATCGCAAGAGCATACATCTTTTTGAAGCCTTCAAGAACAAAATAGCAGATTTTCAGCTTCTTAAAAAAAAATATATATATATATATATATAGAAAATTATACTTTTCCCCCAATGATTTATGCTCACTGTATAGCTGCAAAGTAACGTGTGTAAACAATGTGCGTTAATCTTATGTCAGTGTATGACATAGCCCTGATATGACTGAGTCTGTCAATGACAGTCATAGATGAACTTCAACGTAGTGTTTGCACTTTCTCCATTTACAACCTGTACATGTACATAAACGTTAAAATTTCAAATATAAAGTCCTTACCCCATGGCCACAAATGTTACAATTCTGTTCGGGTTCTCACAAGTACCTGTATCTTCCGTATTATTCAATAAAAAGCATTTGAATCTGATCGGTGCCCATTTCTCCCTATTTTCTCCATGTGCTTTCAACTACGCGACCTTATCGGTTGTGAGGTGTATTGCACTCTGATACATTATAACTTTATTAGGAAATGGCCACCAATCGGATTAAAATACTTTTTGTTGAACAATATTGAAAATACGGCTACTTCTGAGGACCCGTATATAAGTTTTACATCTGTGGCCATGGTTTAAGCACTTTATATTTTAAATTTGAACGTTTATGTAGATGTGCGAGTCAAAAAGAAGGAAAGTGCAAACACTATGTTGAATTCATCCATGATCATGACAGATGACCGTCTTGCTATGTCTGACAACAAGAACCTAACGGATCTTACATCAGAGTCAGACAACAGGCACAGCAACAGCTGAACAGAACAACAGCCGCTAAGCAGCTGTGATCCTTTAGGGATCCATTTGAAATCCGTCCTATTTGCGAACAGTTTTGCGTGTTTTATGGAGGCCGTTTTGAATTGTAGACCAGAGGACTTGGAGGATTACTACGGTTTATTAGGGTGTGATGAATTATCGTCGGTAAGTGTTGCCACATAGATTTAAAGTGGATTAAGGTCTTTTTGCTGTTTCTTGTCTTTCTCCCGATCAAAATTATAAGTTTAAAAGCTAAAACTGATCAAAGATGACAAAATTCACTATGAAATGTCATCAACAACTTGGCTATTATGCAACCGCACCGCTGGTCCAGAATATAGTCAGTAGCCTACCTGGATCCAGACCTGTAACCAAACCTGTACACAGCCAGACCTGTAAATAATAGCACACAAAACGTCTTATTTTTCTTACAGACTGAACAGATTGTCAACGAGTATAAGATTCGAGCCTTGGCATGCCACCCAGACAAACACCCAGACAATCCAAGAGCAGGTAATCCATTCCTATAATGCACTGATGTGATTTTTTTTTAATGGTATAAAATAATATGTGACCCACACCATAAAAAAGAGAAAGAAAAGAAAAAGGTGTCATCTGCTCAACAACCATACCTTTCTAACTTCTTCTTTCCCTAGTTGTTTTCTGGAATTCATTTCACACATATTAATCATAAGATGTTCACAAGGAAGGCATTTATATTATTTTTTGCCTTAAAAATCATAATAGTGTTTCTATCCATTGCTTTTGATGTTTGTGAAAACATTGCAGTGGAAGATTTTCAAAAGTTGCAAGAAGCCAAAGAGGTTCTGTGCAATGAAAGTAAAAGAAAAAACTATGACCTTTGGAGAAGAAGTGGAATTACCATGCTGTTCCATGACTGGCAAGCCTTGAATGATTCTGTGAAAACAGTAAGTGATTTTATAAATCAATTGCAAATACACCAGCTGTAACTTTATGCCATTGAGGCTATTGCTATTAATTTATCTGGTGAACTGTTTTCAGTCGATGCACTTTGCTGTGAGAACTAAGAAGGAGCCGATGTTGGAGGGGGTGAAGGCACAATACTCTGCTACCTCTGGAGCAGATGATTCTCATTTTGAGCTGGAGACACAAGGAGTGTCCTCACATGAAGAAGTTCCATCCTCAAGTAAGTACAGTTTAAAATAACCTGAAAGTCTTTTGACGAATACATAATTATTTAATTATTGATTGAACCAAAAAGACTGAAAAGTAGAAACCTCTACTACTTAATAAACTAATACGACTGAGGTTGGCTCTGTGCCAATAGCCGATCTACAAGCTCACACAACACACAACAACACAATGTGTGAGCTTATAGATTGGCTCTTTTCAGATAATGTTCCCCTCAGAATCGGGATGCTAAGGTTCAAGTTGTTAAGACGTTTTTGACCCAGCTGTACACCTGATAAATGAGATAACTTTTATCCATGAATTATTCTAGGTGACTACTGCCACCGGCGCTTCCGTTGGACAGGGGACTCACCATCCGGTCTACTGCGGAAGTTCAGAAATTATGAGATCTAAACGTAAACAACATTATTTTAAATTCATTTATTAGTGTTGTCTGTTTCCATGTCATCACATAGTCTGTCACTGTGGTACTAAAGTTGTGTGAAAGTGGTTTGATTGTATGTGGACTGAATTTCTTTTCTTTCTCATTTAAAGTGGAAATAGTTGGCTAAAATTAACAACCTTAAAGCTGCTCTATGTAACTTTCCTGTTCTACCCCGGATTTGAACCGAGGTCTCCTGCGCAAGTGCTGAAATTATAACGACTGAGCTAATGGAGCCTGCCTGCTTGCTCTGGGGGGAATTCGAATTTGGACTTTCAGGTCAAACTTTGTGTCAAACCAGCAACAGGATCATGTCAAAGGTTGTGTCCAGTCCAACCTAGATGTAAAGTTATATTGTATTAACATACTCTACCATACAGATTGGATAAAATGAAAAGTGAATAGATTTACAGTTACTATACCTTTTATTCTCCACTATATAGTCCTATTTTTACACCATTTAAGTGCATTGCTAAAACCCATGTTCTTCTGGAAAATGATTGGGCC
>NC_137619.1:15745576-15825576 GCF_963280865.1 Gymnoscopelus braueri | reverse complement strand
ATATATATATATATATGGCTGAAGTTGTTAATGTATGTCTTGTTATCATAATACAAATCTTTAAGTTTTCAAATAGTTGTAGTTGAGTTAAAGTACAATATTTGCCTCTGACTGAGATGTAGTGGAGTAAAAATATTGGAAATACTCAAGTAAAGTAATTCAAAAAGTACATTAATTGAGGAAATGTACTTTACACCACTGAAAACTAGTAGGCCTACATGGGAATGAACTGCTACCAATTTAGCTAATTAAAGTATCACACAGGTTTCATTAATGACATTGACCTACATTTGCAGGGATACCAACAGATGAGGAACAGGCCACTGGGCTGGAGCGTCGTGCTCTGCAGGGGTTCAAGAAGGGACAGGTAGGCTTCTGTATTCTCATAACTGGGTGTACAAATGGAACCAAATGGACCTGTCGTACACTCTTGAGTTACAGACCTGAGGGTTCCTGGACCCCACTTTGAGAACCACTGATATTGTGCATATTTTCCAGTGTAAGATATGGCACACGTTTTCAACTGTTCTATTTACAACACAGGATCCATACAGCATTCTCAAGCCCAAGGAGTATCCTGGAACCAAAGCAGAGCCTCACATTGTCCCAGGCGTCAGTAACAAAAGGCTGGTGGGCTGTCTGTGTAAGTGCAACATAGTGCAATGAATTCAGATGCTGTACATTAGCAACAAATGGCAGATCTACAAGCTCACAATGTTGTTTTGGGCTTGTAGATATACTATTAGCTTTTTTTTAAATCACTTTTTGCCCCAAACAAGGGTTCCAATTTAATTTGGCTAATACATTAATGATTGTAACGCTCTGTAGGTGAGGAGGACAACAGCGCCATCATCTGGTTCTGGCTCCATGAGGGAACTGCACAACGCTGTCCTCAGTGTGGATCCTACTATCAGTTTGTCCATACAGAGGTGCCCCACTGAAACAAGACTCCAAGCTATACAAGACTGGACACCGCTGTCAGCGTTACTTGCCTCACTCAGTCAAATATCCTGATCAATATGTTCCCGTTATTGAACATGTACAGTTTCTCCTCAATAAAATGTTAATTCTGAACTAAATTGTCTCATTGCAAATTACACCGGTTGTCATGTGAACTGAGCACAATTCTTATGATTCCCTTCAGAACTGCTTTACACAGTACTAGACACAAATTCTTAGGAAACTACATGTCAGGGAAGTAGTTTTAGGATGCTCTAACCCAGGGCTACTCAACTTAAGATGGTTCAGGGGCCACTCAGCAAAATACCAAAAGTCCAAGGAGCCGCCAGCTAAAAATGACGGTCCTATTTTGGATTTTGTAACCCACACTACACATTGTTATAAGAAAATGTACTTTTTGACATCATATTGAAAGTGTACCTGTTTATTTTGTGTATGTCCAGTGGCATCAGTTCAGCAAAAGCTAAGGTATGGCAAGGTTAAGGTTGCCAACTCCCAGAGATTGAATTAACGGCGGCCGAAAAAAATTGGGGGTCAAACCCCCCAAAAAAACCGAAATGCATAGAAAACTATGCATTATACCTGTAACAATTAACGCACCTGTATGTCTGTTTTGGGAGAAAAAAAATTAGCAACACATATTTGAACGGAAATGTATATTTTTATCCTGTGCTAAAAAAAAAAAACATGAGGGGCCGCATGCGGCCCGAGTAGCGCTGTAACCCCTGAAAAGACATGGCACCTGAGTTTAAGATGGTAATGAAATATTTCACCACTGTAAGTTGGATGATAGTGCTCACAGGTATTCATGCTGCAATCAGGTGCCACTTGGTTTGATAGATCCATAAATTATGCCCCTGGTCTATTAGGACCTTTTTTCAGCAGCCATATAAGCAGTGGTGGCCATTTTCTGGTTCCACTTCTCCATGCATTTTTCCCATTGACATTTCAAAAAATATTTATATCAATTCATTTAAGCCTAGAATCAAGCCGTCCTGGTGAATCATGACCATAAAACATTTTATGGTCATGATTACCAGGACCCTGGATGGCTTGATTCTAGGCTTAAATGAATTGATACAAATATTTTTGAAGTGGAACCAGAAAATGTCCGCCACTGCTATGCCCTATTAACATGTCACATCCATACAGGTGTTGCCAATATGCACAATGAGAGCATCCTATTTGACCTGAATGAAAAAGCGCCTTAATAGTATCATTGATAACACCAGTGAAGGATGTACATTACCCAACTATTATACCAATATGTCTGCCATGAAAAAGGTCTCTTGATACACTTAAGAGTGGATATGATGGCTGACTCCGCCAAGCGGTAGTTGCTGTGGAAAAGGTTAAATTGATCAAGCCTAATTCAGTTCATAAATACAAATGTGATTATGTAGAAAAAAAGTTCAAGTATACATTCCCAAAATGACTCATTTGAATGGCTGTAAATTCTTTTTTATTTGTGACTAGTTTAAGGCTTACAGCCAAGCAAACCCACTCAGCTTCTAAAGCATATCTTCATACTTTGTTCTCCTTGACCAAATTGTTAACAAATGTGGTCTAACGCGAGATTCAAAGTATATACTGTACCAATGCTTTGGCTTCATTACACTAATCTTATCCAAACATGAAAAAGCATCTCTACAATAGATATCAAACCATGTGAATTGACTTTGAAATTAGTTCAGCGTTCAATACTGCGTTGGCATGAGGAAAAAAAAGGAAAAAAGCGGAACTTGAAAGTCCATACATCCAATCCCTTATGCCTGTTTAGTGTCACTTGGCCCCCGCGGAGTGTTCTTTTTCCACACTATGATAGTGTAAGTAAGTTAATAGAACAAGATTCAGCAGACAAAGTTTTGTGAGGCAAAACATTTGTGCATGTGGTTACCATCGACAGTCTGTTAAGTTTTCGCCATTTTCAGAGCACCGTCAGGCAAGGTTGAAACCTTGATTGTGATCTATAGCCTTAAGAAGCTTGTCACTGAGTGTCTCATGACTGGTGTACTTGGGCAGGTCCAGCAGGTTGAAGCAAGTGTGTGCGACAGGCAGGTAATGCTCTCCTCCACCAGTTGGCTGAATAACCAGCTTCAGGCTTTTCATGCCCAGAATGGGTATGCGGTCACTTCCTGTAAGGAACACTGAAGCCAAGAGGGATTTGTTAATTATTCCTACTGTAAGCATTGACAGATGTATCTCAACTAAGCAAAAGGGCTGAAACATACAGTATGTTTAAGAACTTGTGTGATGAAGGGTACCACTTACACAGAAACTGTTTTTTCTTTTCTACAGTGAGATTGTGGAAAACCTCCCAAAAGATCTTAATGGTGGAATGGTCAGCCCAGTATTCTCCTTTGTATTCAGTACTCTGAGGAAAAGTAAAAAGAAAACATATTAGTGACTTAGTGACTAGTGAATTAGTGACTGCAATTAAAGGCTTCTTGCTGAATGAGTGAGCTTGCAGAACTGTAAATAAAACGGCCTCACAGGAATATGCCATATTACAACAAGAACAATTAAGCCTTATTTGTATAGAACTTGGATTCATTGTGGACATAACTATGCTATTTACAATAATTACCATTTTAATCTGGTGCGACTCTGTTGCATCTATTATGTAAAAATTAACTTCAATTGACTTCCACGTTTGTTTAGGTTTGGGGGGCTTTGTTCCAAAGAAGAGCTTTCCAACTGTACCATTTCTTTCTACAGCTCCATTTGCTTTACTTTGATATTGTCCCTTGCAAGTAGCTCAGCATTCTATTGACCAGATCAGCTGTTGAGGTCGCAAATCTCAGAGCAATACCTTTTCTAGCTCTTTCCAGTCATAGTTGGTGTTGCCGATGACCATGGCCTGCAGTTCATTTGGCTGGAACAGCTCCAGAACCTTTCCACCACAAACTTTGTGGAACCCTGCAAAGAAGTTCTCGAAAAGCGAGGCTACGGATCTGTTGAAGATGTAGTCCACGTATGCGTTGACAAACTCGTGTCTAGGAGAAGGGGAAAGATTTTTATTAGCATGCTCATTATAATCAACTCAGCAGTGAGTCAATTTGTAACCGGTTAAAGTAAAGCTATAGTAGGGCCAACGCAGGGCCCAAAATGACCGTAGTCATTTTAGGGCATTTACTGAGGTAATTTCTATCTATTTAGTGAAACTATTTCACTATCAACCAGCCAGAGGCAGCCCTAGTAATTAATCCACCATCTTTTTGTGCTAAGGCATTGACTGAAGAATTACCTGTTTGACTTATTAACACAGACATTGTCGCCATTCGGAACAAGCTCCAAGACCTCTGTGGCACCAAAGTTTTCTTCTGTGACCTAAAAATGGCAACACAAACATCGACACGATACTGGTCATATCACATTCACAACTCATCCATTGCATCTTCTAATCTACACTTGTACCCAACATAGTAATGCAATAAATGCATATTATATGGCTTTGAAGCTGGCAATTAACTTACTGTGAAGTTCAAGCAGAATGTATCCTCAAGATCATCTTCTGTGTAGTCCAGTAACTGCTGCAGACTCCTAGTTTTAAGAGTTTGATAGAATTAGGGATTTATTATTTTAGAACACATTTCCTAACCATTTCTGATGGCCTATCAAATTCTCTGAATACTAACAGAGCGATGCTATAAATACAGAAAGCTATCAGACTGAAACCACACTGAAATAAATTAGGTTCACCAACATGCTAAACCATTTCCTACCCGTCTATTTTAGGCATGTCATTATAGGCCAAAAGTAAAAAACAAAGTTAAAGCTCTGTATTCTGATAGTGTTTGTTCAGTAACTCTCTTTAGTAAACAGAAAATACCTTTTCAGGTGGGCTACAAATTTCATCCAGTCAGGAGAGAGACTTTTATCAGAATTTGTCTGCTCATTTATTTTTTTCATCACTAACAATTTCACTTATTTATCCTGTATGAGTTCTCTCTCCTGATTGGATGAAATTGGTATCCCAACGTGAAAATGTATCTTCTGTTTACTAAAGCTAGAGAGAGAGGGAGACCCCCCGTTATTGATTACTATTTAGCAATGATTGCTCTGGGGATAGAGGTATTTAACACTTATTTTAACCAACAAAAAAGTTTGTATTTATTTATTTTTTACTTAAAAAAAAAGCTCAAATAGCAGATGATCTACTAGCTCACAATGTGTTGTGAGCTTGTAGACCTGCTATTTGTCATACAGTACAACAAAGTACAGTATATAGGGCCTAAGTGATTAAGGGTAACTAATCCTTGACCACAGGTTACCTTCCAACATCTGGCATCAACTCCTTCAGGTCATCCAGTGTTGGGTTCCTCTTCAGCAGCTTTTTGTAAAGAGCCACAGGGAAGTGGAGCTCTATGATGGTGAGGTTGTAGATGGCCAGGCCACAAATGACTCCAATGAGGTGGAACAAGTCAATGTCCTCAAAGGTCTGGAGGGGACATTCATTGTCAGTCAGATGTATAGAAGATAGAAAGAAAGTTTCAACAGTGCAATAGGAAAAACTATGGAATCGAAAGATAAGTCATATGTCAAATGTACCTTATGAGAAAACCAGATGAGCCTGGACTCCTCGTAGTAGCGAAACATCCCATATTTGGGATCCAGCAGTTCTCTCATGATCAAGAGGAAGAACTCCTTTCTCACCCCTCCAGCGTCGACTGCCTCCTCACCCACAAATATCACCTGCCACAAATTATATCAGACAAAATGCATTCTTAAAGCTGCAATCTTTAACTTACATGTCTTACGCACAATTTGAAAACGGGTCCTCTGCATGAGTGATGACATTTCTACTGCTGAGCTTCATGCAATATCTCTTGTCAACTAATAGTGATCAGACCACTGATAGCACTGACAGGTGGTTCTCAATAGAAGAGCAGGTAGACCAACTACAATCGCCACAGTTGATAGATATCCTATTATATAATAAGGAAACCTCTGCAGACAGTGAGGAAGCCTGTTTTTACCTTTTGCTAAATTTAAGCTGTTTATTAGCGTTTTTGTGTAAACATCAGAGATTTAGAGTTCGGGCTATGGGATTAGTCGTCCAGGTTACAGCCCCACAGGCTACGGGATCTCTAGCCGCTGGCTACACTTGGCGCACGCACGCACATACACAAAAAACAGATCAATGCGCACATTAGAAGTGCTAGGCTAATGTGCAATATGGCCAATTGAATGACATACACCATGTTATATTTAAAATGTAAATCGACTTATATTATCCAAATAGGCTATGAAGTTGAACAAGTAACAGTTGAAGATGTGATTGGAATCAGTGTACAGGGTCCTCCTCTGGAGATGCCTCAGTCAGAAGAGATTGATGGAAGAGGGACACTATATTTTAAATCATGACACATAAAGCCCCAGTGGTGGCCTACCCCTACCATGCGTTTTTAAGGCTACTGTCACCATTTTATGATAATCTATTCTATTATCTATCTATCTATCTATTATTTGTATTAATAAAAAAAAAAATTACATATTGGTGCACCTTACATTTTGGTGGGTGCGCCTACATTTTGTAAATGTTAAGTTCATTTCCATCCCTGATATAGTGTGTACACAGCGAATGATAGAATGACCCAAAGTCTGCAAATACTTTTTATTGCTCACATCCCTGGGTATGGACTAGTATTACATTTACTACAGTTTACATCATGTGAACTGTAGTAAAATCAAATGATCTATTACAGTAAAATTAAAACCGCTAAGTGCAAACCTACTTTTGCTAAATAAGTTTAAAACATTCATTACACACTGCAATAGGAAAAAAGTTAAATCTTCATTATCTTGATACATATGATATGTGTTAGACTGAACCGAGTCAACCTATCACAATGTGTGACAAGACTACCATCTACTTCAGCCAACATATGCTGGGGCACTGTTTTAACTGGAGAAAACAACTAAAAAGTAAAGGAGGGAAGTTTGGACCTGGTGTTGACTTGGCAGAAAAGGACAGTAATTTCTGTGGTCTTTAACGCATGAAACTTGTAAAATTGCTGCAGTAATTATTCTGGTAAAGGTAGACACCATTCACACTGCATGAACATGGTTAAACATTTCTGACACTGTCAGAACTTTCATTCAATTGCATTCGTTCGTTGATAGCCACCCTAGACCCTATCACACGAACGACTCAAGGTGCTAACAAATAACATTTTTGCCACTATGCGGAAAGTGCATCTGGGATGCCACTAAGACATACTGTAATATTTACCTTAACAAAGTTTTCAAAGTTGCATTCAAAGAACTCAAACATCTCAATTCACCTTGAGAGGTTTCTTGTAGTCCACATTTTTGGACTTTCTGAGAACCTCCATGGTATCGCCGACAATGTTTTCCCTCCGAACAATGAGGATGAGACAGGGGTTTACAGACTCCACATGTAGGAACATGGAGCTGAAGTTTTGCCTTTGTGCCTGGTCGACTGCCATCTGGCAACAGATAACACAAGTAAGTGGCTATATATTTTCACAGATTTTATCCCAATTCTTATGAAGTTGAGATATAAGCACAGGCCTCTTAAGCGTCCAGCAGCATAGGTTACCTGCATTTGTATGACAGCATCAGTTTGAAGTAGTGTGGTCTTCGCCTGGGCATCAAATACAAATGGATACTTGCACAGGGTGACGGCGCCATCATGGCCCTGAACATGCAGTACAGAGATAGACAATGTCCGATTATGATGTTTGATTTACCCTTCAGTAGTAGAACTGGTAATCTTAAGATTATGAACAAAGTAACTCACCATAGGGTACATCTGCTGCTGTATCCATGTGATGTAGTCGTTTCTGATATCTATCAGGTCATCCAACTCATGTATGTAGAATTTATCATACTGTATGATCTGCCCTGCTCTCTCGTTTACCTGAGGATCAAGAATAGCCATTTTCAACTACTTACTAGAATGAGAATAGGCTATGCTTGAAAAGTGCATGAACTAAACGTGTGAAACATGCAATATTTTCTCAGCACTCACTCCATGCAGGATCTCCAAGAGACGGAGGGATGTGTCCAGGAAGCAGGTGAAGATCCTCTGCTCTGAGTGAGGGATGCCCACCTTGTGCATCCTGAGCAGATACACCACCACCTCTTTGTACAGCTCCACCAGCCTCTGAAACACTGGGGCCTCAAATGTAGACCACCAGTTTCCTATAGCGCGAGCATAACCAAAAGATGTCCTATAATACATTTATCTTGACAGCAACAATAAAAAACATACATGTTCACGAGCAGTGACAACGGTCTTAAATCTACCTAGCACTTTGAGTGGAGCTCCTTTTAAGCTGATCAGTGATTTAGCAAAGGGGATGGCGAGAGTCACATAGGTGCCTGGGTCACTGAAGAGTGGACATTCTGGAAGAGTGAGGTAGAGTCTCAGAGCCTCAATGTCTGGCGGAGAGTTGTTTAGTCTGGGAATCGTGTTCTTTTCCAAACTAGCAGCAATCTGATGGGCAGAATAGAAGATGTAATCAATAATGGCCAAGTACTATCATTATAATTAACTAGATCGGTATTATTGACACCACAGACCGGCCTCCAACCCTGAGGACATCAATATCATGTCATAGTACCAACGTCATAAAGTCCTATGATAATGGTACTGCACTAAGTACTCTGACAACGGGTACAACAGGTATTGCATAATCAAGGGCAAAGCGTTCCCATCGACCTAGTACTTACAATGAAAGGACGATCAAAGGACTAGAAGGTGCGTTCAACTCCTGACCACTCACCTGCTGAGCTAGTTCAGGGTGATCATGCTGAACCACTCTGTGAAACAGGATGCGTGCCATGTTCATATCCACCCCTGAGCATTTACTGCTGGTGTTGTAGTGATCTGGATGACTTGGAACAACAGATATAAAAACAAGTCAAATTCAAGGTCCAGGGGAAATGGATTTAGCAAACCACCAGCACCATCTTTACTTCTATAATATCTTAACAGAATCAAGGACATGACAACATGGCTACATCGTTTTTCAGAGAGATACAGCGCAAGAAGAAACTATATGAGAGTACTGCATACTGTATATTGAACATTTGAGATGAGAGATATATACTGTATATCAGTTTAAGGCAGCTCAAGTGTGGTTACCTTGCCGCCAAGAAGGACCCGTTGAGACAACTCGCTGAGGAGAATACCAGGTCAATCTCACTACAGCAAGTATTAAATACAAGTAATTAGTGTGACTGCTTTTAAAACCAAACCACAAATTAACATAATTTACAAATGTCATGACAATGTATCAAAAAAGCTAAACTAGCATTACTATTACAAAGATAGCATGCAGGCAGCTAGTGTGTTTGTTTTTTGTGAGGTAAGGACTTTACTTGGATATCTCTTGTGGGAGTCTTCCTTGCGAGTGGCTCAGCCAACTATGGATGAGATCAGCTGTCAAGGTGCAAATCTGTCTACGTGGGTCCTGCTGCGTCCTCGTATTAGCTGAGACTTGGTGGTTCTAGGACAATGAAGAACATTTCAAAGTTTTAAAATGTTATTGTTCAGGGAAAATAATGCATTTAAATCCAACTATTATTTACATCCACCAATGTTAACCGGTTACTAAACTGAAAAATTAATTGTAGAGGTATGGATTTGGTTTAAGCCTGTAAGAGACAGTATATAATCAATTCATATTTGTATTGACATTCAAAGGCAAAGACTAACTGATGGATGCTTAATTTGAGAAAAGACAACAATATGCCTAATTTCACATTTGAGAAAAGGCAAGTAATCGAAGCTGTTATTACCATTGACTTGATCATATAAGACACATTCATTTTTAACAGTACCCCATGATTACTACAACTTCAGTCTACCCTGTAGCTTCAAGTAGAGGACCCAGAGGTGAATGAATTGAGTACGTGAGGATACCATTTGAAACGAGGAATTGTCGGCTTTTCTGGGCTATCCATTTTAGTTGACCTTGTATTGTAAACTGTACTTCCATGTGCTTTTTCTCTGCAAACTTCTGAATAAAGTATTCAATTCAATCAATCACCTCAGACTACAAAGTAAAAACTATTAAGGCAGTGCTGATAAAATACGACTCCAACTTCTGTTACTACATTGCCTATTTCGGAAACATATGTATTGTTTAGTGTACTGTTTAGCTGTAAAATTAGATCATTTGGAATATGCCCCCATGTTGGATATGGCAGATGCACAGTACTGCCCTCTGGTGTCTGTAGCATAATGAATCTGTATAGAGTATTTTTGATAAATCTTAGCTCTGTGTGGTAGACTGATTAACGGGTGGATGTCATATTATTGTTTGAAATTGGTTGGTACTTGCTGACATAAGTATGCATCATAATGATTTTTTAAATATATATATATATATATATATATATTAATATATATATACACACTGCATATTCAAAATTCAAATAGGTGCACATTATGACAATATGGTACCGTAGGATGTCATCTTCTTTTGTTTTTACTGTCACTTTAACATCCAGCCACGTGTTGCTCTAGTAGTCCTCTTTACCCCCCCCCCCTCCCCCGGACCCATCAAGGGGGACTAACACTTGTCAAGCTTACACTGCTGTGTCAGGCAAGTCTCAGCTAAAATAATGTCAACCCAATTGAAGCCAGATCTACTGGTTACTAGCATTTTGACTCATTATCATGGAGAGGAAAAGAGCTTGTGTGGCTGCTGCCGCAGGGAGCTGTTTATTGACCAGATGGACAAGTATGGCTTTCAAAGGAAAAAGTGACGAGTCACTGTTCAGATTCTACGTCTGAGTCTAAGTCTGAACACAGTCTAATTCTCGTTCTGCCTTCAGCTACAACTCATCTCATTTAAAATTATTAAAAAATGCTTGCACTGAATATGACATAGAATCTACATTTGCAACATGATACTTTTCCTCAGTGCATTAATCTTAATCTGCCCCTTCATACAGTCTTGTGGTCATTGATGAAAATGATTTCTATCAACAAAACATTTGAGACATACCCCAACAACACAATTCAAGTTACTGTATATCTTGCAAAAACATGCAACTTATTTACATTTTATAAGCCTTATCATTAATTCTGAACCAAACGGCAATTTCGCTAAAACTCTAATTCGGTCTTCCTTACCCAGGGTTGAATGCGAGTGTGTGAGAGATTTATTTTTATCATGTTGTCTTTTTTGTTATCTTAGTTTTTGTTTGTCACTTACGTTGTTTGCCTTAGAAAATTGCAGACCTCTTTGTTGTACAGTACTTATTATTTTTAATTTGCTGTCTTTTCTGTGCGTGAAATCAATAAAGAGATTTGTAAAGAAAATGTAGGTACTGTAAAGTGTCAACAATGATCCAATAAAGGCTTTTTAACTTTTGTTAACCCATTTAGACTGGGAACCCCTAAACGTAACAATACCTTTCAATCCGGGAACCCCTTTTGTACAGTATATAGCAACAACATTTTTTTGTAATTTGAGTTTTTCAGAAAACTTAGGTCAGGATTTAGAAGGCGTTTTTAGAATCGGCAACAGGTTAAACCAGAACTTCTAAGTACTTGGGACTTTTCTTTCTCTTTGCATAAATCTAATTCACAATAGTGCAGATGCCCTAAAAAATGGACAGAACAACAGAAGCTTAATAAAAATGCAACTTACATTCGTAGTGTGATAGTGGGAAAAACTCTGGTCTCCCCCTGCATAAATCCGCTTGACACAACAGCTTTGTGTTGCATCTGCAATGAAAATGAAAAAAACAAGACAGGGTCTAATAACAGCGTGGCTTGCTTCATGTGGATCTCAGACTTCAGGTGCTTCTCCACCCTCTTGGCTTGGCAGCTAGAAGATGCAAGCCATAACCCTATAAGCCTAATTTATACTTAGTCGCGTGCAGGTGTCATACTCAGTAAATAGCAGATCTCCAAGCGAGCTTGTATATCTGCTATTTACTGCATGCAACACCAGTATAAATCAGGCGTAATACTTCATTGACCAGAGTCCCCTAGGGCCAAAGTTTTTGGTACAGCAATTATATAATGGAAGAGTTCTGCTACATACATGGATGCAGACACCAACCATCACATAACGAGCACATTGCAGTATAAAACAGCAAGGAGTGGGCAATGTAAATGGCATCAAATCATGAAGACCAACAATGAAACGACACAAGGAGTGAACTATGGTTGAGGTAAGGTAATCTTGCGCACCACTGACTGAATCCCCACCTTGCCTTCTAGGTAAGTATGGAAAAAACAAGGAGTATTATTAACACTTGAACTTCATGTAGTTGATGTGAGTTACATTACTCACCTGTATGTGAGGAGATTGGGCCATTAGTAGCAACCCAGGGGCCTTTTACAGGGGCAGGACTTTTTCTATTGCTAGTGGACCGTGTTCCAAGTTGGCCATTGCCACCAAGCCCAAATGCGTCCATCTTTCCCAAGGAGGGAATGAAAGCCAAAGTATGCTGCCTTAAAAAAACAAGATGAATTCAATTCAATTAAAGTGTTCAACAATAAGATGGAGCCTATATGGCTCTTCATGCCTACCACTGACTAGTCCAGCCTCTTTTCTCTTTCATACCTTTTTTTATCCGTCTCATTTATCCAAACTTGTCTCACGTTTTTAAGCCTTTCTATTGCTTTCAATTATACTGTAGCTTAGTTATTCTGCTAGTCTTCCAATACTGATAAGCATACATTATTATAAATAGTTTCATAATAAGAAAACATATCATCTTTAATGCCCTGTTAATGCAGCACAAAATGAGAAAAATCAATGCCTTTTTTTTAAAACTTACCTTCCGCATGCAATCTGTGTGACGACATTACCCATGAGCTCAAACACTTTCCTGGGGTTGATCTCATGGTTAGTAGAATTATGTCCAAGTTGGCCATACCCTCCTGCTCCAAATGTAAACACGCCTCCTTCCTGCATAATCACCAGAAAAACCTACAGTTATAACCTTTCTACCAATAACTACAACTAGGAGTGTACTGAGACACACCAGTATATAGTATACAGTTAACTGTTCAAGATGTAAACTTGTTATTTAAATGACTAAATTTGAACAGAACTATCCCAAAAACAGAAAATCAAATGTGAGAGTAATTGATCTAACAATCCTCTGCCAAGAAATTGACTTGCGGCTGGAGTACTGCTGTGCGGCACTAATAGACCAGATTCATTTCTCAGCAGGAAATTGCAGCCACTGGCTAAGGAGATACTGAGGCCAGTTACAAGCTGTGGTAGTCTGTACAACAAAGTTTAGTGTGTAGCCCGGCAAGCCAGCTTAAGATCTCAACTAGAACTACTCTACTGTATAAAGAATATTGAGTATATAGCTTAACTTGGTCAGTGCTGCTGTGTGGTCCTCTCCGCAGGAGATGTAAATGACCCTCTGTGACCTAAGGGACTTCAGTAGGGTTGGGAAATGTCGATCTGCAAAAGAGCTTTTGAGGATTATTTCAGGTCTAAAAGGCTTATATGCTATCATGCTTTTATCTAAAGTGCTTTACATTCAGCTATTTACACACACACCGATGATGGAGGCAACCAACCTGCTCATCAAGAGCTGTTCATCGGGAGGCCTTGGAACCTTCCATTTCCAAGACCGCTCGGTCTACCTCCTGAGCCATTGCTGCCCACCAAAGTATTTGAAAATCTCACCATTATTGTCATTGACACCCAGCTGTCCAAACTTGTTCCGCCCCCAACCAAACACAGCCCCTGAGAGTGTGAGGGCAAAGCTATGGGCGCCACCTGCTGATATCTGGGCAAAAGGAATTCCCTGCAAAGACTGAATGAGTTGGGGTGTGGAAATGCTTTGTCCATCCATTCCCAGTCCCAGTTGGCCATATCGATTCTGACCCCAGGAGAACACTTGTCCCCCTAAACAAATTAGGAAAAAAGGAATTAAGTCGAGTGACAAAATGACAAAAATCATAAACAAAACCTGGAGGATCTTATTATATAGCTTAAATAAATATAATGCCACACTCACCTCTTGAAAGAGCAAGGGAATGCCAGTATCCACAGGCTACCTGAGCAATTTGTACATCTGACAAACTCTTTATGTTTCTGAAGGGGAAATAATGAAAACCAATGAGTCTCAGGAAGTTCATTGCATTCACCTGACATATTGGCCATTCTAGCCGTCTAACCAGGGCCAATTTATTCCTGGAAACCAAGCTAAATAAATTCATGGTAGGATCAATAACCAGCAGTACCAATATTACCTAAGGAAAAGGAATGGGAAGCACTTCTTGCACCATTGCCTTCCAGGCTGAACATGAATGCAAGAAACCAAATAATAGTCAAGTCTACCCTGGAGAATAAATAGCTAAGATGTGTATATTTGTTGAAATCCTATTTCAATTTTAAAAAAAGAGGAGAGAAAAAAATATGCGTTTATTCGTACTATACTGGTGATCTGGCATGTTTAGCCTGTGTTAAGTAGAATAGACACTGCAAACAGGGTGTGAGGGCTGTGAATAGGCCCAACAGACAGGCATGAACATGCCAAAGAGACAGACACCTGTCCTCACAGCAGGGGGCTCACATGACACATTCCAGATTTCGCCCACAAGCACACTGACTACAACTCATAGTATTCTTTGGAAAAGAGATCATTGATCTCAAGTGACTAAAAACAAGTGACAAAAAACTAAGAAACTGTTGACTTCCATTTATTTCAATAAGGTATTAAAATCAACTTTCTTATTTTCTGTTATTTTTGTCAGCGTTTTTGTTATTGTATTTCAAAGCATGAGTTCATCTGAAAAGTTTAGCCAAAAAGTGAGCCCTGGAGAAAAGACTGACTTATGAACATGAAGTTAAAATGTCCATGACTTCTTACCAGCACAATGAGGTTCAGCCAACAATGATTCAATTCATGCAAGGTCGGTAATGTTTCACTGACTATTAAAATATGTAAGCATATGAAATCGAAAAATAAAGCCAATTATGGAAAATTGTCTGCGTTAATGTATATATAACCAATATATGACAATCATGTATTGATCACTGTATGGTACTTTAAATGTATAACGTGTCTTTGTACAAAACGAAATAATGAGCTATTCAACTATGATCATAATGATTCAAATGAATGACAAATTAATGATTTGAAAAAAGCATTTGATTTGAACTACTAAACATGCAACATTAGAAGAGGATTTTACCTAGGCACACGAACACATTCTTCAAAGTTATTAAGGCCCAACTGCCCGTCAGAGCCAAGACCCCATGAGAAAATGTGTCCCTTGTCATTCAGGGCAAGTGTATGGGCCTCTCCACATGACACTGCCACTATGTTCTGTGCATCCAGTGCCACAACCTGTTCTGATAAAGAGACAATAAAATACTAATGTTAGGCCTATTCTCATGCTGTATTGGTGTTATGGACTCAACCTAAGTGGAGCCACTATTTTGAAGTAATGTAGGAGTAGTGTTCGTAAGGAAAGATACTGTATGTGTGTGTGTCCCACTGAAAGTATTTGACATAGATGGAGTAGGTGATGGTCATCACAGTTAAGTTAACACAAGGAATATTTACATGATCACAACCATGGATTGGAAAATGATTATCTGCTTTTGGCAAGAACTGTCACGAAATATTTCACCAACCTGGTTTCTTTTGAGACCTGTCGTGTCCCAGCTGGCCTAGATCATTGCAGCCACAGGTATACACTGCACCATCTTCCAGCAAGAAAGTTGTGTGCCACCGGCCACACCCCAAGTCACACACTTGTTTACCATGGAAAAACTCACACTTCCGTGGCTCAACCACCACCTCTTCATCGATCCCACCCAAACCTAGTTGTCCTAAGGCAGCATTGCCCCAACACAGCATTGCGGGTCTCCCTTCCAGGTAGCCACGCTAACAGGATCCTCGTTCTGGGGAAAAGAGATAAGTGTGTTAGCTAAAGTTGTATTATTACTGATCAGTGCATCACAGCAGACAGACAGTTGCTTATCCAGTTTCACAACATTGTGTGGGTTTCATGTTCTTCAGAAAGCTCCACTTCTCCACCTCGCCAGCTATAATATAATATCTTGCAGTTTAACGGACGTCCTATAAAGACTAGCCGACACAAGAATTAAGTTAACGATAGCTCTCTTAAGCTTATGGATAGATGACTAAGGCGAGTCCCCACATTATTCTTCATTTTTTTGTTGGGGGGGGGGTCCCCAGATGACAGTGAAGTGACAATTTAAGAACTTTTAAGACCTTTTTAATATCTCACAAAAAAGGAGAAAAAACACCATTACTCCATCTAAAGTAATCAACAAACTATACTATAAAAACTGGTAAAACATTGGCCAATTGTCAAATAATATAAGAGGCAAAACAAATCTACAAGCCCACAACGCCTCACCTTGAGGCATTGAGAGTTTGTAGATCTGCTATTTCACAATATTTATCTGTGGAACTGTGAACTGAGTCAAATTAAATTTAACACAACTCCTTCAATTTCAAGTGCTTGTCAGGGTGTGTGGGGGGGGGTCCCCAGTTCAAATATGATTATTTTGGGGGGTCCCCAGTTCAAATATGATTATTTGGGGGGGTCACGGCCTGAAAAGGTTGAGAACCACTGGGCTAACTAACACTGATGGACGGGCATTAAAGGCTAGTCTGTGAATTTTGACTGGGAGCAACGGTAGCCATGACTCAAGACATATTAACCTTACTCTGCTGCATGGATATACAGCATCATAACGCTCAGCACATTAGCATTCCAAGGTAGCAAGACTTAAAGCCAGTGACTCATTAGTCAAAGTGTGTTCTTAATCTTAATGCTTACCCCCGGGTTGCGAAAGAAGCAAATCCAACCCCCCAAAACAACAACAAAAAGCTCCACCGTACCGTTGAAGTCACGTTAACCCCTTTTTGGACCCCCAAAAGGAAGTAAAAAGGAGCAAGATCTTTCCACACACACGAGGACTATATAGGTGTTGTTTGGCTAGCTTAGCTTGATATTTGGACAGCTAGTAAACCGAACATGACATCAAGGTAACGCGTGTTTTTCGGCCGGGTCTACATAAAAGCCTGACCGCTATCTGCAGGTCTCAGATCAGCCCCAGTTTGGTAACTTTAGTTGTTGCTCAGCAGCCACTGTGCTGTCAGAATGTTGTTGGAGGCGGAGAAGAGAGAGAAAAACAACTGTCTGTCAAGATGTAGCCTGGGATCGATACCATTTTCGGGTTTCTGATCCGGTCTGGAGCGGAACTAACTTTACGTCATCAGGTGGCCGGAACACATGACCGGAGCCTCCGGCACCGTGCACCTCCAAAACCATTCCCCTAGTTTAAAATGTGTTTAGTTTGGTATAACCATTTCGTGTTTTTTGGGGTATAATAATCGTTTGGAACGTCTATCTTTTATTCTAACTCGTAGCGCAACTTGCGGGACTAAACTAATTGATTCGCATTATGTTGGGAACAAAAACAATGCGACGCCAACCGGAACCCACCACCAGGACACGCTCGTTTTCTTCTTCTTTTTTTTTTACCGGATCACACGGCTCAGTTGAGAATGAACACCAGTTTTCCTCCGCGGTGGAAAGACTGGTGACGCGAGGTTAGTCAAGATGTCAGTATTGGGTTTGGACGTGCGGCTCGCGCGAGAGTATCGCTTGGTGAAAAAAATAACTGATCTACAAGCTGACAACGCGTCGCCGTGCTACGCGTTGTTAGCTTGTAGATCAGTAATTTTTTTCGCCAAGAAACACCGTCGTACTACGGCGTATATATACTCCCCCCCGTATAAGGCGTAGAAGACTCGCGAACAATCCAATGTGTTCTAGAGGGGGTTTGCACGATTTGCCTACAGGGAGAGCCCGTTATGGGTTGAAATAGATGTATTAATGGACCAGACGTCAATGAATGTTCTATATTTCTTAGATGAAATAAGTACGGCATGTCTATGTAGTAAAATGTCATAAGTTATAACTGCACCATATATATTCATCATTTGTATTGATGATGATGCCATAATTCAGTAGTTGTCAACAATAGGCTATAAATTAGACATTATAATTTCATATTTTATTTTATATTGTTTATTGTAATTTGTATTATTCTCCAAACCATTGCACACATAGACAGATTATGGACCGGGCCAGGGTCCTGTGTGTTTGTATTTTTATTTTATTTTACATGCATATAAATACCATGTAAATACTGTACTACTTTAAGTTATAGACTGTAAATCCTGTGTGGTAAAATGTCTACGGGTGCTTTCTTGACCCACACATGACTTAAGATGACCTAAAAGACATTTGGCCCAGGGCCAGGCGAGTCTTAATCCTCCCTGACACAAATGAGTTTACATTCTGTAGATCCACTTATATGGTGCATTCCTTCTGACTAACCAAGGAGAAGGTAGTTTCACTTACGCAACAGTGCATTACACCTTCCTTGAAAATGGTGGAACCTGTACTTCAGGTTGTTGCTCGTGGGTGTTCTCTCACTGAGTTTGTCACATTGTATTCTACAGACTTGAAGCTTGAGGACCTCTTTTTACACCTTAAGGCAAAGTTCCGTTCACAAGAGTGAGACACATGTTGTACCTTCTATTTGTAAGTATACAACTTCTTTATTGACTTAGTTGTATGTTTATATCAGTTCTGCTGAAATCAGTTGAATTGATGTTGATCTTGTTGTCTCTTTAAACATTATTCAGGTCACCGTTGGCCTTTTATTCATCATAATGAGCATTTCAAATGGACTTAAGGAGGTGAGTACCTTGCATGAGTTTGCACTACCTAAAGCTAAACCTAGAATGCTTCCATTTAAGAAAGTTCTAATAAAAACCTGTTTTGTGGTGCACTGTAAGTGATATTTTTGGGTTAGACAAAAACGTTTTTTGTTAAAAGGTTAAAGCTCTCTATTGCAATAGTAATCATTGCTATGGTGTATTTGTTCAGTAACAGGGGTCTCCCCATCTCCAGCTCTTTAGTGAACAGAAAATACATTTCAGTTCAGGATACCAATTTTATCAGTAGAGAGAACTCCACACAAATCATTTATCAGCTTCGATTTTATAGTCTTCCAGTTCCAGTTTTGTCTGCTCATTTATTTTTCGTATTATCACTTCCAGTTTCACTTTATCCTGGATCCTGTATGAGATCGCTCTCCTGATTGGATAAAATTTGTATCCTGACCTGAAAATGTATTTTCTGTTTACTAAAGAGCTGGAGAGATGGGGAGACAACTATTACTGAACAAACACATCTGAATATAGAGCTTAGCTCTATTATTTTAACCCCAAAATATCATTTACAGACCCTTTAATAAGCGTTCTTAACAAGTACACATACGTGTAGTAGGCTAGCTGAAGTCGGTGATAAACTTTGAGCATTAATATAACATTACAGTACAATATTTTGAATATTATTGTTAAATTATTCAACGCTAATCATTTTGTTGACAGGGAAATATGCCAAAGATCTCTGAACTCTCTCCCAATAATGTCCACATCTTGGCCAAAGTCATAGCAGTTGGTTTGGTGGACGCGGATCCCAACTATCTTCAGCATCTCAAGGCATACAGGGACTTGCGTGGAGCATCTAATTAAGAGATGAGCTCATTATGGAGCATTACTTCATAATGGGAAAGAGTGGATATGATCATGGAGCTCAAATCCAGCTTTTTTTCTTCTTTTTTTCTCCACTTTATTTATAATTTACTGAAAGATGACATAATGTGCATTAGCGTATCACACCATCAGTACCAGTTGTATTTTAAGGAATTACAAATGCTATGTTTAATACAATCAAATTAAGCTAACAGTACTTATATAAGTTCCTGTATCACTTGATGTTAAATGGAGCGATATGCACTTTTTGACAGATACTTACTTTTACATCTAAGTGCAGTTAATACTCAAGTCCCAAAAATTATAACAGGGAAATCCAACATAGGCCTACTACAGCCATCAATGCTTTCTTTGTGCACTGCATAATGAGTGTTTTGTGAATGTTTATTTGTTAAATGACTTTTTCTTCAAATGCATATTGTCCAAAATGTATTCAAACAATAGCAAGTCTAGCAACAATGGAAAGGCACGGTATTAGATAAGATAGGTATCTATTTGGAGGTATATTTATTACAGTTTGTTGCCATACGCCAGAAAACAGTTATTCATGAAGTGTTCTTGACAAGTGTCCATTGAATGAAGTATGCTGTATGCTTCTGGCAAATTCACATTCGGAGAGAGGCCGAGAATCACTTCTTGTTCTTGACTTTACCTGGGAGGATGGAGAGAGAGTGAGAGTTGAGGAGAGTTCAGCTTTTTGTCTGTCTGACAGCAGTAGTAAATATGTCAAGATCACGTACCGGTACCCCAGACACATTTGTTGAGTTTGTGTCCCAGCAGATAGAGCAAGGTAACCACAGACATGTTAAAACAGAAGAGGCCCACCACACCAGCATTACTGAGGAGTCCAAGGAGAGGATATACCCAGAGCCCAACGGCCAAGTACACCCATATAACCCTGTAGGATAGGTTTAGGGGGGAAACATTGAGGGACATTAGCATCATTCAAGTTTCTCCAGGAAATGTTGGTGGTTACAAAGTTATGAAACTCCTAAGAGTTTCATAACACTTGGGCTCTCTTTTCACAACGGAAAACATATATGTCTTGTGATATACGGTATCTGATGTTATGTCCTACAAAGCTTTCCCTCTGCAAACAACTACAAATTACTTGTTGGGGCAGAATTAAAAAATAAATAATCACACTTGCAGCACACATGCAGAGCTCGCATCCTTGTTAGACATTTACACAAACTGCAACAGCAAAACTAATCTTCATCAAAGATTGCATGTATAGCTGTGGCCTACTGCCAGGCACAAGTTGATACATTGACTACCATTAGGTAGACTGTACTTCTGCATTTGGGCAAGAATAATAAGAATATAATAAATTACAAATATTTATATCACTATTATACTTGTTGACATGTTTACTTACCAACTCAGGTAAGACAAACCCACAACTCCTAATGCTGCCAGACCACTCTTAACCTTTGGGTAGACATGAGGTTGTACCAGGATTTCTCCAAGTAAAATAGGTAGAACCAAGGAGTGCTATGAAAACATTTAAGGTGTAAGTAAGTCATTGTATTGAAAGATGATGGAGAGTATAGATAAACTGATATAATGTGAATCAGTTATGGAAAGTAACTAAGTACATTTACTCAGGTATAATTTACTTACTTTACTGGAATATTTCAAATTTTCTGTACTTTTACTTCTACTCCACTACATCTCAGAGGCAAATATTATACTTTTACTCCACCACAATTATTTGAAAACTTTAGTTACTAGTTACTTTGTAGATTTTGATTATTATTACAAAACATACATTAACCACTTCAGACCTACATACATTTTGGCCATTTGAAAATAGGCGAACAAGCTCACATTAGATCTGCTATTTTCCAAAAACAAATACTTTTGAAAACTTGTGAAATGGGACATTCAGCAGAATGATCACTTTCTACTTTTGGTACATTAAGTACATTTTGATACCAGTACCTTTACTCAAGTAAATATTAAATTCCGGACTTTTACTTGTAACAGGGTATTTCTACATTGCGGTATTGATACTTGTACTTAAGTAAATAAATGGAGTACTTTTTACACCACTGATGTGAATACAGACCATAGCATGGTTCATCCATGGTGGAAAGAAGGCATCAATACTGGCTGGGTAGACTAACTCCCTGTTGTAGGCACATATCATCCAGAAAAGCAGAACAACAAACTAAACAAGATACAGAAAACATGGCATCAAGGTAAAGCACAAGGGTCATTAATAATTATTATAAACAATTATGCCACCTGATATAATTGAATTGTGTACAATGTACATCAGATACAGTTCACACACTTTAACAAGGATGCTGTGTGTTATAATGGCTGAATATACAGTCTAATATGTTATCAGCAACTTATAAATCATAATATATGTTATAAATAAGGTGTCATGGATTTTTTATAAATAACAATTCTTCATTATAACAGCTTCATTATATAACATGTTATTCATGGGCATTATAGACATGATTTCATAGAAAGTGTCACAGTTCTTTATTTAATACCATTTTACATGACAAATATGTGCTTTCTCACCATGCCTACGGGGAAGGCCAAGACAGAGAAGACAAGGTCTTTCAATCTGTTAAGACCATATCCTGACTTCTTCCCAGGTTTAAGATCATTCACTGCAGCCAGTCCAAAGTATGCCGTTTGCAATAACTGAAATGTAACGAAACAATATTGTAGTGTTGAAATTAACTATCTGACCATATCAGCTCCTGTAGTAGTCATAATGTAAGTGTCAGCAGTTGTAGCAAAATCGAGACAATCATACCAAATTCAAGAAAGTGAGGTATTTCCAAGGTCCTCCATAAGCAAAGATTCCAGCTGGTAGCTCCTCTCCATCCTTATCAGCAAGGCACTTCACAACAAAAACATACCAGATGAAAGCTATGGAATGGTAAGCTTGAGCTCCACGCATTCTGAACAAGCGCTATACCTGAGGTGAAATATCTTCACAAAAACAACGCAATTGAACAAAAAGATAAATTTGTCATTGGCAAAAAAGAAAAGAAAAAAGGACAAGTTCAAAGTAGCTGCTGCTTTCCCATCAGAGAGTGATCCTGATCCACTATGGTGAAGGTTTTCCGAAGAAAGGCTCTTTATTGTAAGATTAGTGTAACTCTGCATGGGCTTATCAAGACATACTGTATAGTACTATGTGTAGTAAGTGCTGGAAACAAATCAACATTCCAAGACAAGAGGCCCACTGTATGACGTAGATAGAAGCATTCTGTTTCACAACCATTGAAGTGAATCATGTGATTGTAGCAGGTTCACTGTAAGCTTGATTGGTTTTGAAGTCTGGCAAGGGAAGCCTCTCAAAAGTAAAGAGGAATATGAGACAATAACTAGTAGCTTATTTAGAATAAAAGTCTGTGTATAGTTCTGGAAGTATATTGAATGTTTTGACTAGATCTAATTACATAACAGACCTTACATGTGTAGGTTGGGCTGTAGGATGACAGATTTTGAGGCATGGTAACATATGGATACACTATAAGGTAAAAGTAAAGGTTTTACTCTAGGATGATGTTCAATTCATATTCAAGAGTGTGTTATCCCATATTAACTCCAGGGGGAGACCATGCATAGTCTACAGTGTCTTCCAGGCTCCAACCTTTCCTGTTCTCAAGTGCAGAGATTTAGCTGCTTAGCTTGCCAACTCTAGAGTGATACAGACTTTAGATTATGTTAAAAGATACTAGGATGTGTGTAATATTAAATATAATAAAAATAAAACAATTGTTCACAAAACAGCTATTATCTTCTCATGCAGGATCTTTTGTTGTTGCCTCCAGGGCTTTATGTAATCCATATTGTTCTTCAATAATACAGAATAATGATAAAAATAATTTGATTTGCTTCAAGATAATTGAGTTCTCATTGAGATCTCAAGTTCAATTTGGTAGATGCACTCATTTGCACATTATATAATTTTAATTAGGCTATAAACTGAGCGGAACGGATATATTATAAATGATCATTTTCTTATCAAGATAAATACTTCAAGTGAAAGAAAAAATATATATAATATATATAGTAGGTAGCCTACAAGAACATGGATTAGCCTAATTACACAAGTTTATTTCATCCATCAGCAGTGATGCAATTTGATGACATCTTGAGAATCCAGAGCTTAGAGTGAACAGGTAAGCAGTGGAATAAAACCGTAACTAGATACGTTTTTCGGGCTTATTAAAGTAGTGTAGGAGAGGACTGACCATTTTAAAAGGTGGTTTATTAACAAGTAGACAAAATCTACAATAAGCTTTTAGATCAGAAAGCTATATGTGTACAAAATACTTTCATGTAAATTCTACAGTATACTGTATTTTCTATTTTAGGGATCAACATAATCCAAGAAAATTCTACTTAAGGTTCTCGTTCAAAATATAAGTTCAGACAAACAGCATTTGAACATATCACTTGCACTCATATTATATGTTCATTAGCAAAAACAAAAGTAGATTATATACTTTGTGCCAGGAAATACTTACCGTATAGTGACTAATAATATAAAATATGTATAAAATGTAATTACATTTTTATTTCTGGTTTGTTTTTGATCATTCCATATAGCAACCTATTTGCATAAGGACATTGACTTCTTTGCATCTTTACATATTTTACAAAACCATATTTATGCATGATGATAAAACTAAATGTCAAAAGTGTGGAATTGAAGCACTGACTCACTGTATTACATTGTCAAACCAGTTTACCTTAAAATCATATGTTCAATTTAAACGTGACTGACATCTGTATGATGACTGTCAGTATACAACCCCAAAGACCACATCTAGTACTGTTATCTCTACATTGCACTTGACCCAGTCAGTAATAACAAATTCCAACACGCACTACAGTATGTCTGTTTCCTTTTCACACTGATGATTGCAGTCTAGCAAAAAACCCACAGTGGGCCACCTGAGACAAAGATATCTCATAGTTCATCATTGCAAGTGTAATTAACAGCAGGTTTCAGTAGCTGCTGCTAAATAATCCTTTAAGAAGGTAAGAAGGTATAGTGCCAAAGGAGTATAGTTTCACACTTTTGGAGCCTCAATCCATGTTTGCAAACAGCAGTCAGAAATCCTTTGTTTGTAATCTCTGTTCAGAAGTTAACTCTCACAGTCTTGCCATTGGACTTGGGTGCTTCCTCCATCTTCTTCTGTTCTCTGTACTCTCCACTTTTGGTCTGCAGTTAAGGTGCCATCTATAAAATATAGAAATGAAAATAATGATATGCTGTGGAGTAAAACAAAGCATCTTTTTATTCAAATGAGCTATCTATACTATACTATACTATATAGTAATAACACTGCAAATAATAAATGTACCTCAAAGCGGCTGTAGACCTTTCCCTCCTTCCGCTTACTCTGCATCTTCTCAAGCGTCTTCTCTTTTTCCTGAGCGCTCTTTGGATGTCTCCTTAATGATCTGATACCACTACCTTTTTCCATCCTCATTTGCTTGTCAGCCTCTTCTTCTTTGTAATCATCTGTGTCAGCAAATGTACTGGGGGGCTCACCCCTGCTCTGGCTATTAGCAGATATCTGCCCTAAAAGCAGCTTTGTATCATCTCTAAGGTTGCTACTGGAGATCACATTGGCTGTTGATGAATGGTAGCGGGACTGGTTTGATTTTGGCTGCTTTGACTGTGGTGACAGGGGAACAGCTTCATCCGGCGCGTTCACTTCCGTTTCAGAGTTTCCCTTCTCCCTAGTTTGCCTGTTTGCTTTTCCATGGCAGGCAGATTCCTGTGGAGTAGTTTTGCTAATTACATTTGTGGCCTCGGCATGCCCAGTTTCTTTCTCAGCAGAAGAGTCAATCTGTTCGGGCTGTTTTCTAACTTCACATTGATTGTCTATATTGTTATTCTCAACAGGTGTAGGTGCCTCCGACAGTTGGCATGTAGAGGTGACCGATTTGGATTCGGCAGGCATTTCAGACTCCACACTGGGCTCTGTCAAGTCTGTAGTGACTTCTGGGGAGGGTTTAATTGGACTAGAATCAGATGAGTATTCTTCCGATATATCTGCTGTAGAGTTGTCTTTTGGGGTGTGTTTGGGAAGGGAGGAGGTCTCTGAGACTTTGTGTACTGTAGAAGCAGAAGAGGGAGAGACAGACCCTGTAGAGGTAAGCTCACACGGAATGCTTGCTTGTGCTAGTGTAAGTGTGTGGAGTGTGTGTGGTTCAGATGGGGAAGTATCAGGAGGGAAGTCAGAGTCATCGGCTGGACTAAAAATAGAACAAGTCTCTGTTGGCATGTGCTCAGTTGAATATCCTTTTAGGGTGAGATCAGGTTCTTTTTGGTTGTGTTTGGGAGATGAATTTGACAGAGCAGAGGATTTGTTCTGTTTAAGCTCTTTGCTAACTTCACATTGATCCATATTGTTATTCTCAACAGGTATAGATGCCTCAGACAGGTGGCGTGGTGAGGTGACAGATTTGGATTCAGCAGGCATGACAGACTCCACACTGGATTCTGTCAACGCTGGAGTGTCTCCTGGGTAGGGCTTGACTGAATCAGATGAGGAACCTCCTTTTATGTCTACAGGAGATTTGTCAGAATTTGATATTTCTAGAGCAGAGGCGATGGGTAAAGATGACTTAGTGTGCAAGTCAGAGGGCACATGGCTAAGGCTAAGAGATGCAGAACATTCATCTTTGACATCCTTTGGAGATGGAGGCACAGAACTAGAGACGGGTTTTGAAATAGAAAGGTCTGTACCAGGTTTGGCATTAACAGATTCTTCGCAATCTGTCTCTGTGGTAGACTGAATTGTAGTTGTGGGTGGATTGGAGTCATTTTCATGACTGTCAGATGGAATATTATCTGTGTGTGGAGAGACAAGCGCTGAGGGGCTCTCAGAGGAGGTGCATGGCGTAATGCAATCAGGTTGGACTTCAGTAGGCCCCGATGATAACACTGCTTGTGTGATGGGAGTTTCTTGTGGACTTTGGTTAGAGGACGGGGAGGATTCTAATGCTGAGGGCCCAAGAGATTCATTTGGCTCTGTTTTGTTTGTCTCAGGAAATGGATTGTGACGGGACTGCATTACACTGCAGGGAGGGGTGGAACTTGAGTCTGATGGGTTGATATGAGACGAAAGGGAACCTAATGGAGTTGAATGAGATGCAGAGTTTGGTAATAATGGAACAGAAGTGACGGTGAGATTTTTGGAAGGATTTTTATCCTTTTCACATGCATTAGTGTCATCGACAAGATGAAGACTGACTGGCCCACATGTTTTTGTGGGTGTTGCATTTACTACATCCGGTAGAGTAGCATTTTGTTCTGAGGAGGCTTCATGTAACACAGTGGGCTTTTTAAAGGAAGAATCTGGAAGATTATGTGAGTCCTCTCTGAGATCAGGTTCTGCTTTCACACTGATTTTGGATTCAGGTGGAGCTGCTGCAGCCATAGTAGCTTTTCGTTTTGCCGCCAGCTCTTTGAAAAACATGAATCTGTTGTCAGGATCATTCATATCTACATAAGATAGATTGCTCAGGGATAGATTGCTCATTAAGGATGTGGGCGGGTGCACTGGCTTATTGATTTTGGGTGACGCTTCATGAGAAAGGTCGGGTTGAGAGGCTGAAATTTTAGCTGGTTCTCCTTCTAGAGGCTTAGCAGATTCCTCAATTTTGTCTGGAAGGCTATCTGGTGGAATGTGCTCAGAAGAAGGCTTATGTGTTGTTGGAGCTGTCAAAGTGGGAACAGAAATGTTACCATCTGCTTGTGTAGGAAGATGAAATGGGATGCGCTCTTTTACAACAGGACTAGACAGCTTTGGTTCCTCTAGTGATTGGATATGAGATAGAAGTGGCTTCGAGGAAACAGGACAAGATGCACTTGCTTGATTGTTCTTTAGCTTAATTTTCTCAGAATCAGTTGAGGCTACCACTAACTCCTCTTCACAGCTGGGGGCAGTTTTTGATTCAGATGGGGGCTTTATGGTGGCTTTCTCAGCTCTTCGTTTTGCTGCCAACTCTTTGAAAAACATGAGCCTGTTGTCAGGATCATTCATGTCTACATAAGATAGATTGCTCATTACAGATGTGGGTGGGTGCACTGTGGGTGACTCAATTTGAGAAACGTCAGGTTGAGAGGCTGACGGTGACATTTTAGCTGGTCCCCCTTCTGCATTCATTCTGTCTGGAAGGTCCTGTGATTTCTTTTCACTCGTTAAATCCTTAGCATCCGCTTTGGTGGCGTCAGTGTTTGAACTATCAAAAGTGGCTGACCTTACATACTGAGTCCAATTAAATGGTTCTTTTGCAAAAGAGCTCCTTTGGCCCAAAGCCCGATAGGCAAAGGGTAATTTTGAAATGTAACCCTCATTTTTGTCAGTTTCCTCATCAGCTTGGCCTAAGGCCGTTTGGGAGTCTTGAGGGACTTGTTGTTCCAGTTGGGAGCTGAATATTAAAGATGATCTCAGCCTGGAGCTCCTTTGTACTGCCGGATTGACTTGTCTGCGGAATGACTCCCTTCGAACTACAGTGTCTTTTGGTTCCTTTGGTTCCAACTCCTCTGACTTATCTGTAGTTGATGATGATACTGATGGCGTTGTTGTTTTTTTGGTTTCCGCCATCATAGTGATAAAGTCATCTAGTATTTTTTTGTCAGGATCCCTGACAGTGGGTTTGGTATAACTTGGCAGCTGACTTGCCCTGGGTACTGGTGGAACCTTGAACTCTCGAATATTTGGAATCTTTGGAACCGATAACTCTGGGCCTGAGGACCTTCGTTGTAAGGAGTAAGGGGACTCTTCGAAGGGGTCTTCCGCCGCCTGTGGTGGCTCGGCTGGCAGCTCTTTATCTACCGGGTCATCATATGCACTGAGGTATGAACAGATTCTATAATTTCTTAGCCCTTGCTTCACCTTTGGATCTTTACGGCCCACGTTAGACTCCTCAAAAAACATCTTCTGATCAGGTTGATTTGAAGCTGTGGGAGAGGTCTGACAGGCATACGGCTGGCCTGCATTCAATCTTTTAGGATGAGACGATCCTTCCCCCGTTTGCGATATTTTGTCTGAGACCTCGTCCATATCTACATTACTGGTTGATGACAAATAGTGAAGCACGGGATCAAAGCTATCAAGCTCCAAATCTTGTGGTAAACCAGACTCAGGATACTGGTCTGATGGATGATAGCCAGGGCCCCGGAAGCCACTATAACCTGTTTCTGGTCCTGTCCTCAGAAGTGGATACTGCTCTCTATGAAACCGCTTCCCCTCGCTCTCAAAGCTAGGCAATCCTTGCTGCTGCATTAGTTGGTAAGGATGTCTCCCATGGGAGCCTTCAGCGAAACTGTGCCGTTTGGAGGTGGGGCTATCCTTTACATTCACAGGCATCCTGGAATGACCTTGCTCATAAGGCTGATCCATGCGTAATTGCTGGGAGGGATACGTGTACATATCCACTGGGGGGTCTCGTGACTTTTGGATAGAATCATGTCTACTTAGGGGCATGTTTTTCCTGTCCATATCTACACGGTCATCAAAGGGCTGTCTCTTCCACTCGTCTGGACATGAGGGCTCCCTGGACAGGGACATCCTGGGGTCTTTGTACAGCGGTGCGTTGTCAGTGATGTATTGCCCCTCAGGTAAATGGCTAAAATCCTCAATTCGAGCAAGCACGTCTTCAATGATCAATGGTTGGGACTGTGCATATAGAATCCGGAACTCTTCATCAAAAGTAGATACAAGCTGTCCAAGGAAGAGATGTGCTAAACAGCGGTGTATCTTCTCAAAAGACCACATGAAGCTGGAAAAAGAGATATAATAAATATCAATTAATGGAAGCTTTGTATTCATGCACATCAAGTCATCTCAACCTTGCCAACTTGGCACAATGAATACATTCCTTAAATGAAAAAATACGCTGACACAGCTAGCAGTTACATTTTTGAACGTTCTCACCTGTAGTTTCCACTGAGAACAGCCCTGCAGTCAGTCAGCAAGAAGCGATCCATCATCTGACCTTTGAATGTCTTCCCTGAGCGGCAGTGATAGGTAATGCCAGATACCGTTCTCACACGCAAAAACTGAAAGGCAGACAGTGAGTCGCACAGTAAATGTCAAGTAGCAGTAAAACACAACCTCTTTGTTTTACACACTGTAAAATCCTGAGTAATAACTTAACTCTGAGAGTGTACAAATGTAACCAAATGGACCCGTAAGGGTCCATTTGGTTACACTTGTTTACTTAGTCACACTCACATATGGATTAATTACTGAGGATTTTAACGTGTAATGTTAACCTCAAGCTAGATGGCAGCATTGCACAAGCATTCTAAAGTGATGTATAATGGCTGGCTGCGTCCAAGTTCTTCCAAATTATTGTAGAGAAGTAAAAAACAAAACAATCTTTTTTTTTATTCACCTGAATGCTCTCTAGATTGATCCGGCAGTTGGAAACCATGTTGATGAAATGATGTACATTCTGTTCGTCTAGAAGTATATAGACGGCCACATTCCGCATGGTAGCATTAATAATATCTGCAAATATGTCCACATCCGTAAACATATCCATTACAATAGCAACCACCTACGGAGAAACAAAAGCCACACAGAGGAAAAACAGGTTGTTGACTGTTTGTTTCTTTACTTTCAGTAAAACATTTCACATGAAGAAAAAAAACACTCAAAAGCAGATCTGATATTTCTGGTTTGCTTTGGAAATCAAAGAATAAATGTATGCATTATATAATGAATAGATAAATATTTCTCTTATAATCCTGTTAAACACAGCAACATCCTCAGTGCCAATTTATCAATTTGCAACTCTGAGAGTGTACAAATGTAGCCAACTGGACCCGTTAAATTAACACTCAGGGTTGTACAGTACTGTAGAGTATGAATCCCTCATGGATCACTTGGAGAAAAAGTGTTTGTTCAGTAATAGGGGTCTCCCCATCTCTCCACCCATTTAGTGAACAGAAAATTCATTTTCAGTTCGGGCTACCAATTTAATCCAATTAGGAGGAGACAGAACTCACAAAGGATACAGGATAAACAAGTCAAATTGGAAGTGATGAACCAAAAATAAATTGCCAACTAAATTGGAACTGGAACACTATAAAATTGACCCTGAAGGTTTTCTCTCCTGATTGGCCAAAAATGTATATCCTGACCTGAAAATGTATTTTCTTTTTACTAAAGAGCTGGAGAGATGGTGAGGCCGATGTTACTGAACAAACACGGTATATCAATTGAATGATTACAATGAGAATATAGAGCTTTAACATTTCAACAAAACCCTTTTTGTTTTAACAATAAATATCACTTACAGCACTTTTAAATCAATACTCAGTTTTGAACTGTGTATACAGTTATGACATCTGTCTGATTCAAAAGGAATTGTTATGCACATGATCACATCCATGCATGTCGCTGGTGCAGGACAAAAACTCAACATGTATGTACTGTATGTAAGAATAAAAGAAGTCTGCAGCTGCCTGTGCAGACTTCTTTTATTCTTACATCTGTGTATAAGGTCTACCACCTGATAGAAAGTAAAATACCTACTTGCTGAGCGTTCTTAATGAGTCGCCGGGCCTGCTCCTTTATGGTGGGCATATCAGGCTCAGCAGGGTTGACCAGAGTGGTGACCTCAGTTGGTCCAATGAAGCGATTCAGCTGAGGCCAGCCGAGGTCCAGACCTGGGGCATCGACATCAGAGTGGATGGGCCAGTAAGTGTCTGAAGAAGAGCCATCACCCGCACATTCCAGGTAACGCTGTTCAGGCTGGCTGCTCTCGCGGGGGACCTTTATAGTGGACTGAATGCACTCGATCTCCGGTCTGGATAGGAAGTCCACCACATCTACACTCTGGAGGAATTCATAGTAGCCCTCCAAGTTTTCTTCAATAAGTGCATCGATAGCCAACCGGTATTCCTCACGGTAGTGAGGAGGGAGGTAGTTTGGGTCCAGGGGATTATCCCCATCAGAGGAACATTGAGAGCGATGTGCCATAATTCTAGGAGAAAAACAAAGAGGGAAAAAAGCTCTTTTATTTCTCTCGTACAGCACTTTGACATTGTTTTTACAGTGGAAAGCACATTACAAATCATAAGTATGTAATAATCATTAATTATAATCATTATTACTAGATGAATGTACAAATAATGTTCTTAATGATCAGTTAGAAAACCACACATTATTTTCAAAACTCCAAACAATGATCGAAGTAGCACCAGTTGCTGTGGGTCTCAGACCAATAACATGACCCATAAATCTCAAATCTGTGTGGAAATTGTACAATTGTTTTTGACTCTGTGACTGTCATGCGTGTGATTTAGGAGAGCACGTCTCTGCCCCTGCCAACCCTAAGCCCAGAGGACAGAACAGAACAGAACACAGATGAAGTGGACCACAGGATTGGCCACATGAGCACTTTAAACCTATATATGCCTACTGTACATCGGCTATTTGAAAATAGCCGATCTACAAGCTCACAACCCGTCGGAATGCGACATGTTGTGAGATTTTTTTTTAAATGGGGGGAAAAGTGACAAATGTGGAATATTTTTGAAACTTTTTTAAACCAATAACATGACCCATAAATCTCAAATCTGTGTGGAAATTGTACAATTGTTTTTGACTCTGTGACTGTCATGCGTGTGATTTAGGAGAGCACGTCTCTGCCCCTGCCAACCCTAAGCCCAGAGGACAGAACAGAACAGAACAGAACAGAACACAGATGAAGTGGACCACAGGATTGCAGGCTATGGGCGTGGCTCCTCCCTGTGGGCTAAACCAGCCAAATCCTCCATTTGCAAGTTCATACTGTAGCCTACATGAAAACTGACGAAATAGGGGGAAAATAAAGAGCCTACATACAACGCATTCAATTCAAAATAAAAATACCCATGAGAGCTAAGATACCTCTCTAGAGTTTGGGTTATATAGAAGGAAAAAAAACGATATTCAGAGAGTGCGGAATCAGATTAGATTAGATAGTTTTCACAGTTTTGGTGTTATGTAGCCTACAGTTTATTCAGGTAGATTTTCAACATGATTAAATCGTGAGATTAAAAAAAGCAAAATCTCGTGGTTACAGCTTGGAAACAGTGTAATTAAACAGTAACAATAGTTTCCATATGTTATAACTTCCCATTAAAGATATTATAGAGTCCTTCTTACCTTACTGATAATAACGTCAAGCTTTAGTTCAGTTCAACTGTTGCCGGCCATTTCAACTGTTCTCTTTTCATCCGATTGCTTTTTGTCATAAAAGTGACGTCGCGATCTTCGTCCGAAGAAGAAGTGGACTCATCAAAAGTTGTTCTTATACTACAGTGCTTCAGTTCCACAGCCAGCAGAACCAGTTCACTGTCATCATGCTTCAGGCATGTTGGCGAGAAGGAATATGTTTGTGATAGAGGCATAGACCAGAGAATCCAATAGGGAACTGTCTGTCGCCCCGCCTCGCACCGACACACAACATGATGTTTTTACAAGTGGTGTAAAGTAACTAAGTACATTTACTCAAGTACTGTACTTAAGTACAATTTTGAGGTATTTTTTATGTTACTGGAGTATTTCCAATTTTCAGTAATTTTACTCCACTCCAATAGCCTTATTGGATCAAGACTATCATAGATTTATTGGATCGATTTTGACATTTTTATATCTACTAGTCTTGGACTGCACCCCCCAGTTCGTCCTGCACTTTCACCAGTAAAGCCCGTGCTTCTCCATACATGTACAAAAAAAATATATATAAGGTTTTTTCAATAAAGTACGCACTGGGGGGTGCAGGCCAAGAATATCGTATACGAAAGTAAAAGTCAGACTCGATAAAATACATCTAATATTGATCCAAGGCTAACTCCACTACATCTCAGAGGCAAATATTATACTTTTATATATTTTTTGTATTTCTACATTGCAGTAATGATACTTTTACTTAAAAAAAAAAAAAAAAAGTACTTTTTCCACCACGTACCGCTCACATACCGCTTACACAGAATATGACGTTTTTACTGACTCAATGCTTGCTCAGTTCTGACTGAACTTTACCCATGCATAACCATGGCAGAAATATAACAGAGTAACTTCGATTACGCCACCTCACTGCCACTGGGAGTTTCATCCAAGGAATCAATTAAAGTGCTAAAGTAACCACACACAGAAGGGAGCAGAGACGTGCTTCTCAAGATAATCAAGTACATTTATTTTAAACCAACAGTATTAGTAGTATCACATATCAAATTGGAATAACTTTTACAATTAAACACAGAACCCCGAATGGAGACAGGTCTCCCTGTTACACAGACTGCACTCACAACGTAGTTAACCTGCCATATTGACTCTTGGGTCAAAATTCAGATGAATCATTAAAGAGGGTGCACTTTCTTTCGTCCACACATTCAGTTCAGGTTCAAGTTCATCATGTGCGTCCATTTGTTTTACAATAAAAGTAGAACCACTGGTTAAGATGAGACATCACGTTTCAAAGAATCCAAAAGCAATATATGCTATATTATCAACTTAACCTGCTATAGGGGTTAGTTGTTCCAAAGCAACATGCACTTTGTTCAGTGATCAATGGGTGAACTACAAGCAAAATGTGTCTCATCTTGCCCCATTCTCCCACAGGATAAAAGCTGATCTGGCACCTTTGTGTGTGTGTGTGTGTGTGTGTGTGTGTGTGTGTGTGTGTGTGTGTGTGTGTGTGTGTGTGTGTGTGTGTGTGTGTGTGTGTGTGCGCGTGTGTGCGTGTGTGTGGTTAACACAGTTACGATGTTTTTATTGTGCTCCTTTTCCTCTAAGCACCTTAACGTCCATTGTCTATCATGCACAGTATAAGTATAACATGCACAGTATACAATACATTGCTGCTATGCTCAGGCACCTTAGTTTAGTTTTTTTTTAGTTTTTATTATCTCAGGTAATTTGTAAATATGTAGATAACTTGTCTGGCCTTCTGTTGCTCTCTTGTTTTGATCTCCTTCCCACTTACCCCCCACCCTCTTCTTCTCCCCCCCCCTCTTCTTTCTATGGAAACTAACGTTGCGATGGGAACGATGTACAAAAAAGAATTTCACCCACTTTTTTACCTTGTAAACCTGTGATGTGACAATAAAACTGATTCTGATTCTGATTCTGATGGACACTCACCAAGAGTCCAGGAAATCAGGAGATGATTCTCTTAAAACCAAATTAGCCAATTTATCTGATTTAGTCAAATGTAATATGATTTCATTCATAAAATGATTATTTAAATGATTTCAGTAATACAAATACCTAAGAAACTTGCTATAACAAGAAACACAAAATGATGTATGGAACTCTAACCATGAGTATGACAATGATGATGATGACGATGATGATGGTGGTGGTGGTGGTGGTGGTGGTATGGATGGTGACAATGATTATGATGATGATAGTTATACTTTGCTATCACCTTGTGAAAGATGAACCCTTCAACACAAGCAGAGCATGGGGTCAGTACAAAGAGGCCAAGCCCAGGGCAACATTTCAAAGGTCAGAAGTAGTAACACTTCTGGCAAAAGGATACGCCATCATTATACTTTTGCTATCTTTGTTTCTCTTCAGGTTCTATAGACAACCCATCAGTATCAATATACACAGGATTGTATGTAACTACACAGTAAACTATTATGTATTGTAAACTCTCACAGTGTACAAGAACGTTAGAGGTTAAATCAGAGGTATGTTGTTGGACTTATCAGTCCATCTCCAATCATTGAACCAGGACCTAAGTTAACCTAAGTTAACAGCAATTCCCCTTTAAGAGCAACTCCACAGTGCACATAAAAATAGTCAACTCAGGATGCAGTCTGATGTAACTACAGTAAAGGAAGTGATACATCTGGGAGACAATTCCTCATTGTTCCTTCTTTAGGCCCCACCCGAAGCACACAAAGTAGCAGGAGGAATACATGATATATATTCAGTGCATGTAGTATAGTTGCTTCACTGCAAACCGTAACATGGGGAAAGATTCAGCCATACATATATGTAACTGTTCTCTTACCCCTGAGGATCTCAGTAATAAATACACATACTGTATACAGTGCTGTACGCACATACATAATATTATATACATACTTATTTAAATAGGGGGGGAAAGGTGTATTCGTCACTGTATATTTGCACATACATTAAATTTGTTCTCTGCATTTACTCATCCTAACTATTAGGAGCAGTGGGCACCATTAATACAGCGACCGGGAGCATTTAGGGGTTAAGTGTATTTCTTTACCCTTCCACCTTCTACAGTCAGTCTGCTATTATTCTATAACTATCTCTTTGTTATTGTTGCTAGTGCAGCTGCAATGTTGAGGAACCGGAACCAAAGTATTTGACGCTTGTGTACTTGTATATAAGATGTAATGTAACCATAACAGTCTTGAATCTTAAACAGCACTGTGTGCTTTAGGGTGCTTGTTCAGCTTCGTAGCACTGGAGGCAGTGAAATGAAACGGGAGCTTTTATAAACAGTAGTATTTCACATTAACCCTTCCTTATCCCAAGACCTGTTCAGCCATGTTTGCATCAAACACACGTAGTGGAACTGATTACACACAGTGTTTGAATACACAGCCACAGTACTAACAATGGATCTTTTTTTAAATTTCTTTTTTGTCAAGGTGAGGTCACCATAAGGTATGCCTGAGGGTAAACACGTTATACAACAGAGTGGATTACCATAAAGTAAGGAGTATTGCCTTGTTGAAAAAGTCTATTCAATGTATTCAAAGATACGTTTGAATTCAGTGCAGATATGAATTTGAATTCATTGCAGATATACAGTACAGTTTTAGTCAATCCTACTTTATCAATTCAAGAGCAATACTGCTGTGATGGGCACTGCAGCACACAGTAAAATCTGGAGTGTCCATTTAAATGTGAAAGGGTAGAAATGGACACTCCAGCTCTACATTAAATATCTTTGCTGAAAATAGCCGATCTATCTGCTATTTTCCGCAGAATACGGATGCTGGGGTTTAAGTGGTTAATTGCGTGTCACCTGTAAGTAAATGCAAAAAAAGGATAAAAATAATAGAACATAGCTGAAATTAAACCTAAAAGTAGCTGGGTGGGACCAGGTGAGTGTTGGGCTTGAATGTGGGATTAAACATGTTGCAACAGGCCACAAAACATAGGAGATTCTTGATAATCACTGTCACTGTCAATAGCAATTTTAGTGAAAGTTTGGTTAATCACATGAACTCATAGCGTCTGTATTCTGGGGCGAACATTCAGCAGAAAAACAGCTGCCCTAAGCTTACAACTCATCGCAATGAGACCTGTTGTGATCTTGTAGGCCAGCTATTTCTCGGCGAAGAGATGGAGTAAAGGGGAAAAAGGAATGGACCTAGTATAGAGCCCTGGGGGACACCTGTCAATGAAGTATTTAGGGTTTAAGTGGTATAATTTGTATACATGCTCTGGCCACAGCAACATGTATCTACTTGTATATGTGCCTGTTTATAGACTATAGTGAAATACTATGCACAGTCAAATAAATGAACAGTGAGGATTTTACTGTGCATTCAGGTCCAACAAGAGTTTTTGCTGCATACATTGGTTTGAACGATGAATTTAGCCATGAGGCTTCATCAGTTTTCTTAAATATTTTTCACTGAAGTATTTTGTTCCTGCAGAAGAACGCATTGAAGCTGCATCTGTGACTTTCATGTTCGCCTGCACAGGATTTTCACTGTTGAGCTATCGGAGAGCAAATTTGGGATGGTATGTTATTTCCATTTGAGTTTCATGCAATACCTCTTGTCAACCAGTAGTGGTCCTACAAAATCACAGGAACTAAATATCAGGGCAGGGGGACCATTTCCAACCACCACAGTTGTGTTAGTTATATTTTATTAACATACTCTACCATACAGATTGGCCAAAATAACATTTTGTTCACTAAAACAAGTTATGGATTGCAGCTTTAAATATAATAACTTGAAACAGGTCTTTCACAAGTCTGTCAGGGAGCGGGTAGAACAATATCATCATTGTGTGTGAGCATGTTGTGCAACTTTAACCAATAGAGCTGCTGAAAACATAGCTGTTGATTTGCCTTTAAGCACAACCTGGAAACGAGTGTTATGTTTTGTTTTGACATGTATCTAGGGCTTCTGCAGTACTGTACTGTGAGGAGGTGGAGCATCAGAGGAAAAAGGAAGAGGAAGTGAGGAAAAGGAAAATGGGCTATTGCTGAACCTGCATCTGGAATCAGTATTTGATCACAAGGCACAGTAAGTCCACGTAGTTCAGGGAGGTGAAATCATGCTTGTGTGTAAAGAAATGTCAGAAATAACATGATTTGTTGTAGTTGTTGATTTTTACTTTGGTCAAAACCTTAATTCACCCAAAGAGAAGTCATTCAGCTCCTGATAATGAAATCTTGGCATGTTTAAACATGCAAAAGATTAAATGTCAAATCATGAATCCAGTCATTTCATTTACTATATTGCACAATGTCTGAGCTCTTAATGCTGGGAATGCCAGACTTAAAATGCTCATCTCTCAGACAGGCTGTGGTCAATTACCAAAGATGATTGTACTCAGGCAGCCAGGCTCCAACTTAAGGCCTGATTTACTGTAGCTGCATGCTGGTGTCGCACATCTAAAATAGCTGATCCACAAGCTCACAATATGTCGCACTGAGACACATTGTGAGCTTGTAGATCGGACTTTTTGGGTGTTTTGGTGACACGATGCAAAACCAAGTAAATCAGGCTCTTGAGATAGATACAAGTGGTATCGAGTTTGATGAGGCAGGGAGCAACAGCTCAACCAACTCTCCATGATAAACAACACTGACGCCAATGGCAACACAGCCATGTCAGAGGTTGCAGGCCTGGGTCAGCCTGAGATCATCACCTTATTGGTGGAGAAAGAAGCAGACATTATCATGAAGGTGAGAGGCCTCTGCACCAACACAAACTGATAGGTCCCAGTTCAATGGGAATGTACTTTATGTATTGGTACCCATATAAACACAACTCAGTGATGTAGAAAATGCTTCAGAGATTGTTGCACTTAAGGGTGCATTCAAGCTGCATTTGGGGGCCATCTTGCGCAGCAATGCAGACCTTGCTGCAACTGGGCACAAAATCCATGCAAATTACGCACTCCAGAGCATTTGCATTTGTTTCTGATTTGTTTGTCAGCAGTTTGTGTGTATTCTGGTCAGCACCTGTGTGTCTGTGTTACTGCTTGTGAATATTATTGCATGATTAAGCGCAATCCAAGTTTATAACATTTAGGATTCCAGTGTGTGTGTGTGTGTGTGTGTGTGTGTGTGTGTGTGTGTGTGTGTGTGTGTGTGTGTGTGTGTGTGTGTGTGTGTGTGAGTGTTACAGGTGGAATCGGGAATCGCTGTGGCAGTTGTCTTTAAAAGCTGGTATCTGAGTCTCACTTGTTGTACACTTGTTTTCACTAGTAAGAGACCACACCTTCTGCTCAAGTTAAACAGAATTTATTGAACACAATGAAATGTATGTGTATTGCTGGGGAGCCCGAGGCGGGGCGAGACTCAGGGTGGGGGTATAGTCTCGGGAGCCAGGCGACCGCCGCAGTTGCTCTGCTCAGGAGCGGTCTGTCTGCTCAGGAGCGGTCTGTCGCCTTCGCTCCGACACTGCCCCGCCCTGGGGCTCCTGGAGGATGGAGGAAAAAAAACGAGTTAGATGAGCAAAATTGGTGAGAAAGGAGGTGGTTGGGGAGGAGGGAATTTAGGATTTGCGAGCAGCAAAATTAAACAGGTAGGTGATACAATCGCAGGTGTATTTATACTGTGGTGATTTCAGCGTGGATTGGCTGAGAGATAAGCAGCGCAGCTGAACTTGGTAAGATTACCTTACCAAGTTGAGCAGAGGGAGGTCTCTACTCCTGAACATGCGTTGAATACAATTACATAAAGTGGAGGCAGTGAACACAGAAGAGCAGAGCATGAGCAGAGGCAAGAAGAGGCATTGACTGACCGGTGGTGAGAGACATAACAGGTTCCATCACCCCACCCTCCTGGAGCCATGCTGCTTAATACTAATAGCATTCCACAAGGCACTGTTTACAGTTTCGTCTGTTAATGTTTACGTATTCATGAGCAGCAGTCTTTTCACCCTCAAGTCTCACAACAGTAGTAAAGATCTTATGAAGACAGGTTTCAATGGCCGTGGTTTACCTTTCACCACTCCTCTGGCCTTGAACTCGTATTTTTACATGCCTGACCTCTATTGTTTCCATTGTATCACATCCTGTGGCATGTCCTGCTACAGAGTGCACTAAGCCTTAAGACACCGTGGTTGCAGTGGAATGCACTGAGTCATGCACAGACTGAGCATGATACCTGACATTCCCCTACATGTCCAGGGAATCTGGTACATGGCCTGTGTTTGCTCTCAGCCAAAGGGAGAAGTGGAGCAAATTCAGAATGAGCGGGTGATGTCAGAGAGAGAGAGATACCACTCACATCTGGATTTAATAATTGAAAAGCTAAAATAACAATGTGCCTGTCCTCATTCTATCTCTATCTAATCTATTGCCTTTCTCTGTAAATGTCTGGAAAAAAAGTGTACGTATAGAGCTGGTTGACCACTTTACCACTTGAGCAATTAACCACGAAACATTTCTAAATTATTAAAAAAATAGCCAATCTACAATCTCACAACACGTAACATGGCAGGTTGTGAGCTTATAGATCTGCTACTTTTAAAAATATATATATATATTACAAAATATATATTTCACCTATAATGACATGCCCAAAAATTGGGATGCCAAGTGGTTAAGTAGATTGCTGAATATAACAAATGCATACAGAAGGTTTTACCAAAAGCTGTCTTCCTAAACTGCAGTATCCAGTCACCAAAAGTAGATGATATTAGATGCTCTAGTCTAGTCTAGTCTAGTCTTAATGGCACATTGGCACATGCCAATTCCAGGATCGGCTGGGAATCCTAAGGAGGAGGGGTGGAAGATTATTAATACAATTTTGCATCAAGCATGCATCAGAGTAAATTGAGAATTATTTCACATAGACATGTGATGTCCTAGGCTGGCCACATGAAGTCCAAGATCCACATTGGAGCCATTACATGCAGTTTATGTGGATCCTGAGATCCACATGATTCGATTTTTACCTTGTACTTTTAGGATTTGTTTATAGAGTAAATGCATAGGCTTAAGGTGGTGTAAGTGGTTTCTTATTTAATTTTTTTATGTTTTAAATAAATAGCTCTATATTCCCATAGCAATCAATTGGAATACCAATTTCAGCCAATCAGGAGAACTCAGGAAAACAAGTGAAATGGGAAGTGATCAAACAAATAAATGAGCAGACAATATTGATAAATGATCTTTGTGGGGTTCTCTCTCCTGATTGGATGACATTTGTAACCAATATGTATGTATATATAAAATGTATGTCCTCTTTACTAAAGATCTGGAGAGACGGGGAGACCCCCGTTACTTAAAAAACACTCAAGGTTTTTCGATGAATTGAGGACAAAGGAATGGAAACAAGCCATAGTGCTTTCTTGGGTTTAAAATCCTCTTAACAGACCTTGTATTGAACTGTACTTTCCTGTGCTTGTCTTTGCAAACGGTTAATAAATATTCAATCAATCAAGTTTATAGCAATGATTAGTATCAGAATATAGAGTTTTATAAACATGTTAATAGTACTTTTTGCTAGCAAAACAGATCACTTATAGCACCTTTAAAAGTGTAGTCACACCTGTGACCAAGTTGTCATTCAGTAATAGGGAAAACTCATAGTACTGTATACAAAACGCTTTGCAGCAGACAGCAACAACTAGTGCCTGATGCTCTTCAAATTATTCACATTAAACTTATGATTGCTGATGACCCTATACTACCTTGTTTTCTGAAAGACAGGTCTGTGTCTATTACAACGTCTGGATTGATAAAGATGTCAGGATCTGTCACCTGGAGAGATTAGTTAGCTTATGACTCTGAGGATGCGCTGGCAAAGCCTCAAATAGCAGCACAGCAGTAGGCTGCAGAATGGCTATCACTTGCCAGTTGCCATAGTGGGCCTACGTGTTTAGGCACTGTGCTAGGGCATGGTGAAGTTCGCTGCCTGGTTCAAGACCGTCCTAGAGGAAGTTCCCCTCAAAGACGTAGGAGGCAAGATCAAGTATGGCAGGTTGGAGATAACTGTTGGAGTGCAACACCAACATATCCTTTCAAAATTCTAAGCTTAATTACCACTAAACATTCCATCTATGTGTGGCTAGGTCGCCTCTGCTGGTGGATTCCTCTGGCCAGGCTGTGACATTTCTACACCAACACTAACTACCTGGACGCACTGAATCCTGAGGAGATGCAGCCTGATAAATTGAGGATATCTATACTGGGGTCTGGGGACAATCCTGTGAGAAAGAAAGATGTTAAAGCACCTCAATTTACCCGCACATTTTCTATACTCAGTGTATTTTAGACAATGTGGTATGGTATTGTGTACAGGTTTGTGAAGCCACTCATGGCCAATAAAGGGATATGAAGCCCTGTAGGCTGATTTTGTGGTTTGTTCTCCTGTGGTGAAAATGAAAAACTACAGAAGGGTAAAAACATGGCAGACTGACATACCCTGACCGGACTCTCACTGTGATGTAAGCAACCAACTGCAGCTAAAATATAATGGGTGTTAGATATAGGTGTGCTGATGTGGAAGCATTGACAATACATGTTGACTGCTGTCAATGCTTGCACATTGGCACACCAATAGCTGCAGCTGCAGCTGCAGCTGCAGCTATTGGTGCGTTGCTTGCTTACTTCACAGTGACTGTCTTTTTAGGTCAGCCTTTTTTTTTCTTTTTTCCTTTTTTTAATCTTTCTGTAGTTTGTAATCTGCACAGGAGAACATTCATTCCCTTTTCCCATGATGGATGTGGGACTGTTTGTGAAAGAAACAGCTGGAGCAGGTAGAGCCAGGCCTCCGGACTGATAAATCAGCCTAGGGTTTCATTCCCCTTTAACATGATGGATGTGGACATGTGTGGGAAAGAAACAGCTTGAGCTAACAAACAAAGCCAGGCCTCAGTAAATAACTGATAAGAAAGCATCTTCTAATCTAGGAGTATATGTAGCCTACACACTATTCTAATCAACCTAGTCAAGTAACAATTAAATATGTTTTTATTGCAAAGTTCTTGCGAAAAATGTCATGGACATGCAGGTACATGGCCATGCAACTATAGTACACTCCTCTGAGTCAGAGGAGTGTACTATGGTTACATAGTCATGTACCTGCATGTCCTGCATGTCCTGGGGACCATCAGAGGCTCTGATGGACCCCAGGATGGTTGCTAGCTTTAGTTCAGCTTGAGTGCAAGCTTGAGTGCAGTCTATGGACTGAGTCCATAGACTGTAAAAATTAGCCAGGTAACGCCAGGTAATGATAACCACATTTTGGCTGTTTAATAGCGCCACCCCGTGGACAAACTCCTTTCAGCATTCTATATGATCCCATCGTGCTGCTTGAGAGGCAAAACTATAGTGTACTACTACAGGTATAGCATAACTTTAATAATGACAGAAAATGTTTGTCCTAAGTCCTAACTGATAATTATTTTTTATCTGGGATAAAATAAATAAATAATAATTTAATAATAAATCTCATAATTGAACTTGTGTGTCACCATTGTTCTGTTGACAGATAGTTCACATAGGACCGCTCCATAATTAACTCTTGACTGTGTGTGTGTGTGTGTGTGTGTGTGTGTGTGTGTGTGTGTGTGTAGGCCTACATGATAGCACACTGGCTGACCTGCGTGGTTAAAAGTTACACTTTTATGCATTAAGGAAGTCTCTTAATTTGTGTGTTATAGCCTTTATTTTCAAATGTCAATTTTAAATGAATACGGTTATATAGACATGTAATCAAATTACATTTGATCATAGTAGAGATGAGAGGCTTTAATGATCAATTGTCATGGATCCACACAGAGCAGCAGACAGATATAGGGTGAAAACTGGCACTACAGATAGATTCAGGAAAAAAACTGTAGGCTACTGTATGTTGAAGAAATAATAGAGATTGTTGTGATGCCACAGTGATTTTACATCCAGACTTAGGACACAACTAACAGTTCAAAGCTTTTTGTCTGTTAATTATTTTATTCATAGAGATCTAGCCTAGTGTTAAGGTGTGTTTTTTACATTCTTGAGTAGAATATGCCAGAGACTAGAAAGAAAGACCCATCAGAGATATATATCTAAAAAATAAAATAAATAAATACAAATCAGTAGGTGGACTACAATGTAGCAGTATATATATAGCAGGCTATTCACTGTAACCTAAGAGCAGTTTGTTCCTTGTACTGCAGTATAAAGGAACAGAGTGAGTGAGAGAGTGAGAGATTGTTTTATGGGTGGACACACACATGTATAGCAATATTGACATTATACAGAAATGAAGACCAGATGTTTGGCATTTGAGGGATTTTCCATACTATAGGGAAAGTGAGCAATGGTGGAAAACCCAGTGGTGGAAAAAGTACTCACATTTTGTACTTAAGTAAAAGTATCAATACTGCAATGCAGAAATACTCTGTTGTAAAAGTCTGGAATAAAACATTTACTTTAGTAAAAGTACAAAGTATTGGTAAAGAAAAGTACCAAAAGTAGAAAGAAAGAATGTGCCATTTCACAAGTTTTAAAATGTAAACAAATCTTTTGAAAATAGCAGATCTACAAGCTCACAATGCATTGCATCACAGCATTGTGAGCTTGTAGATCGGCTATTTTCAAATGGCCGAAACGGTGGTGGCTGAAGTGGTTAATGTTTGTTTTCTAATAATAATCTAAATCTACAAAGTAGCCTAACTAGTCACTAAAGTTTTGAAATAATTGTAGTGGAGTAAAAGTACAATATTTACCTCTGGGGTGTAGTGGAGTAGAAGTAAAAGTACTTGTTGTTAACTAGTTGTACGAACGTTTGTGTTATTGTTGTACTGTTTTATTGGATCTTGTTTAGTCGATACACTTATTTGTTTTAGCTCCTGCTCATTTGATTTTGCTATTGTTGTCTCATCTGTTTAAGGAAAATAGGTAGCTGATATATTGCACTTTTACCTTAGCGCTAGGTATACTCTTGGTTGCTTGTTTTTGCAGAAAATGCACTTAATACTTCTGGTTATTAGTAGTTTCGTTCCCTACCTATGTTGAATGCACTTATTGTAAGTCGCTTTGGATAAAAGCGTCTGCTAAATGACTGTAATGTAATGTAATGTACTGAAAATTGGAAATACTCAAGTAAAGCAAAGAGACCTCAAAATTGTGCTTAAGTACAGACTAGTACTTGAGTAATAGAGCGTCGCAGTTCCCGCCCACTTCCTGTTTTTTTTGGTGCCGGAAGAAAAAACTCAATGCATTTTTCCATTGACATTTCCAAAAATATTTATATCTATTAATTTAAGCCTCGAATCAAGCCATCACGAGATGACATGAATCATGACCATAAAACGTTTTTTTCTGTGATTTTTTTTAATTTTATATTTAATTATATGATATACTATATTTAATAAATACCCTTTGTTTTGCCGTTTTCAACAAAAAAATAATCACAGAATCAAACGTTTATGGTCATGATTCATGTCATGTCATGATGGCTTGATTCGAGGCTTAAATTAATAGATATAAATATTTTTGGAAATGTCAATGGGAAAATGCATTGAGTTTTTTCTTCCGGCACCAAAAAAAACAGGAAGTGGGCGGGAACTGCGATGCTCTATTAGTTACCTCACACCTCTGACAATGACAGAAATGTCAACGTGATGGTGATACATCTCGCTCCGCCAGGCCGTCAGGTGGCGCTCTGCATCTTTACACGTTACGGGCCACAAAAAAATAATAAATAAATAAATTACCACAGAAGAAGGTTCAAGGAAGAATAATTTCCGCCAATCATTTCATGTAGCTGCAGAGCCCGCCTCCATTCCACAGCGGGCAACCAATCCACGATGAGAGGGGTGTAGCATGTTCCCCTTTCTCCCGCGCGTAACCACCGTGTGGCGCGTACCCATGCTGGCTGTCAGTGTTGCCATGTCCGCTTATTATAAGGGACTTTGGGCTTATTTTTCGGTAAAGTTGCTTGTAAATATTGGGAGTTGTGGGTTGCGCTTTTTTTAGCTTGTTTCTAAAGTGTAAGTGCTTATTTGGGCTTGTTCCTAATGTTGTTTAAACCAAAGGTTCTCAAACATTTTCATGTCAGGGACCCCCAAATTAATATGAATTTGTCTGCAGACCTCCATCTGAAAATATGTTATGGCAGGGACCCCAATACAAAATTTGAGTTGTTAAAATAAATTGTTACATAAATATTCCACATTTTTCCTGATCTACCATCTCGTGAGCTTGTAGATCGGCTATTACATTTTCAAAGCGCTCAAAGCCTAGTCGCTTCTTTTGGGCTTGTTTTCATAGACCTGGTTGCTTATTTCTCTCCTAGAATCTGGCAACACTGCCCATGGCGCGGATCCATGCTGGATGTGTTTGTTGTGTTTTGTTAATGTTGACGATTATTGGGAAAGGGTGCTTGTAAACACACATTTAAGTTAGTTGTATACATGATTGGCTGTGAAGCACATCGCCAGCCCATCTGATTTCGCCATAATATTAACATTAGCTCTTTTGTAGGTTATTTATGTACCTTGTTGCAGCAGTGCTGTGAAAATGGCAGGAGTGATCCGGAGGCTGGATGAAACTGTGGTCAATCGGATCGCTGCTGGAGAGGTCATCCAACGTCCAGCTAACGCGATCAAAGAGCTGCTAGAGAACTGGTAAACCCTCAATGCCTCAAACACCACTTTTTACACAAGCTCAAGTTTACCATGCAACCTTAAATAAAGTGTACACAACTAATTCTCCAGTGGTGTATTATTACTCTGATTGCTCTGTGTGGTCCACAGCGTTAGAAGGAGTTCTCCTTAACGCTATGTTACTTTCGAGCCGTTGCCCGCTCACCCGCGGTAGCTCAGCCTCTCGTCTGTAGTAAATAAAAAATACAGTTTCGCTACTCACCAAAACAAAGACGGTTTTAAGATGCTGAAAGCCTACTTTCTCTCTACTTTCCTTAGTGGGAACACTCGGAGCCTCCACCTCACGTCAAAAATACACTTTTTGACCAAAATGTAAAATAATCCACCGGATGGAGAGAAAACAATAGTTACTCCACTGCGCCCTCTACAGATCCGGTCAATGCATTTTCTATTGACAACATTTTTTGTGAAATATTTTCTTTTCTGGTCAGAAAGTGATTATACACCAAAAAAGAGAGAAAAAGACCATTACTGCATCAAAAGTAATCAACAAACTTAAAGCTATGGACCAGAGCCACAACAAACTATACTATAAAAACTGGTCAAATATAAGAAAGAGGCAACATTGTTTTAAATAGCCGATCTACAAGCTTGCGAGGCGTTGTGAGCTTGTAGATCTGCTATTTTGAAAATATTTATCTATGTAATGCCTCATCTCCTACATTCCAAGCATCTAATTGTCAGGGTGTGGGGTCCCCAGTTCAAATATGATTATTTTCACAGCCTGAAAAGGTTGAGAACCACTGGCTTCGTCTAAATCACACTTGTGTTTTCTGTGTCACAGCTTAGATGCCAAGTCAACCAACATTCAGGTGACAGTAAAAGAGGGAGGACTGAAGCTCATTCAGATACAAGACAATGGCACTGGCATCAGGGTAGGTCATCAGCAGTGTTATCATTCACGTTCTCTGGTACTGTTGATTCACACACCAATTAACCTGTGTTTTTTTTTGTCCTTTGTCAAATCAGAAAGAAGACATGGAAATAGTCTGTGAACGGTTCACCACCAGCAAACTTCAGACATTCCAGGACCTTACAGCCATTTCAACATACGGTTTCAGAGGAGAGGTAGGCCTTATTATAGACTTCTTGGCGTTGTGTCAGGCTATAAAATGAGTGGAAAGTAACTAAGTACATTTACTCTTAGATGCTATTTTTGCTAGAATATATTGACAGAAAGTAGCTCATAACATGTCTACGGTGGGTTTTTATGAAACAAAAACTTGGCAGATACAAAGAGGCTAGAGTACTGTAAACGTTTGAAGTACTTTGACTTTACTGGAGTGTTTCCATATTTATTCCTACTCCACTACAGGGGGCAAATATTGTACTTTTTCTAGTTACTTTGCACATGAAGATTATTCATACAAAACATACATTAACTGATAAATTATGATCATTGTTGATTAAGCTACCATAAAGTAATTCAAATCAGCCCCAGCTTTACCAGCTGCAACATCATAAGTCCAATCCAGGCCATTGTATATAATGAGTGCTTATGTTTGGTACTGTAAGTACATTTTAATGACAATACTTTTGTATTTTTACTCAAGTAAAGATTTGAATGCAAGACTTTAACTTGTAACAGAGTATTTCTACATCGTGGTATTGCTATTTTTCCTTAATTGAAGTAAAAGATTACTTTTTCCACCACTGGATATACTGCTTTCATGGTTGATGCACCTCATATTTATTTGTGTCTTTGTACTTGTTTGTAGGCACTGGCCAGTATAAGTCATGTTGCTCATGTGACAATAACCACTAAAACAGCAGATGCCAAGTGTGCATACAGGTACATTATATCCACATGTTTCATCACTCCTCTTGCTCTCTTGCACACTGCAAGCTGTTGTATTTATAAAAAATACGGTGAAGCAGCATTCTGCTTCTACGGACCGACAGCGTGGAATAAACTCCCATTACACCTAAGACAGGCAGCCTCTGTCGATAGCTTTAAAGCACAGCTCAAGACCTATTTCTTCACTCTTGCTTTTAGCTGATTCCTTGGTTGATTTTTTAAGTCCTCACTGTATTGCCTATTTTAATGTTGTTTTATGCTTTTGCTTTTCTTTTTTTTTGTTAAATTGGTTCTAACTGTAATTGTATTCTTGCTCTGTAAAGCACTTTGAGCTGCATTTCATGTCATGAAAGGTGCTATACAAATAAAGTTTATTATTATTATTCTGTCTGCTCATGTCATGAGTCATATTGTTCCTGTCGTTACTCAGAGCCAACTACAGTGATGGGAAACTCAAAAGCCCTCCTAAGCCCTGTGCTGGGAATCAGGGGACACAGATCCTTGTAAGTTCATTGATCGCACATGCTGTTGCAGAGATTGATGTACTGCATATACTGTACCAATTGAAGCATATAATATAAGGATATCAATCCTGCAGGCGGAGGACCTGTTCTATAATGTGCCAACCAGGAGGAAAGCCTTGAAGAGCCCCAGTGAGGAGTACGGCAGGATTGTAGAGGTGGTCAGCAGGTCTGTCTGCCTGGCGTTTCTCCGAAAGCCTCATGGAGCTTGCTCTTTGGTTTATTAACTGTCTCATTCTTTTCATTTGAGTTGTCTCTGTTAATCCACAAATAATGTTTTACAGGTATGCCATACACAACTCTGGGAAGAGCTTTTCTGTCAAAAAGGTGAGACTTAATCCCTTAAATCCTTCATACTTCAAATAGTGAAAATAGCCAATCTACAAGTTCTGTGAGCTTGTAGATCTGTGAATATTTGTAGAATGTTCACCTATAACATGCCCAGTATAGGGACCGGCTGTGGTTCATGTGGTTAACATCTGCATGTTGAACACAAAGCATATCCACTCCTATCAAAGCTACACAAGTCCCAAGATGCCAAAATGTCAAGTCAAGACAAATTTGATTATAGCCCAATATCACAAACCGTGTCCAAAAGGTCAGAAAATGAAACTATTAAGTTACAAAGGGTAAATATGTGTTTGTATATTGGATCTCTCTCAACTACTGTGGATTATATTATTGATCAGCATTACTAGAAAATACAGATAGAATAGGCTTAGGACTTTAGACCTTAGACCTGATTATCTGAGCTTCATCTTTGTCTTGTCTTGTCTTTCTTTTCGTCTTCAGCAAGGAGAGACTGTGGCAGATGTCAGGACCTTACCCAACGCATCAATACTGGATAATATTCGTGGGGTATTTGGCAATGCAGTCAGCAGGTACAATTCAAACACGAGAAGCCTGTGCTCGGCTCTGATGGCCCAGTATTGACTGCTTTCAGATGGAATGAATTCACATGGTGGTATGTGTTCCTAGGGAGCTGATCGAAGTGGGCTGCGAGGATCAGAAACTCGCCTACAAGCTGAAAGGCTATATCTCCAACGCAAACTACTCGGTCAAGAAATGCATTCTCATCCTCTTCATCAATCGTATGTAGAGCAGTCAGTCACATTGTCCGAAACTTTTAAAGTTGTAGATAATATTACATTGTGTTCACCACTTAAGCCCTATACATTTAATCGTATGGCGAATATCGAAAATATATCTACGAGCTTGTAGATCTGCTCTTTCCGCTATTTTTGAAAATGTAATTTGTTTTTAAATGTTATGTTAAAATGTTTGAAGATGTTCGCCTATTATGATGTACCTAATATAGAGACGCATGGTTTTAAGTGGTCTCCCTCCCGCAGATCGTCTGGTGGAATCAAGTGCCTTGAAGAAGGCCATTGAGACGGTTTATGCTGCATACCTACCGAAGAACACCCACCCCTTTCTTTATCTAAGGTAAATAAATCCAACGATGGGTATTATTTTGTATTCCTCAATAGAAGCCATTGCTGTTAAATGCCATTTGTGTTTACCTACCTCTTTGTACTACCATAGCCTCGAGATTGCCCCGCATAACATCGATGTGAACGTCCATCCCACAAAACACGAAGTGCACTTTTTGCATGAAGACTGCATCATTGAGAGTGTTCAGAAACACGTCGAGAGCAAACTGCTGGGCTCCAACTTCTCCCGCACGTATTTCACACAGGTATGGCATGACTAGTGATACAGGTACAAAAACAAAAGTCGTTAGTCTAATGGAAATCTTCCACCAATCTCCTTCATTAAACGTGAATGGTGTATGGTGTATTATTGATTGAATATTTTATTAGGCAAAAAAATTAAAACAGCACAGTTACATTAAAATACTTTGTCTAAAAGGTCCGTTCATAAAAGTCCTTGCGGTCTTGTTTCCAATGAGGTCCTTGATATTCAATTCATAGACATGAATACCACTGTTGAGATCCTGCTCTATTCTGAGTGCAGACCTTGCTGCCAGGGCTGTCGGTCTCCGCCAGCAGTGAGGTAAAGCCCTCTTCTAGCACCACGTCTGAATCCGGTGAGCGAGTCTACGCACATCAGATGGTGAGGACCGACTGTCGAGCTCAGAAGCTGGATGCCTTCCTCCAGCCAAAGGAGAAGGCAGCAGTGCCTGTCACCAAATCGTCTGGTACAAGCAGCGGGGAGGCCGGGACCAGCCGTCAGCTCTGCACCATCGATGTGGATGAGATGGAGGATGCAGAGATGGTGGAGGCTGTGACAGAGCAGGAGGTGGGGGATCCACAAGATGGCATTGGAACCAGCATCTCCAACCCAGATCTTCCCAGGTAATGCCAGATTCCAAAGTGTGTGTGTTTGTGTGTGTGTGATCTTCTGACAAAACAGTTGACTGAAGATTATGGCTTAACTCTGTTGAATGTTATTTATAATGTAGATGTTGTATGATGTTGTGACACAATAAGACATAGCACATGCAGAGTATCGTGTGTGTGTGGTTGTTTGAACACAGGAAGCGTCCCAGGACAGGACCAGAGGAACAGGAAGACCTCACCGCTGCAGCGACACCCAGGAGGAGAACGATCAAGCTGATGAGTATCAAGGAGCTCAGAACTGAGATCACTGAGAAAACGCATAAAGGTAAACTTGACAATGTTCCTTCACCGTTTCGTTAGCTGAAATGTATGCAGTTCTGACCCGGTGATTTATAAAGTATAGTAAAACAACAAATAACAGAAATTAAATGTGTTTTCCATTCCTTCAGGTCTTCAAGAGATGCTCCAGAATCACTCGTTTGTGGGTTGTGTGGATCCCCAGTGGACTCTCATCCAACATCATACCAAACTGTACCTACTCAGCACCACCAAACTCAGGTCAGTCCAAAAGCCCGGTTCACTGTGTCTGCTTCCTCTCAGGTTGCCGAAACATCTCATTCATTCTATTTCTGGATTTTGTTTTGTTATCTATTCCAGTCAGGAGCTTTTCTACCAAATACTGATCTATGACTTTGGCAATTTTGGTGTATTGAGACTATCTGTGAGTATTCCATTTATTTATTTGATTCGCTTATGCCAGTATATGAGAGATCCTAAACTTCGTGATGCAGTGATTCTCATGGCTGGTTATGTGTATTAGGAGCCCGCTCCACTGTATGATTTGGCCATGATGGCACTAGACTCTGAGGAGAGTGGCTGGACGGAGGATGACGGACCAAAGGAGGGCCTGGCTCAGTACATTGTAGACTTCCTTAAGAAAAAAACGGAGATGCTGGCGGACTACTTCTCTGTGGAGATAGACCAGGTCAGTTGATATGGTAGGGCGGTAAGTCTGTTGGTTAGACAATTTACTGATGGGGCAGGGAAAAGTACTGAATTCTCAATTATCATAGCCTACTCTGTTATTGGTCATCTTGTAAGACTAAGCTTTGTGCTTTATAGGAAGGAAACCTAACGGGGCTACCGTTACTGCTCGACAAGTACACCCCTGTTATGGAGGGTCTCCCAATGTTCATCCTGCGCTTAGCCACCGAGGTACGTACGATTCCTTGCAGGTAATCTACAACACAAACAAAGTCACCTGAATTACGAGAGTATGTCTGAAGTGTACTGCTGTTTGCTGTTGATCAGGTGAACTGGGACGACGAGAAGGAGTGCTTTAGAGACTTTGGTAAGGAGTGCAGCCAGTTCTACTCCATCAGGAAGCATTACATCCTGGAGACTGGGCCTGGAGATGAGCAGACGGTATGGAGAAAAACAGGCCTACTTCTACTACTGTATTTAACATGGTATATTGTCACTGTCGGGCAGAAACCTTTGCATGTCCAAAACCATTACTTTACAGAAAATGTAAAAAAGAACCTGTGTTCCAATGGAACCTATGTAGTTATGATTTAATCACAAGCTCTTGTTAACTCATTCACTGCCTGAATTATTTCTGGCCGCGTTTGCCCACTGCCAGAGATTTTTCATTGAAAGAAAAAGTACTCAGGAGCCGAGATACAACATTTTTAAGTTAACAAGGAAGTGGATGGGAGTCTAGATCTTCGAAAAATCATATCTCCTTGGTCTTTGGGTAAAAAAAAAAAATTGTTTTAAAAAAAAGAAAATATATATATATATATTTTTTTTAATGTAAAAGTCGTTATAGTCGTTCTAGGCAGACATGGCTTAAAGGACAAAAGTCGTTTTAGTCGTTCTAGGCAGTGAATGAGTTAATGATTTTCATTGTTTAAATATTTACTACTTTCAACCTGGCATCCCTATTTTGTGACCTTCTAGACTAGGGTATTTTCGCATGATACTGTCAATCATACAACAAAATGAATAAATTATATAAAAAAAGAAATATGAAAGAGCATTAATTTAAGAATTTCTTTTAAAGATTAAATATGGTGGCCTGGGCCGCAGCGTGGCGGTCCAGGCACCCTAGGCTGCAATGCCAGCCTGACAGCGTGTCGCGGGTTCGACTCCCGTTCCCGACGACCTTTGCTGCGTGTCACCCCCCCCCCCCCATCTCTCTCCCCATTTCCTGTCAGTCTACTGTCATCTATCAATAAAGGCAAAAAGCCCAAAAAATCTTTTAAAAAAAAGATTAAATATGGAGAGGTTTCTGCCCCACAGCGATATGTAATGAACATGATTAACGCATGTGAGCACACAAACTTTCTATTTGTCATGACACACTTATCAGAACTGATGTGTAATTCCTGTTTCAGGACAGTGAGATGAATTCATGGCGTTGGAAGGTGGAGCATATTATCTTTAAGGCTTTACGTAGCCTCTTCAGCCCTCCCAAGCACTTCAGTGAAGACGGCAGTGTGCTCCAGATTGCCAACATACCTGATCTCTATAAAGTGTTTGAGAGGTGTTGAATCTGTTGACAAAGCTGATTGAATGTCAAGGTGCTATTTTTCTTTTATACTTTGTAAGTGTAAATAAATATTGTGAAATATTTCTCCAAATGTTTGACAATTCGTGTAAAAATGGACAATGGAAATCACTGTCATTGATTCCATTGTCTTCTGTCAGTATAGAATGGGGTAGAAGTAATTTTAGAAACCATAAATTGTAACTGCGGATAAGAATGTGTTTGGAGGGTTAAGTCGAAGGGAGTAAACCTTTTGACAACGAAAGTAGGATCTCTATACGTTTTTGCAAATACAATTCTGTGGCCCCTCTGATTAATCCTTGGTTTGCATGAGAAAATAATGAAAAAATAAAGTTATGGCACTGTCAAGATTGCACAATTTAAACATGCCAGATCTTAATTTGGCATTATAAAATCAACACCTTTGTCATTTACCCAGGATACGTGTAACTGGGAGGAGGGTATATGGTAGTCTCATACTCACCCTCTGTCATGCGCTCTTCTTTTTGTCGAGTTTCTAGGGTTATCGGCACTGTATTTAAAGGTGCCAGTGTTTTTGTTACATGTACATTTATATTCCCTTTACAATACACAAAATCAAACCTGTACATAACCCATTTCGCTATGTCTGAAGGATGGAAAGAAATCAAATTAAAATATTCGGACAAGTCACCCATCTCTATTGTAACTTTATTCCTAGATAAAAAGCGTCCTAGTAAATATTACAAAGTGGATGTGACAAGACCAGACAGGCCAGCCCAAGAAATCTAACATTAACCATGGAATCTATTAAAAAAATATCCACAGTATTTGCCAGACCCAAGGGGTCGGGCTTACATGAGGCTTTGTTGCCAGACCCAAGGGGTCGGGCTTACATGAGGCTTTGTATCTGTTTCGTCCATACATGGGCAGGGGTCATTTGTCCTCCGGCCCCAGCCAAAAAAAAGTTCGTGACGTCCCCTTTTGTCATACATGGGCAGGGGCCATTTGTCCTCCGGGCCCAGACAAAAAAAAGTTCGTGACGTCCCCTTTCGTCACGAACTATTCATGACATCATGAACTTCAGTTATAAAGTGGTTTGTAGGTGTGTTACATACTAGGACTTCATTTTGGGTCTGGCAGAACCAGGTCTCCTGGTCTTGTTTCAACAAACAAATAAGTGTATCAACTAAACAAGATCCGATAAAACAAGAGCTCGAACAAATAATTGACAACAAGTAGGCAAGGCTAAGAGGAAGGATCAGGGTAGTGTTTCCTGAGGAGGTGGGTTTTCAGCCTGCGGCAAAAGATGGGCAGTGACTCTACTGTCCTAACGTCAGTGGGGAGTTCATTCCAACACTGTGAAAGCCGTGATCGGCCAGAAGGACCACTGAGCGACGAGGCAACCAGTCGCCCCGAGGCGGCAGACCGAAGTGGTTGGGCAGGGGTGTAAGGCTCGACCATAGCCTGGAGCTCTTATCAGTTGCTGTCGGTTGTCATGTTTGCCAGTTCCCACCTGATATCATGTGGGAGTCCTGACTGTTCCAGGCGGAACTGAATAACTGCTAGCTTGCATAACGTCTTCAAACTAGGACTTAAGTCCAGGATATACAGGATGCTGGGTCTGTTAAATCCTCCAAAGAGGATGATACGATCTCCCACCTTGCAACAGCACATCCCATCCATCCAACACAGTGTCTTCCCCTTTGGCTCAACCTTCTTCCAGGAGGAGATCTCTGGATTGCATTTCCACAGATCATTGGTGTTAAGCAAGTACAGCTCTCCATTGTGGGCAAAGGCTGAGGGAATAGCCTCGAGGCTTGGACGGAGGTCTGCAGAAGGAATCCTCGTCCAGCAGTTGGTCTCAATGTCAAAAACACTGAGGTCGTTGCAGAGGCTTTGACCCCCTATACCGCCAAATACAAACATCTTTGTCCCGATGATGGTGGCCGAGTGTTGTATTGACGGAGGTGGCGGAGTGCCTCTGAGTTTAATTGAAGACCAGACCATTGTGGTGGTGTCCAACTTGAAGATGTCTTTGGAGAGACTGTGCTCATTGAACCAGTGTGTATCATCAAACCACCTAGCTCCTCCAAAGACATACATGACCTTCTCCAAGACACAGGCTGAGTGACACATCCTCCCCAATGGAAGAGACCCTGATACCTCGGGCCTGAACCAGCTGTGGGCGTCCACATCAAACGCATAAAGTACGTCGTAGTACTCATTCATTCTCTTATTAGCCCCTCCCCAGATGTAGACGATACCTTCTATTAGCACAGCTGTGTGGCAGAAGCACTCAGAGGGAACCTCAGGGGGGCGCTCTCCTCGTTCAGTTGTCACAAGAGGCAACTTCCTCCAGCGCAAAGAGACTGTGTTGAAAACATGCACCTCTATCTGGTCCCTGGAGATCTCCCGGAAACAGAGATCTCCAAAGGCGTACACCTCGCTCCCCACCGCCACGGAAGTGGCATAGTCGGTGCGTGGACCTCCTGTGAGACGCGCTGTGATGTGCAACATTTCATATGCCGACCAGCAACGATACATTTATAAAGTAATCCACAAAGTCTTGTCCTATAAAGGTGTGCAGTCCATACACAAACACTTACTATATGACACAGGACAAATGCCACAAAAAGCTTGGCCAATCCACAAAGCCTGATGGGTTTCGTTAGCCAATCAGTGAAGTCGATCTTCCTAATGTTACAACCCTGAGGTTGTTTGTTTTTATGAGTGTATTTGTAGCCAAATTCCAACACTCCAACTTCCACATTTGCGTCCTCCACTCACGCCTGAGTCCCGCCTCCGAGTGAGAAGGCAAGGATCGGATGCAAGTCCAGAGGAATGGAGCAGGTCGGACTGACGGCCACATTCCTCCTCATGTTCTCCACATGTTGTATATTGGACGCTGTATATCTCATGAATGGAGCTGTTTGACATGCATTTTCCCACCCATGCACACCAAACAGCATGATTTTGTAAATAACGATCAAACCATTAATTTGTTGCTTCAGTAGCTTTGATTTGTCATTAAATGCACTTCAGCAGAAATGCTGAAAGCACTGCGTCCTGCGTCTCTGACGCATATTTTTAAGAAAGGACGCATCAAACAAACAATCGCGGCGTCCACGGTACGCATGCTACTTTATCCTGCTAGGTTATGAACAAATTCAGCACTTCTAATGTCCCAGATCCTACCATCCACGTCCGGGGTTGGTCAGCACATGATCACTCCACTTCCCTCCAAACTTGCCACAGACTATTGATCAGTGCTCTGGCTAATACTTAGGCTTCTTTCCCCAGTGATCAGACTCTCAGCTTGAGAGAGGAGAGGAGGGGAGGGGAGGAGTTAGTTAGTTCCTATCTATTTCGGGGGGGGGGAGAGGAGAGGAGAGGAGAGGGTACATCTCCCTCTAGTTATTATCATTATTATTATTATTGTCTCCGCCAGGCCGAAGGCATGGTGGAGAGTATGTTTTACCCTCCGTTCTTTTGTGTCCGTCCGTGTGTGTCCGTCCGTCTGTGAACACCTAACATTGGTCAAGCTTCACGTGACATCAGTGGCGTTCCTAGGAATCACGTTTAGGGCAGGCGAGATTTTTTTTCTCCCCCCCCCTCCGAAGGGGGGGGGGACTCGGGGAAAAATCGCGGGGGAAACAAGTTACAACGACAATACCCTGACTATAAAAACTGAAAAACGCTAATAAAAACAATATGCAAGTATAATCAATGTATGGATTGCGCTGGTCCTGGCGCCGCCAAGGTCTTGGCAGCGGTGGTGAAAGGTAGCGTCCTCTGGATGAATCTCTTCTTCAGCGGTGGTCTCTTCATGTTGTAGTTTAGTAATGAATGGCTCAAGCTGCTCTCAGAGCCCCTTTTATGCCAGGTGAGTACAGGTGATGGCCCACCAGACCCCCAACCCTGGCACCCCATGCCCATGGAGACATTTGCATCACTATAGGCGAGGGTCGCTCTGCTGAATGGATAGTGTATTGGCTGTCTGGCGGGCTAATGGCCCGACGGCCAGTTTTCTGTTTGGATAATTTTTCACTGCCTGTTTCTCAGTCAGTCTTTTACTTTATTGTCTAGGGGAGGTGAGATTTTAGTTGGGCAGGCGGCCGCCTGCCTTGCCTCTATGGTGGGTACACCACTGCGTGACATCACAATAAGTAATATAAATAGCTGGCGAGCTTTCTTTTTGGGAATATATTCTGAATTCTACACTGTCTGGCCGTCCAAAGACAAACATACATACATAATGAATTAATAATTTAAGAAATTTAGAAAAAAAAAAAAAATAATAGGTGTAGAGGGTCCCGCAACGTGACGCATTGTCAGCGGATTCCGAAGTCCCAAAGGACCATTGGATCAGAGCTTCTGGTTTCCCACTGCAGTGCTGGAGCAGCGCCTCTTGTGACTGTAGAGTCCAACACGGAGTGACAATCCTTCTGCTGCCGGAGTCGAGCAGGGTATGGGTGTCGGTGCGGCCAATCTTCACCGGCAGGCGCGTCTGGCGTCGGTGGTTGGTACCGGTGTGGAGGCAGGGCCGAGCACCGTCCAAGCTGGCCGCGGTTCGCATGGAGACGTCTCGATCTCGCTCCTAGTGGAGAGATCGCTTACCGCCTGTGCACCCGTCTGTTCACCAGGAGAGCCAGTGCTAGACTGAGACAGAGTGGCTGCTTTTGAGGTTTGGTGCCACACCTAGCCGGTCCTCGCAAGTGCGCTCAGTTGGGGTTGATTCATGAGGGCGATTGGTAGGTAACGCCCCTCTATGACACAGCCAAGGCTGCTGCGCTGTCTGCAGGGCCTCCCTCTGTCTCTGTCCCACTGTCTCTCCATGGTGCGGTGCTTACCTATCAGGCGATTTCCTAGCGATACTCCACATTAGGTACAACGTTAAGTTGAAACATCGTCTCCATCCAGGCGGACTATTGTGCCTGTCTTGCATGTAGAGTCCAGAATCACAGCTAGTTCTTTCATGGTGTAGTCTTTGAGTTGTTTTAGACTTACGAAAATGGGCAGCTTGTACTCTGCCCTCTCTTGGATGTTGCCAACACATTTCAGGAACCGTACCTTTTCTTCTGATGCATCTGGTATGATGCACATGGCAAGTACCTTGTCCTCGAGCCGATAGTAGAAATGGTACATAATAAGTCTGCAGTTACCATCGTCATCAGGCAGACTGTTTCTCAACTTTACCATGTATTCATGATGTTCTCCACCAGTATTGTTCATTAAGAGCTCATACTCTTCAGCAAGAGCTGTACGATTACCTTGAAAACGCAGGACTATTGCCTTTCTCTGTGGGCCCACCATCTCTTTGTAGATTCTATTCATCTGGGCAGTTGCCATTTTGACTACTGTAGGTGGGAATACTCAGAGTGACTGCTGATGAATAACACAATGAGAATCTTGTCGACAGCCAATTTATACTTTAGTATCTGTGACATCACTTGTGATGCAGGTGTCCATATTTGGACATTGTGGTTTTGAGGATCTCCATATATGGGCAAAACATGACATGTGTTTCACTGATCAGAGAAGCCGCGCAATACCGTTGTCGGGTAACCAGGCGTGGCCACTTTTCGCAGTTCTGGCTTAACCGTGCAGTTTTTGCCAGACCCAAAGGGTATGGCTTACATGAGGCTCTGTACCTGTTTCGTCCATACATGGGCATGCCCCCTTCCTTTGTCCTTAGGTCCCAGCCAGAAAAGTCTGTCCCCCTTTCAACCATACATGGGCATGTTTTGTACCCGTTTTCTCCATACATGGGCAAAAAACAGGTTTTGTCCCCTTTGTCCTTAGGCCCCAGCCATAAAAGTCTGTCCCCCTTCCGTCCATACATGGGCATGTTTTGTACCCGTTTCCTCAACATCTGCACACACTCTGCACACACGTCAAGCGAAGTCCGGCCATTCAGATTAAGCTCAGGCACTGGCATAAGTAAATAGGCATAGGGGACTATTCAGGTGAATGTAATCAGACTGGAAGGTTTGCTGGTCTAGCCTATACACAAACAACTCCACACCAAATGCCTAAAATGATTTATGCTTTTCAGTTATAAAGTGGTTTGTAGGTGTGTTACATACTAGGACTTCATTCTGGGTCTGGCAGAACCAGGTCTCCTGGTCTTGTTCTAATAGCAGATCTACAAGGGTCACCGTGATGCTTTGTGAGCTTGTAGATCGGCCAAATACAAAATGGGTTTAACAGGCTTGTCATGTGAACGTCATGTTAGTCATATAAAGGGCTTTTTGACTAATTTACTAGTGTTCTTTTGCTACAACTTTCATTCTGGTTTTATTAAGCACCTGTACATGCGTTCCGGTATACTACATTCTAATCCTCATGAGCACCAGTGTGATCTTCACCTACCTTACAACATGAAATGACAAGGCAACAATTCACATTTTATGTACAGTTCTGTAATTTACACATTTATTTTCAACAAATCTTTTAAATATTATTTGCAAAAAAAAATCCTTTCAATGAAAAAGTCTTTCAATGAAACTGTAGCAGACACAATTGGTATTATATATTCCCAAATAATGGCTGCACCTTTTTAAATACAATATTCTGTACCAGTTAAAAACAAAGATTTGCAGAATGGTGCAAACCCTCAGTCTCCAGGTGTGAGAAGGCACTGTGTGAGGGGGTTCTGTGGAGGTGCAGGGCCCGAGCAGCCATGAAGGTCTCAACAGTTGAAAGCATCATTATACTCATTCATGCAACTTATCAAAAAACTAAACAAAAGAATAGCCAAGCACCCAGCCAGAGAGAAATACAATTTTGTCAATAACATGTAGTACAAAGCTTTGAAAAAATTAAGTAGTGATAACAGAAATTTCCACATATTCATCTCTCCCAGTAACTGTACTTTGAGTAAGTTGAGTCATTTCTCCAAAAGATGCTGGCTTAAAATCCAAAGTTTATGGTTTATAAAAACACAGATCAGTTTTTGCCTGTGCTACATTAGGTTTTGTTTGTGAAGTGTTTTTGGTTTGCTACACAACTTAAAGTGTTACAGCGGAAAACAAAAATGGAAATGTGCTCCAGACATATGTGAGGCATTGCCTCACTGCTGGGACAGAAGGGCATTTCGGTTGGCCTTCATCTTCTCAAGGCGCTTTACTAGGTGGTTGTTGGTCATCTCCATCTCTTCGATCTTATCCAGGGATGTACGCAGCTGCAAGTGGGAAGAAAGGGAGGAATTCACTGTTATGTGACAGCTAGCTCTTTGTGTTGTAAAACCTGTTGCCATAATGGCATGAAAGTTTCCGATCATCTATTTACCTCTCTCTGAAGTTTCCTTTTCTCTGCTTTTAGTTCATCTTCTACTTTCTCCGAGTTGTCTGCTGATGACTTGTACCTCAATACCTGCCCTTCAAGTCTGTTGATCTGGATGTGGGTATAAAAAATGGCAGTGAATGCAAAAGTATAACAAATTGTCTGTAAAAATATCAATTTCACACACAGATAGATATATAGAGACAAGACATGCCCTGACCCAGACGTGACTTACATTTTGTTCCATTGTACCCATTTCCTGTTCCGCCTTAGAAAGCTTGAACTTGTGTTCACTAATCTGTCTGTTGGCATCTCCTACAGAGAGAAAGATGTTGTTTGCACATAAGAGGTTTCAAAGATATCAAGATTTTAAAAAGGTTATTTCTTTAAAAAAAACAGCAACAGTGAGTAGAATTAAACTCACTCTGCATCTCGATGAAATGCAGGTCAGTGCCGTTCTCCATCTTCTCCCCGTCTGTGTACACGCTGTCCATCTTTGAGTGTTTCTGTCTCTCATCTTCCAGTTGCAGCTTCAACTTCCTGATCTGAGCCAACAGCTCATCCTTTTCATCTGCCAGCTTCCGTAGCCTGACGTCTAAAAACAAAACATCCCCATTAATGACACTTACAGTAGTGTTGACACAGCATAACATCTCCATCAGCAGACAGACAAGAGTGTGGGCTGACTGTTGACACAGAGCATAAGCAGATAGACAGCGTGTTGGCTGTAGGGCTGCAACTGTCAATTATTTTATTGATTACGGTACTCGAATGCATGAAAAGCATGTTTTTTGTGTGTTTTATATCAACAAATAATCGACTAAATAAATGTGTCAGAATAAACCGTTTTAAATTTCGTCATAGAGGAGAAATGGTAAAATAAATTCTGTTTCTGTTTCCTATAATGACAAGAAAAAAATAATATATTTTCATAAAACTATTCTTTCCCCCCCAATTTCTTTTTTTAATCGATATCTCTATCGATTTGTTTGATTAAGTGTTGCACCCCTAGTGGGCTGACTCACCCAGTGGTCCCTCTCCTGCTGACTCTAGCACCTGAGCAGCCTCCTGGGAGACCACAGTGATTCCTGAAGATAAAGGCTCGTGGTTGACGTCCCCGTTTGGCGTACCTTCTGGGATGATGACCAGGCCGTGTTTCTGTGAGGGGGGGGGGGGGGTTACATAGATTACTGAGGCAGAATGAAACAGTAATCCCGCCTAAAATCCAATCCAGCATTAAAACGACTGCCATTTACACTGTAGTCATGGTTTTAAAGTTGGCCTCCCCACGAGACAATACGAGTAAACTACACAGCCAAAATGGGGTCAAAACGTTGACACATGGAGCAGGACAGAATGAAATGGAACAAACACAAACAACAAAAGCTGACATTACCAGATACGGCATGTGACAGGAGTGACGGCATTTCACTGGCTACCAACCAAAATAAACAGGCAGCAGTCGGGTTCATTGGCCAGTAACTCCTCTAACCTGCTTTCTCTTTCAGAGAGAACTCACAGAGCCCAGTCTTTAGGATTACCTACCTCGCCTGCTTTGGATTTCCCCTTGAGGTCAGCCAGCTCATCTCTGAGCTCATCTCTCTCATTCCTAATGCAATCAAAGTACTCTTTCTGCCTCTCTAAGGCCTGGCCACAGCACAGAAGGGAGAGAAAAGACAAGAGGGGAAGGAAGAGTGAAAGAGAGGAGGGTAAAGTAGAAGTTGGATTGACAGGGCTTGATAGACATGCACCGCCGTGCTCTTCGGAGACGGGTTCACCGTGCACAAATGTGCATTGTGTGCATGCAGACACCCGGCATCAACAGTATGAAGCGGTACAAAATGCACACAGACGGGAACACTGGACATGCTAGCAGACCACACGCCACAGAAGACACATAAATGATGTAAGGAAACGGCAGAAGACAACACCGACTTTATGAGAGAGCAGCTACGGGTTGTGTTTTAATAGTGCACAAGGACTATAGCAGCCTTATTTGTGTGATATTATGAGCTCTAAACTTGGTAAATAATTTGATGGTTTCTTCACACAATGCACCATTATGTGATATTAATTATAATGTAAATGAAAGCGAAGGAGAAGTTTGAGGATGTCATGCTAAGATACTGCATAAGGATCATGCTTTCATGATAAATTAGAACATTTCGGTTATAAAGATTTCTACATAACCAAAAATGTCATACTTTTTTTCACTGACACCGCAGCATCCAACTTAAAACATTTGTGAGTAGTCTTCTAATAGTCACTGCACATGCAAAACTCCAAACTGTGAATTAGATCCAACAGCAGATTACTGTTTAAAGGTCTCCGTCATGCAGCTACAACATGAGAGGCAACATTGCTAAATGGCTCGATGCACTTGTTTGATTGGTTAAAACCGAAATTAATTGTCTTTGGAGCTTAAACACAGCCATCTGTTGCCTGTCATATTCTGTCAGGGCACTCCCCTTTGAGACCTCCTACCCCAATCTTTTTGTCCTTCCAGTTTATCGTTTCCTGCAGGTCAAACACCTCTCTGGTGAGGGTATCTAATTTAGTCTGCATTCGCTGGCTCTCCTGGAGTGGTGTTGCACGGCAAAGAGAGGACAGCACAGGATAACGACAAGAGGGGGAAAAAATGAACCAAAGACGTGATGTGGAAACGCACAGAGGAATATAGACAACTGAAATGTGTCAGTGAAGTACAGCCTGTGAAGCTTATGATCATTCAGAAATTGAGAAGTTAGAGACGCAAAATTGAAGAGACTGAAACAGGACAGACCGTGTTTAATCCCTTTCAACCCGGGATGCCTATTTTAGGCATGTCATTGAAGGCAAAAACGTTCAAAACAATCTTCACAAATAGAGAAAATAGGTCAAGACTCTAAAAAGACCTAGGGCAAAGGGAGTAAATCAATCCACATTAAAGAGCAGAACTTCCTCTGCAGTCTGCAAGGCGCTGACAGAGTAGGGGTGTGATGAGACGTTTTCCATACCTCTATGAGTTCATCTCTCTGGCGGATTCCCTCTTTTAACTCTTCTTGTTTATGCTGCAGGACATTGCATGTGTGCTTTTGTCTTTCTAGTTCCTGGAAAACAAAGAGACATACTTTGAGCCAACACTGGACGAACCAGTCCATACAAAAAATTTGAAAGACAAGAGGTTTGAGTGGCAGGATCTCTATCCTTTGAAATCAAGGTCCCACCTTTGATTTGTCCTCCACCTCCCTCTTCATCTCGGACATTTGCTCCTCCATCTCCTCTATGACGTCCTTGAGAGTGTCTACCTGGTAGATGAGGTTTGCCTTGTCGTTGTCCAGCTGTGCGTTCGATACCATGGCTTTCTTGTACTTTTCCTCCACTTCTGTAAGCGACTCCTGTTGAGGGGGTTCATACAGTTCAACTTGCTGTTCAGTTCAGCTGCTAAAAGGGGATAAGATGGGCTCATCTGATGTAAAACAAATATACATAAAGGGAACTGTAGTGTGGAGAATGCAGAATCTTTGTAGGTACAACTTCTCACTTTAATGTTTATCAGATATATATGGGGGAGAGGCGTTACAATATTTAAACATAATATTTTTCTGAATAGTCGCTAGTAAATCAAATTGAACTAATCTGGGATATACAAATTACACATATATATATATATATATATCATCACTATGAGGGGTGAAACCAGGGAAAAATAAGTTCTTGAAACAAGAGTTAACACTATAGTGTTCCAGCTGCATCAAGTTCTACCAAGGATGAGCCAAAAGGCAGGTTTGTTAGTAAACTACCGTCATCAATGGAACACACAAACAGCACACTTCCGCAGAGAATAGTGAACTGCGACCTCAGACATAAAACGAGAAGGCCATCCAAACACTGAAAATCAAAGAACTTCAGGCACACAAACCATGACAGGAACCTGTGACAGGAACTTGTCAGCAGGGGGAGCAAGAAATCTCCCATCTTATGACATAAGAATGAGGGGTTTCATTTCAGGCCACAACCAGTGAGTAGGTCCCCCCCAAAAAATAAAGTAAGTGAATGAAGATCATGCAAAAGAGAGGGTGCGGTGGGTGATCAAGCCATTCAAAGTGGGTGCCCCATACATACACGTGGTGTTAGGAGTGTTATAGCGATAGTGATATACAGTAAAAGAGATACAAGTCTGGAGGCAGGAAGGGGGAGGGGGATGTTAGGGACGCCATACGGCTCTGTGAGGACAAGAGAAGGCATGCCACGAGCACAAGCCCCTCTACCTTCAGCTCTTTAAGCCCCTGCATGTATCGCCCCTCTACATCCTGAATCTGGTCCTTTAGTTCATATATATCCTGTAGAGCAGAAGGAATGGTTTGGGTATTAAGGAGAGATTATAAGAGCACCCATGCTGACATCTCAAGACAAGTCCACAGCTGGCATAACACATGACATGACCAGTACACCCAGAGGTAAGGAGCAGTGTTCACAGGACACATGTCACATCCAGTTCTCCCGTGCATACTGTATATGGAGAAAACACTGTGACGACAGACACTTAGAATGGGAGGCAGGTCATGACAGAGTCAATGGTGTGTGATTGATATGCAGATGACACAGGTGTTGACCCAAATGACCCATACATATAAAACATAATATTCTATTGCAAATAAAATGTTACTATGTTATAAAAAAAAGACTTTGAGGATAACAAGGTTGTTTATTCATGCAAGATTTATACTAGTTGTGTTGCAGTGTCGCACACCGAAAATACCAGATGTACAAGCTCACGCGTTCTGACGTGTTGTTAGCTTGTAGATCGGCTATTTTCAGGCTATTTCCGATGCCGTCCTATAATGTTGATGTCCTCACAAGTATAGTAATACAAACGTATGTGTGTGTGTGTGTTTGTGCGTGTGTGTGCACCTTACCCTAAGTTCACTCAGACTAGTGTCGGGGTCAACGATGCTCCCAATGTCTGCACTGCCCCGTCGTGAAGAGGTGCCACCCAAGGATGCCAGCGTGGCGGCCGTGAGGCCTGGGGTGGCACAGCGCGAGGACGGCTAGGAACACAAAAGCACCACAGACCTCCGGTCAGACAGACTACACACAAAACAGAAAATGCTGCGCAACCGAGCTCAGGACTGTCATTCAACACCGCTACCTGACACCAGACTGAGTGATCCAACTCAGCTTGGCCGAACCTGTATACCTGACAGTGGAACTGTCAGGTAGATAGATGGGTTTAACTCATTAGCTTGACACGTACCCAGCTCTTGTACATACAGTAAGTCTGAAATTCAATTTAAATAGAAAACATGCTATATAGTGTTGTATTACTCACCCGGCTATAGTCTGAATACTGCTTGTCACATTTTTCATCCAGCTGAAATGAAGGAAGAGAAAGTAGAGTTTATAAAAAGAAATGGACAGTTATCTTAGGAACATGCATCCAATGTGGTCCATGCTTGGAGCTGTCATTTCTCTGTGAATCAAGGAGTTAGTCAGGAACACTGATGCGTTAGTGTGTGTCACTGTCCACACAGCGTGGACTACCAAAACAAAAACACTCTCAGGTCAATCACACCAGTCATCTTAAAACCAAACAAAAATAAAAACACATGACCAAATCCATAGTATTAGCCAACACTACACTATAGTATCCATTACCACTTTAAACTACTCTAATGAGTTCAACACCGGATATAGCAGGCTGTGAGACGCGATTCCAAAAAAAGAAAGAGAAAAACAACTAGGTAATTGTATCATGCACTTTATGTCTCCGATTAGTAGAACACTCATCCACCATCAGTGGTGATGCAGAGCACTGGGCAGCCCACCGTCATGAGGTAGACTCAGCCACTTACAGAGTCCAGGTCAGGAATGCTCACATCATCCAGATCAGACACAATGCTGCCCCTGCGGTTGGAGCGGCTGAAATAGTCAGCAGCCGACTCACTGAAGTCTGAGAAGTCAGACGACTGATCATCACACACAGGATGAGGGGACAGAGATGGAGACAGAAACACAAAAAGTGACAGAGAAGAGGTGATAGAGACAGACCAAAAAGAGCCACGGGTAAACGGAACAGAATGACATTCTTACAAAAAGAGATACAAGACAACTGCATTTCTGTATATAGAAATGTAACACTTTCAATATTAGGCAGGTTTTTTGCTAAAGCCATTATCCAGAATGACTCAAAACATAAAAACAGAACCACCAGAAAATCTAGAACAACTTCTAGCACGGCGACTTATGATTACAATGAATCAATAGTAATACAACGCAAGGGTTTCTTAACGTAATCCCTGTTTAATTGACAGAGTTACGCGTTTCACAATGGGGCTCGCTTTGGGTGTGTGGGCGATTCCCATTGTGAAATAGTCCTGAATGGCCCAATAGCTCATTTCAATCTCAGTCCCTGCAGCTCACCACACTGTCCCTGCGACCTCTCCTGTGGCCTTCCTGGGAAACGGTGCTGCCACTGTCATCGTCTGAGGACTAAGAGGAGCACACACAGTGAGAATCCCCACTTGCAAAGGCAAACTATTGTACATGCACATGGGTCTCTCTCAAACACATCCACATCCACACACACAAACATTGATTAAGCTCACTAGCTGTCTTTCTGATAAATGGATTATTGGATTACTTCAAGGACCGTAACCCTAATAAGCAAGGCCAATTCATGCAATTAGGACCGTTTGATCAAACGCAAACATCCAGAACTAATTCGGGATGAAACCTACAACATCAGCCTAGCCATAGCAACATCACATTCACACACTTCAAGGTAAAACCAACAATGCAGTTCCATTAAAACAAGTCTTAGCTGGCTTGCTAGAAGTTGCTACTGATAGTCCATCGCACATGAGGTCCAGGGGGGACCACCAGGATTTCAAATGGACACTTACGCGTCTGTAACTCAGAGAGTGTGCAATTGGACAATTTTACCATTTGTACACTCTCAGAGTTAAATAAACACTGAGGATTTTACCGTGTACATTGAGGTCCCAGAGATTTTATCTTATTTATTTAATAAAATGTTGGGCATGTCATAATAAGTGAACATTTGATAAAAATTGGCAAACATTCTGTGGAAATAGCAGATGTAAAGGATAAAGGATAATTCCTTTTAACAGGTCGTTCATGAAAGTCCTTGCGGTCTTGTTTCCAATGAGAACCTGTGAGCAATTGGGGTTAAGAGTCTTGCTCAGGGACAAATTTCATATCATCGGCACATATGCTGGGATAGCCTGGAATCGAACCTGGGGCAACCAGGGCCAGCTGGTTCCCTAGGCGGGCTCACTAACCACTCAGCTATGGCCGCCCCATGTACAAGCCCACACTGTATTTGACGTACAACAAGATAGAGTACATAGGTTTTAAGTGATTAATGTAGCCTCGAGCAAATTCCATGGTCCATAGCTTAATGCATATCAAACTGGGAGTGCTTGAAGTTAAAAAGGTTGAGAATCTCTGGTCTCTAGTGTCCCTATGTGGAGGCAGGGAATACAGGATTGAGAGAGAGAGGGGACAGGAGGGGGCAGCCGGTTGTTAGTTGGGGCTGTGTGTATGCATGTGTGGTGTTAGCTGACAGCATGCAAGAACAGGGGTGGTTTCGAGGGGGGGGCTCACCACGGGGCTGCTACGGGTGGAGTTAGAGTACCAGCTGTATTCAGAGGGCTGTGGAAGGGAGGGCAACAGACAGTATTGACATGAGGGCAGATGCCAGGCCAGCCATGGTCTGGTAGAGCGGGCCACCATGACGATTATAATGACATCACTGTTTGACAAACACTGAGCAGACTTACAGCTTTCGAACTGTTGCCCAAGCCATAGATACCGTCGTCACAAATAGAGGCCTGAGGGCACATGGGGAAAGACAGCGCAGGACTCAGCAAGACGTAGGAAGGAGCATAAATCTTAGGTGGAACTACTAGCTAACGGGTTGAGTGGAATGCCTGCGACTGCAGCAGCATGCGCTAAATACTGAAGTCCTCCGACTATTTCCTATATCGAGCAGGCTATTCCCCTCGGGTCCCTGTACTCTGAGATGGTAAAAACGGACCCTTACACCCTCAAAGTCTCTCAAAGACTGGGAATTTTACTATGAAGGGAAAATAAAATCACTGGATTGAGACACAGGACCCTATCTTGTCGAGTCTCTGAACCCCCATCAAGTGTCCAAAGTGTCAAGGAGCTAAATATAAGCTTGGACATACTACTATATGTAGATATATGAGTCAATAGAGAAGATTGGGTATCAGGTCTACTTCTGAAGGTAAAAGGAAGCATGCATGTAGAGGGGCACTGGCCAGCAGCAAGTGGACATAGACTGACCATGCTGTAGCTGCGCGGCAGGCCCGTGCCAGGGGTATTGGTGGTGGAGGAAGAGGAGGTGGTTGTGGTGATGGCCTGTTGAGGGAGCAGGGGAGCAGTGAAAATGTCAGTTAAAACGACAGAGGAAGTGAAGCGAGGTGGAGAGGAGACAGACTAAAGAGAGATGCAGTAAGAGGAAACGGGATGAGTGTTTTTCTGGCCCTCTGATAATATGGCTTTAGTGTTGAGATGAGAAGTGACTTGACACACTACTTTACCCATCGTCTGTTTTTAAAAAGCAATGCATTCCTGGTCTGAATGTATTCAGAGAAAATTGTACTCTAAATCTAAATCAAATGTACTCTTATTCTAAACATCAAAGTGGAACTTTAATAGTATTTAATGCAAATCCTGTCATTCTATTGTGAGGACATCGGATGACTTGAATAATCTGACATAACACTTCCTTCCCAATGTGTTGGGGGTGACAAGAGCAGACTTCATAAAATGAGGCATTTCGATAAAGTTACGTAGACTATTGGAAAAGTTCCCCTTTGAACTTTTGACTATGTACTGTAGAGCTTCAAACTGTATACACATCCCGTTCAAGGAGGAACAAATCGTGTTACTTTATTGGCTGTAACACTTAAGCAGTAAACAAACCAGCCGTGTGTGAAACACAATCCATCAGTGTATTAAGATTTGCCTCAACTGCTAGTGGATTTATATGTCCAATAAACTGGAGCATCTAGATAAGACTTTGTCAACTAGTTTCAGTTAATCTGGCTGGCACTCCTCCACTTGAGCCTATGTGGAGCAGGGCTGAGAAATGGGACATGAGCAAGATGGGGGGACCGACCCGTGGCTGATAGGTGGAAGTAGTGGGAGGAGGAGGTTTGGTCTTCGATAGGCTGCTGTAGCTCCTTTGATCATGGTATAGTCCAGTCTGGAAGAGCAGCAAGATGGTATGAACCAGAAAAACAGCAGGGATCAAGTTTAGCTTCACGGTATGCCATGGAAAGATAACTTTAATTAACACTGTGTGGTTATATCTAAGCGACAGAGCACAATGGCAATCAATAGGATACTCTGCTATTACCATACAGCTGATCAATAGTATACATTAAAAGCTGTTGCCTGCCAACTAGCCTTGCCTCCTCCATGCTAGAGGCTGCAGTCAGCAAGACCAACATTGAGGGAGGGCACTGACCAGCAGGTCCTTCCTGGAGGAGCTGATTGATGAGGCCTTCCTAGGGCCATGCAGGTCATTGTACACAGAACTCTGTTCACCCCCAGAGGAAAAAAACAAATATGCCATGTCAAACCTCTTTCAATGAAACAAAAGATGTATCCAAGGCTAAAAACAGCAGTGAGTGAATTCATATAATGTCAATCGCACGTGTACAGTACATACAGTGGAACGGGAGCTCTTCAAGGAGGAGCTTGAGTAGTCAGACTGAGGGGAGAACAGGAGTTGCGGGTATTATGCTTATGACATGATTAAACATTTGGGAAGCACTCTACACACACGGACATGCCGCTAGGATGTGCTGACAAAAGCAACACCGCAAAGTGAAAGTAGAATATATCCATTAGGCTGTTGCCAAACGCAACATAAAGAAAAATATTCCATGCATACTCACACTCACACACAAGTTAACTCAGCACGAGTGTTAAGACATGCATGACCAAATTTTTACTACATCTAGTACAAACACAAAAATATTGAATCATTTTCGGGGGAATTTGTCACTGTACTGTAGCTGGTTAGCATAACAAAAACGGTTTACAATGTATTGTTGACCTGCTTTAAACATTTTAAGTCTTTTAGTGAGTTAGTTACGTATATCTATTCCTTCAGCAACTGTACTTTCCACAAAATATCCCAATCCACAGCAGTCAACAAAACCCACACAAATGTACATCCACACACATGCATGTGTACATACACAAACGTACCATGAGTTCTTTTCTACGAGAGCTTGAGAGACTCTTAGTAGAGCCCCCATCACGCAACGACGAAGTTGTTGACTTGAAATAATAACAAAGACAAAGATTAGACTAATGACACTTCAAGAAGATGGAAGTATTACGGTCTCCTAGCACATTATCTTATCACCATCATAAGCAATAAACGCATTACCCAATGTCAGTCTTAACCATATGAACCCAAAGCGAAATGTTGGGCATGTCATAATAGATGAACATTTAGCACAAATAGGCAAACATTCTGTGGAAATAGCAGATTTGAGTGATTAATGTAGCCTCGAGCAAATTCTTTTCAAGAACGGTTTTCATGTCAGCGTATCGTCCTAAGTCAAATTGCTGCACACCACTTTAATAGTGCAGGGGCCGAATATAAAAATGTGGGCATGTTGTTAACAGGCGATTATGTACACACCCTGTAGCTGCGGACTGACATGACGTCATCATCCAACCCCTGCTGATGTCAAGGTGGAAAACACAGAACCATGAGAGAGTTGCAGACAGAGGAACATGAATCATGAGAGAAAGGAATAAGTGAGAAAGAACATAGGAAATGCAGGCAGACAATGAGGAAGTGAAAGAGTGGGAAATACAGACCCGGTGATGATGGCTGCTGGACCTACTACTAATACTAGAGGATCTGGCCTTGTCTGTTCTGGCCTTGTCTGAATCAGCCTAGAGGTAGAAATGAAAGATGGTAAGGACTACAGAGGGACGCAGAGAGACTTGAACGGGATCACTCACTCACTCACTGCAACACCAAACAGCTGCTTTGCAATGGCAGATCCATGCAAAGGTTTTGTTAGGAACCATATAGTCTGAACAAACCAAAATTCTTATAATGTAGGTTGTACATTCAGCGCTTCATCTATTCTCATTAAAAAAAGCTGCAAGTCTGCACACAATAAAAATGTCTGCTTCTCTTCATTGTGTTCATAAACTGCCACGGTGTAAAGATAAGGTCCATGCAAAATGACACGCCATTATTCAAAACAATTCATCACTTTGAATGAAGTCAAGACAGGGTCCAAACTGCTCTCTTACCAACAGAACCGTCTAGCTTAAATAAGGGCAAGAGGCCAAAGCCTACTCTACTAACGCGCACGCACACACACACACACACACACACACACACGCACACACTACGGTGTCTCCAAAGCAAATACAACACAGAGGCATATTTCCTCTGTGAGGTAAGGTGCAGTAAGTGGTTCAGATGGAAGCCCAGTATGACGCAGCAGGCTATGTTAGTGGAGTGAGACGCTCCAGTACTCCTGCCTACCATCCACTGGTGGATCTGACCCCATTTCCTGCTGCTGCTACTGCTTGATGAGTGGTAAGAGATCTGGACAGAAAGGAGGAAGTGCCAAAGAAAACACACACTTTATCATACACCCGCCTGCATGGTGCTTTTGCACATTTGCCATTAGAACACATATGATTAGACCTGTGAGCATTCTTTTTTTCTCTGAACAGTGAAAAAAGCTCACACATCCACAGTTAAAAGGCCAGGTGCTGGAAAAGAGAAATATGAAAGGAAAACAGAGTCCACACACTGGATACAGCTGCAAAGGTATTTTATTACCTCCAAGGTGCCATTTCGAGCCTCGTAGCTGTTCCTCATTTTTTGTTCTACCATGGACTATATTATTGCATCTTAATGTCTATGTATTTGCACATTAACTTAATGTTGCCGTTTTGCTTCAAATCCTTGATTGTTTTCAGGAACAGTGGAGGATAAGGCCTATATCAAGAATAGAAGAATTGAAAGACCAAGAGCATCTCTTGTCACATTCCACTGAGTGAATTATGTTATCTGGTATTTTGGCTGGTCAGGGATATTTTGCATACCTCTTTCTGTTGCCTTTCAAGTTCCCTCATTCGAATATCCCGCGCCTCTGCTCGAGCTGCCCTTTTTGCTGCCAGCCTGGCCTCCGCCTGTAAGAAACAAATGGCATTGACGTCAAGTTTTGAAGGAGAATGACAGGGGTGCCCTTCTGCAGTGACCTGCCCACACATGCACAGAACAAACAAAAAAATGTAATAATCTCATACATCATTTAAGAAAAAAAAGAACAATATCACCGTAGTATTCAGTGATATCACTGTGGACAAGAAAATAAGGGCTCAAGTGGATCGATCTTGTATTTTAAGAGAAGAGACAAATTAAAATGAAATACCAGCTCTCAATTCAATATTTAATGTTGCACAGGCTCTAGATATACTGGCTACTCAGATTCATGGTCGCTGGGTGTTCATCAGCGATCAGCCAGAATGTACAAACTTGCTAAAACCAATGCAAACCAGCTCTCCCTCAACGACGAACTCTGCCTCTGATTCAACATGCTTAGTTGGATGAACGGCCACCAGTAATAGTAACTACTGTACCACCAACGGTGCGGAACATATCTCAAAAACTACAGCCAAAGATGCTCAAGGACGGCTTAAGGACAGGGTTCTTACTTTTTTCAAGATAACTTATATAACATATAATAACAAATAATAATGGTCATCAAATCTTATCATGTAATATTTGATAATACTGCATTGTACGATTAACTGATTCACTGCCAATCACGTAGATCTACGCGAAATTATTTAAAGCCGCCACGTGCCAATCGCGTAGATCTACGTGAACTAAAAAAGACTCCTATCCACTTCCTTGTTAACTTAAAAATTCTGTATCTCTGCTCCTGAGTACTTATTTTTTTTCAATGAAAAACTCTGGCACTGGCTAAAAAAATATGAAAATACCTCTGGCAGTTAATGGGTTAATAAAGTAATTGATCAAATTAAAATGATTTATTAAAAAAACGTATGTGCTATTAGCAACTTCACAAAAACATCAATGCTAGTCTTTGTTGCATATCATTGTGGAGAGCAAGGGCACACACACCCAGTAATATTGTGAGGTGCTGACTGATAGCGGTCAAATCATTACAATATGCAACAAAAGAGGGAGCCACACACTTATAAATTGCTCAGCTTATTTTAGAAATAAATTATATTTATGAGTGTGTGGTTCTCTCTTTTCTTTTATTGCATATTATAAAATGAAAAGTTATGTTTTTGACTGCAGGATAAACATTTCAAGATGTCTGTGGGATCAGATAACTTGTGAAGACCAGACCATTTACCATTGTTTTGTACTACATTTTATGGACTAAATGGATCATACGGATTTCGGCCAGGAGGCACGTTGTGTCTGTGTGGTTTATTTGATGACATTGTTTTGGCATCGCGTATGATCGCGTATTTGTGCATCCAATTCATTTCATCGTTATTTTACACTGGTAATGATGTTGTTTGCGAGATTATCCACAGACAGACAGACAACAATATCTCTGGCTCTGCCTTCTGCCTGGCTGAGATGATTAATCAAATAATCCCAAAACAAATCAACATCAATCGATTTAGAAAATAATTGTTAGTCGCAGCCCTACTATGTTTTGGAGGGTTTAGAAAACAGTTAAAAAAAGTTGAGAGGATGCTATCATCTCTGACCCTTTTGGCTGCTCCTGCTTTTACTTTCCAGAAGTAGCAAGTACAACCTGAAGATTCAGTGAGAAAAATGGCTTCTTATTGATTGAAACTATTTGTTCAAGATGTGATTACAAGTGTAATCAGGACTCACGTTTGATTAACATGAACAAATCAGACTGCATAGTCAGCACGGTCACACATTACAGGTTACACGCATCTAATGGCTAAACCTTTTATTAAGTGTCAGTGGGCTAAATTATATGATTTAGCGACATACATGCATCTGAACATACCCCTTCCCTGTCGGATTTCGACCTTATGATTGAAAACCTAATCTGCATCACTTTTTATACGCATAAAATATTTTCCAGGACAGCAACAAATTTCCAGGACTAGACATTCAAATCAATTTTTCTGTGACTGGAAAATGGCATAAAATAAACAGTTTAAGATTTGCCAGGACGTGTGGGGGAACCTTGTTTTTGGCTGATGCCAGCTTTGTGTCAGGGGGGCCTTAACCCATTGAGACCTGAGGCGATTCTTTAAAAAAATCTAAATCTCAGTTTTTTTGAAAAAAATCTGGAAAATATTTGTTCAAGATTTTTCAAAAATAGCAGATCTGCAAGCTCGTAGCGCGGCACTCGGTGCCGCGCTATGAGCTTGTAGATCTGCTATTTTTGAATAGCCCAAAGAAATCTTAAAATGAGACGCAGATGCGTCCCCGGTCTTAATGGGTTAATATGGAAAACATGGTATTTTAGTTTTACCATTAAAAGATCACAACCTACTTTTCTCTAGATGTACAGTATGTACACTCAACTTAAACATTAACTGAGATATCAGCTGGAAATTGCCGTTCAAAGGCATTTTTCATATTTATTGCAAAGATTTATGGTATACCTTATGGGAAAACTGGATAGTCACTTACTGCAAATAAGTCTTAGTACTAGAATTACATAGTATCCCATTCCCCACCCACTTAAAAACACAAGTTTGCAATGACTCTAAAAACAAATCAGCTATTAATAAGAGTATATGCTATGGACATAATGCTTTAGTTTATACTTCTTATTAGTGCCTCTACTGGACAGTTTGCCCTGGTTGACCAGTTCAAACCATGAGTCACAGCTTCATAATCGGTGCAGAGTGAGTTCCTGGGATGCCTCATCACCAACATGTGCTAACCATCCGTTTCAGGGAGGCTAATTATGGACCTCGTACGGAGAAATGTCAATGGAGAACAAACAAACTGAGAAAGAATCAAAAGAGGACAAAGACACAACAGAGCTTGGTTTTGTTCAGTCAGTAAACATGGAGGTTTCACAAACTTGAACTACTTGCCATTTGCAAGAAACACACCTCATAGCAAACGGAGTCTATGCTAACTAGTTCAATAAACCAGGTTGCCACCTCAAACGTCCTGAGTGAAAAGTGAGAGGGGCCATTACACAATTTGCCCCCAACTGAGTCAGAAAATGAACAGGGGCTGATTATACAAGATACCTGAGCAGCAGGGGCTAATTTAGGCAAGCCCTCACAAGAGCCCCATGGCACAATTCAGTAAACTACCCCTCCTTACCTCCCAGTTCCTAAATATTCTGAAACTTAACATTCCACCCATAAACAACGAATGTCCATGGAACCCAAACCTTTATCTCTAAGTAAAGGATAGAGCAGCCCATAAACACCAGTCTAGTGTATGTATACTGTATCTCACTGCAGACAAACAGAGTCAACATTCCGGAAAATGCTTATCAGTGCTGCCAGAATGGAAGGCCTGCGGCTGCGGGCATGGGCTATTCCTGTTTTGATACCGAATGAAACAAACAAAAAAAGATACCCCCCTCACTAAGTACTAAACAGTTATCCAAATTTCAGGTTTTGTTTAGTTTTTTTAGTTTTTTCAAACAGGCTACATACTGTAGATGTCAGATTAATTCCCAAATCCTTGTTTTTTTCCACTGAGCCCCTCATTGAAGGTGAGAGGTTAACATATTTATTTTATTGTTAAAAAGTCAAGCTACAGTAGTAAGTGCCAAAAACCGGACAGTAAAAATAGAGCAACAGAAAAAGTAACACTTAGATGGTGGGTCAAAGGGCTTACTAACAGTAATGATAGGTGCATGCATTCTAGTTGAAGCAGTGGTGATTAAACATGAAGTGGCCTGTACATACATCTGCCTCAAACATATATTTCCATTTACACCATTACTTCTGTAGTAAAGCAGGTTATGTTAACTATTTTTTTTGTTCAAATAAATGTAAAAATAGCTCTACATTCCCAAAGCAATCATTGCTCTAGTAGTGTTTGTTCAATAACACAGGTCTCCTTATCTCTCAAGCTCTTTACTGAACAGAAAATACATTTACAGGTCAGGAGGATACCAATTTCATCCAATCAGGAGAGAATTCATACAGGACAGAAGACCAGCAATGAAACTGGAAGTGATGAAACAAATACAATATAGAGCTTTAACTTTTAGTTTTAACCAAAGAATATCACTTAAACCACCTTCAAAGAAAGAGAAACATCCATATATCAGATAATACTAGACTAAAGCCTCAGATTATTTTATAGCAAATGCAGTAATTACATCTGTAGCTAAAATACCATCAAAATGTTCAATCAGTATAAATAAAGGATTACATTATTAACCACTTAAACCCCAGCATTCGTATTCTGGGGAAGACTTTTGCAGAAAATAGCAGATTGACAAGCTCACAACGGCTATTTTCTGCAGAGATACTTAATGTAGAGCTACAGTACAAGTATAGAGCCCTGAGGGACTCCACTCAACAACGTATGGGGTTTAAGTGGTTAATGATAAGCTGGCTTTGGGATGTTCCACAGATCATCACATATATATATATATAAATAACAAAAAGAAAAAAGCCATAATCCCTCAGCACTGAAAACAAAAATGCATGACATGTGGCATTTCCTAATTGGAAGTCCTGACAGTATTCACTAGCATCTGTCAAAAGTCATCATAATCCTTCTCCTCATAATCCTTCTTCGAGTGCTGGCATAAGGATGAGTCTCTTGAGTGCTTTTGATGCCTGTCATTATATGATCATTCTCATTAGCCTGTGTGACTAAATGGCAAATCATCCTTTGGCATGTTCATGTTGTAGATGGAAATGTGCGTTTGCCACACTGAGGTTTTCACACAAGGCTGCGAAGGAAGTGGAGTTTGCGATGGTGAGTACATGAGAAGAGAGCTACGGCTGGCCCCTGTGCTCTGCACCTGTTGAGCTGTCTGACAGAATGACCTGCTCTGCACACCAGCACAGCTGAGCTCTGTGTCTCTGTCCTATCTATAGCCTTTGCCCATCCGGCCCCAGCTCTCCGGCACCTACATCATGGGACTGGAGGGGAAACCTGATCGGCAGCAGCAGAAGTGCACCATCATAGAAATCTGTAGCACCCTGGTTGTTAGGGGTCTCTAATACGTCAAACAGAAAATGGGATAACCTGGATCGCAGCGATACGGAGTGTGCTTACGTACTACAGAGCAGTGGTTCTCAAAGTTTTTTTGTCAAGGACCCACAAATTGAATCTAAAATAGCAGAAGTACAAGCTCGCAGCGTGGCACGAAGTGACACGTTGTAAAAATAGCTTGTAGATCTGCAATTTTTTGAATACCCAACATATGAATTGATAAAGTGGTTAAAGGGATAGTTCACCCAAAGAATTTCTTTTTTTCCTATTGATTAGTCACCCCATGGAGACTTGAATTCATGGATATTTTTTTGTTTTTGTTGCATTCCTAAGCCAATAATTTGATGACCGGCAGCGGTTCCGGTAGGAGACACAAAGAGTCTCCTTTGTGTCTCCTACCGGAACCGCTGCCTACCGGTCCGCTGGTCATAAAATTATTGGCTTAGGAATGCGACAAAAACAAAAAAATATCCATGAATTCATGTCTCCATGGGGTGTCTAAACAAGAGAAAAAAAGTCATTTTGTGGGTGAACTATCCCTTTAAAATGATTGTGATGCTATGTTAACTACTTTTCCTGGGGACCCCCTCACAAGCTCATGTCCCAATAACTCATTGCAATATAACAGAACTTGTACAGAGGACGCAAAATAAAATCAGTAGAATCATACAGGTGTTTACACCTATTCCAAAGCTAATCTAGGCACAATATAGGCACTATCACACAAATGATTCATTGTAAATGGAATTGTCTCACCTGCATCAACACCAGTTCTTCATCCTGACTAATACATTATGTAATACCATGGAACCATAAAGTAACAATACACCTAGGGCAAATACTGATACTGGTACATGTGTCACACCGGAGTACATTAATGCTCAAACACTGCTAAAGAGAACAGGAGTAGAATGTGTTCACAGCTTATAATAATGTGGTGCACCCCATACAGTAAAATGTTCTTCTAAAACATGGACGGAGTCCATTTCATAATTAGCAACATATATACAATACACAAATGTATTACAGTAGCTCCATTGAATGAATGAGTGAATGAATGAGAACCATGGAAGGCTGCTATAATGTAACATTTACTATTTTTGGCAATTATGGAGACTTTGCAAGTTGTGTGATATAGGATACACAATTCAATGTGCTTTACACAAAACATCAAGCAAAGGAAAAACAATTATAAAATGACATTAGGATACAATCTAGCCTCCTGCGGAACCATGCTGTAAAAACACTATGGGACATCAAACCATTACTAGACCATTTCACAAAAATATTGAATCTTTAAAGCCTGCTTCATCAATTAGGTCAAAGCTGGATCAATTCTTTACAACACAGCAGCCTGAAGAGTCAGTTATTGACAAAAACTGTAATATGTCCCATGCCCTCTCCAGCCAGTGAAAGGCCTCAGTTGGCTGATATATTGTATATGGAAAAAGACTACAACACTTTTCCATTTCAACAGAATGTCTTGTTGATATTAACTGGCACGCCTCAAATAAAATGGACTATGAACTATAGCGTCCACTCCCACACAGATTCACAGTGATTGCCTTAATTAAATACCATGAACTCCCTTCGATCTTAAGGTCTGTGGGTATGGCAGTGTGTGTGAGGTGATCATCTAATTCTAATGCTAATGGGCCATGTCAGATTTTCAAGCAAGCTGCTGGTATCTCGACTACTGTAGAATGACTGAGTGCCCAGTAATGCAAGTGGTCTCAAAACTGGGCCGGGGATTGCGCAGGCTCAAGTTCACAGTCTCTCTCAGCAGTGATCCGTGCCAAGCACAGGCAGGCAAGCAGGGAGGCAGGCATGCTCTAGCTCTATAGACATGATGTAGTATAAGCTGCTGTGTTCTGAGAATTTGTTTGGGAAGGTGTGGTGATGTGTGCCAGGTTAGAGGATGACCTCATGAACCCCTGCACACTAGTTGAGCCAATGTTTGGTTGGCTTCATAGA